>NC_139220.1:276782786-277177786 GCF_055691185.1 Crinia signifera
GGCATGTAGGCATGTACAACCCATACACTATATGCCCCAATGTCTCTCTAAATATATCAAAGTAAAAAAATAGCATAGATGTGTAAAATATGAATGCAATTTTAATACTTATGATCATCTTCTGTCATGATTATGGGCCTATGTTTATGTAGAGGCCTGGAGCTGAGCTTAGTCCACCCCATTGTTAATCTGGCACTGAGAAGGCGGCTAAAAACGGCTTCTGCAGCATTTTCATAAATTCTCAGATCTGCTTCTAATGAAGATCATATAAAAAGAAAAAGAGCATTAAGGGAGAATAGTAGGGCAAGAGATAAGGTAAAGGAAGAACACAGGAGAAGGGGAAGGGAAGTCGTCATCCATATCTATTATGGAAAATTTGAAGGAGGGGATTTAAGGTGGGCAAGGTCATCCGGGGATTCTTTGAATTCCAGCCAATAAAAACAGGTGGCAGTGAGCGCAGAGGATGTCAGATTCCAAGAAGACGTAAGTCTTCCAAAGCCATGTACACATCCAGTCTCTGGAACCACTGAGAGATAAATGGCCATATAGGGGATCTCCAAAGACATGGAATAGTTGCATTCATAGGGATTGCTTAAATCCATGCTGATTAGCTATCCATGATGAGTTAGGCTACACTGTCTGGTGCTGGGTTCTGGCGATGGTCTGTGAGATATCAGAAAAGATCACAGAATGGGAGGTCTGTGATTTTATCTGATATCTCGCAGACCATCCGCCAGAACCCAGCACCAGACAGTGGAGCATAATTCAGCATGGATCGTTGCCTGTGAACGAAAAGGTGCCGCCCAAACAGAAAGAATAACCGCTGCCTGCAAAATTGGGAATGCATTGCAAATAGCGATCCATTTGCAGATCAATTTGCAAAAACCACACCATTGAACAGTTTTCACCAGGCTAGGGCTTTTACTTAGCTGCTCAAGAATCAGGCTGGAAGTGGTCATCGCTGATGTCGGAGAACCACACGAAAAAACCCTGGTATGCCTGAGTTTTCATAAACACACCCAGAAAATGCCATATTTACATGTACCTGTCAATCAAACTGGGACTACTCTGCGACTTTCATATGTTCAAGTTTTTTGTTTATCTAGTTGCCACTGCACATGCTCAATACAATTACTGCGCACGCACAGTGATACGATCACCGGATTGTGAATTCTCTGATTAGTGATCCATGATTTAGGCCCATGGAGTGGAGTGTGCGGCAATTGAATCAACCTTCAGGAGAGATCAGAAAGACCCAGAAACATGGAGATGAATAGGGCATCGATACCAATGAGTCAAAGTGTATTACAGTTCTCTAGTACCAGTATTGAAGAGGAGCTGGCAAATGTATAACTATCATTTTACACATTTATGCAATTTTTTTACTTTGATATATTTTTTGGTAGGATATTATTTTTTACAGTATTAACTTTACCTAACCAAGACAGTCGTAATGAGGGCTCTTTCTAAAAGTCAACTTTAATCTTAGTTAGCAAAGGAGAGGAGGCAGTAATAGAGCAGCGTTATCCTTTGATAACATAACTGCAATATACTTGAAGTGAGAAGGATGTCCTAGAAAAAAAATGTCCTTTGGAATTAATGTATGAGGAAAGGGGAGAGAAGTCATCGGGCTGGATATAAGAAAGAGTCATAAGTCATTAGCAAATAATGGTAATTTAAGTATTCCCAACCTGAACCCTTGCTTATATTACCATTTGCCCAGAACACTTTGCTAAAGACTCCATACAGGACACAAAGTTTAGTGGGGCAACATTGTTGGGTAACTTTTGCAATAGGGAAGGAATTTGATAGGGCCCCACTGACACATTTTTGCAGAGGGAGAACAGTATAGATAAATGATATGGTGGAGAAAGTGTCAACCCAGGCCCAAGTGTTGGAGAAGACCTTCCATAAACCGCAACTCAATCCGCGTTGCTAGGCAACGGTCAGAGACGCTGGCTTCCGCACAGTGGAACAGGGGGGATGCCGGCGGACGTCACACGTGGGTGGGCTTTTTGAAATAAAGCCCAGCTCTCCCGGCTTACGAACGCCGGTTATAGTTCTGTTCTGCCTAGGTTACATGACCATGTCCCGATGCTCTGTTGGTTCATCTGCCGTGCCAGTCAGCCTGCCTCAGCCTGTTTGGGAGATCTCCTGCCTATCTCAGCCACTCCATCACCTTCAGATAAGTCAGGAGCACTCTCTGCAGTGCTTGTTTCTATTTTTCCGATTATTCTATCTTAATGCATGGTTGCATTCCCTGAATGTGGATTTAAGGACTGCTGGGATTATCCTACAGTCCCTCTGTGCTGTCAGCAGCTACTTTTTGTATATTTGTCAGAATTATCTTTGCGCAATGTTGCATCACCTTTACTGTACTGTTTGTATATTTTTTGGTACTATCACTGTGCATTGTTGCACCCGTGGCCCAGACCTCCCACGCACTTAGGGGTTTATGTGTGGCCTGCTTTCCACCCTCTCCTTGCGGTGCTCCACCTCCTGCAACCTCCTTGTCCTATGTAGGACCTGGCGGTTCCGGAGTGGGGCTGGACCTAATTCCAACCCACAAACGTAGCTGTTAAAAGGTGAAGCCTTAGCCCGCAGGAGGCAACAAGGACTGCTGAGCAGCCGCAACTGGGCTTCCACATCCAGCCTCCTAACACTTCAATGGTGTAGATTGGATCATTATGGAGATGATTCTTCAGCGAATGGGCATAGTGCAAGAAAACTCTTGCACTATATTGGTCTCCTTCGGCACAGGTCAGAATAATGGATCACTCTCTGAGACGGTTATAATATCCAATGGTACTCAGCAGCGATGTCTGCTCTTGCCTTTGATATTTGTCTTACAGTATGTATGAAAGCCCTGGCTAGAGCAATTAGAGGAAACCCAACATCATAGGGCTGCAGGCTGGTGACAGCAATCCGAATAGCTTTTTTTGCTGACAATTATTGGCAGTTATAACTAACACTACTACATTGCTTACTAAACTTATGGTGAAATTTTAACATTTTGGGAATCCTTCTAACTTTAAATCAACAATTCCAAGTGAAACAGTTTTGAGCATTACTCTCCCTGTGGGCATGGTCTTGACCCTACATGCTTAATTTCCGTTCACTTAGCTTTCTTCGCAGATAGTATCTCGGTACCTTAATTCCCCCTTCTCTTCCCACAACAATGCCCATTAACCATACTCCTCTATTATGAAAATTGAGACAGGAGATGGCGCACTGGCTCACGCAGAAGTTCACTTGGCTGGGCCGCATAAATATAGTGAAAAGGCGATTGTCTTTATATTACGATGGAAGTCCCAGGGTGGCCAACAGCTCCCCATAGTCTCGGCCTACTATCAGGCTAGGGTTTTACACAGAACCTGAAGGAGCCCATACACACTCCGTTGTGTCAGGCTCCGTTCTGTACTATGCGATGCGCGCTCCTGCGCATCACATAGTACGGTACAAAAAGTATGTGCTGCACATACTTTTTGTACTAGCTACACATCGTATCGGATCGCAGTGCATGCACAATGCATGCACAAGGCATGCGATCCGATACGATTTTTACTTTGAAAGTACATAACGGAGCCAAAAAACAGAGCGTGTATGGGCTCCTTTAGACTGATCTCTATCTGGAGTTGAGTCATAGCCATGGGTAGATCTGGAGGCATCGTCTACCAGCTTGCCACTGCATTCTATACCATAGTCTGCTTCCATCATCCAACCGTTGCATCCAATCATAGGCCCACCCTAACAGTTTGGAGGATGTTACGTTATAAGTTCGGAATTTCTTTAGTAAAAAGTCCACCCATTGTTTCCTCCAGGCTCCTTAGGAGTCGTTGCCTACAGGTGGATAAAAGCTGGTGTGACTAGGGTAGTCCATTTGTTTTCTTATTAGAATTATTTGAGGATGCATAAATCTCCCCAAGAGATTTTTGGTTCTCTATCCAACTGCACTACTATCTCTTCTCTGAAGGAGTAGTGGCAGTTCTTCACAGAGACCTTACACCTTTTTAGATTATGTGTTCCCATCCCATAGGCCCCACACCTGTTAGTTCTGGCATATATAAGATTTTACATGGTCATTTTCCTGTCAACCCTTCCTTCTGCGATGCCTAGGACGTGAACTTTCTCCACCAATGGATTCATATTAATTGGGATAAGCACTTTGAGGTTATGTCTCATTGCTCCACTAGCCTAGAGGTGCTAGAAACCCTACATCATTTGCTGTCCAGGTGGTATAGGTGCCCCTCCATTGTTTCCTTCTGTATCCCCCCTATGCTGGTGATATGGTAGAGACAAAGGAACTCTCATACACATTTGGTGGAACTACCCCTTAATTACCTCTTTATGGGATAAAATACAGTAACTAAACCTTTTGGGCATTCCAGTACCCACTGGACCGGACTTTTGGATGCTTTCCCACTCTACTATCCTTATAGCTAAATATAAAAAGTCCCTTCTTAAAAATCTAAATAATGCAGCTATAGCTGTAGTTGCAAAGCATTGGCGGTCCCATGATTTGGGAATGGTATGTTTCTGATAGAGATGTGCAGGCTTGGATTTCCCAGATCCGAGCCCACATGAACGTCATCAATTTGAGCCCGGATCTGAGCGGCGCTCGGAGCTTCCCACCTGACTTGGACCCAGGCGCAGGGGCAAAACTTCATTGCCCGGCGCCGGATTCTCATGAGATCCGGACTGCTATATAAATAGCGAGCATCCAGGGCCGTTTGACACTCGTGATTTGACCTTATTAGAGAGAGTAGGGATAGTCTGTGTGCGGAGCTTTGTTAGGTTAGGTAGGTTAGGGAGCTGTGTTTTTTTGCTGCTGGGGCGACTGCCAGTGCCTACTAGTGCCACTGTCTGCTCTCTGGTGGTGTGTGCTCTGCACTGCTAGTGGCTGCCAGCCCAGCCAGTACCTGGCCACTTCAATCAGTAATAGACATGTGTATATGACTGTGCAGTGTGCACTGTTGTTAAACTTATTAACCACTTGTATACCAGTCTGCTTGTGCATCTGCTGTATAATACCTCCCTGCTGGTGTATTTTTTACAGCCTTATATAACTAGTAAACATATTCTCTGCTGGTGGATCTACTGTACTGAGTCTGGCATAAATAAATATTAATAACAGTGTACTGGTGCACCTACTAAATAAAATAATATCTCTGCTGGTGCATAATAATTATACTGCCGTATATATAATATCGCTTTGCTGGTGCATAATTAATAATTATACTGCCGTATAAAAATAATATCTCTCTACTGTTGCATAATTAATTATACTGCCGTATATATAATATCTCTCTGCTGGTGCATAATTAATCTACTGCCATATAAAAATAATATCGCTCTGCTGGTGCATAATTTATCATACTGCCGTATATATAATATCTCTCTGCTGGTGCATAATTAATAATTATACTGCTGTATTAAAATAATATATTTCTGCTTGTGCATAATTATTATACTGCTGTATAAAAATAATATCTCTCTGCTGGTGCATAATTAATTATACTGTCATATAAAAATAATATCGCTCTGCTGTTGCATAATTAATTATACTGACGTATATATAATATCTCTCCGCTGGTGCATAATTAATAATTATACTGCCGTATAAAAATAATATCGCTTTGCTGGTGCATAATTAATTATACTGCCGTATATGTATATATATATATATATATATATATATATATATATATATAGACTTCTTGTATGCCGGGCACAACTTCCCTTGAGTCGTTGCTGGTCGGGTGCCGGTGTCAAACAGGTATGTAGACTTCTTGGGATGGACACAGCACTCCAGACACGTGGAATCTCAAACGTATAAACTTTTATTGGAGATGGCAACGTTTCAATGCGGATGCATTATCGTCAGGCTCAATATACATACAAACATACACTGATTGAATACCTAATCCAGGTGAGTCACGTGGGTGGGCAGGTGTTTGGACTCCGCCTCTCACGTGTGTGAGTGTGCTTCCAGGTACTGGGTCAGCCCCAACAAGCCCATATGGACCCGTGTTGCTATCCCCTGTACGTGACGTCTGCTTACTTGTAATACGCCTTACACAGTATACCAAATAATTTGTCCCTGCGGTCTTTCCTACATAGGAAAGACCGAAAGACCGTTCAAGGAACGCATGACGGCCCATAGGTCATCGATACGCAAAGCATTATCTACGGGGTCCTCAGATCAGCCGGTCTCCAGACATTTTTTATTAGCGCAACATCGTCTATCGGCGATCAAGTATCGCATGATAGACCACATCCCCGCAGCTATTCGGGGCGGCAATAGGGGACAACAGTTGCTCAAGTGTGAGGCACGCTGGATTGCCAGACTGGGCACTGTTGCCCCCAAAGGGCTGAACGAATACTCGGGCATTAATGTATTATTATAATTACCATTAGAATCTGTACTAAGTTTTGCGGCTGTATCCTCAAAAAACCACCCTATCTATAACTCCTGAGTAGTTAAAACCTACACCTATTATCCCCTAGAGGGATAAGCACACATATGTTTGGTGATATCACTTTTTACTATATCTGTAAACTGACGCGGTGTGGACACTGCCAGTCGACAGAGCTCACATACACTAAACATTTTTATGACACATTTTTTTCTATTAGAGTGCAGTGGAATTTTTTGTTATTTAGTTTTGTAGTGATTTTATTGTGTCATATGTATATTATCTGCACCATATTATAACAGAGTACCAATGTGATATCTATATACATTTTTTACTATAAGTCTACAGTATTATGTCGACCACCAGCACATTGTAGTAAGGGACAATGGTTCACGTACAGGGGATAGCAACACGGGTCCATATGGGCTTGTTGGGGCTGACCCAGTACCTGGAAGCACACTCACACACGTGAGAGGCGGAGTCCAAACACCTGCCCACCCACGTGACTCACCTGGATTAGGTATTTAATCAGTGTATGTTTGTATGTATATTGAGCCTGACGATAATGCATCCGCATTGAAACGTTGCCATCTCCAATAAAAGTTTATACGTTTGAGATTCCACGTGTCTGGAGTGCTGTGTCCATCCCAAGAAGTCTGTCTATATATATATATATATATATATATATATATATAAGAAAAAGGGGGGTTGTGACCCAATCCTGCGCTTGTTGGTGAGCAGCACTACTCTAAAGACCCCGCCGCTAGTGGGAGTCTGATGTAAAGGATAAAGAAGAAGGGTGTAGAGGTGCGCTCAGAGGGTGGTTTCACCAGTCCACAATTTGTAAAAATACAGAGTGTTTATTCTTTACAATAAAACAGTTTAAAAATGTACAAGTTTTGAAATCGTTTACATAGATTTTTGTGGTTCGGTACAAGACTTCAATCATAGGTGCAACATGATCATATGGAAAACCCTACGCGCTTCGTCCCTTAGGGACTTCTTCAGGGGTAGTACACCAAGATCAATAGGCCTTTTAAACCTTGATTAAGTTTGTATATATAGCAATACACTCTTGGGTGAGTGCTTTAAATGGTGATATGGTCACCGTTGTTGGTCTACCAATCCTGTGGTGGTCCACTCAATGGGTGACTGCGATTTCAGAACTCAGGGCACAATATAACGCCTCTCCAGCTGATGTCCTTTTCAACGTTACCGTCAGTTCAGAATCTACCTGCCGGATGCACAGTCAGCGTGGAGAGAGATCATATATATATATATATATATATATATATATATATAATATCTCTCTGCTGGTGCATAATTAATAATTATACTGCTGTATTAAAATAATATCTTTCTGCTGGTGCATAATTATTATACTGCCGTATAAAAATAATATCTCTCTGCTGGTGCATAATTAATTATACTGCCGTAAAAAAATAATATATCGCTCTGCTGGTGCATAATTATACTGCTGTACATATAATACCTCTCTGCTGGTGCATCTACTGCCTTAGATAGGGTGTTACAGGTGTCTCCGGGAAGCCATTCTGCAGTGTTGTTAAAGGAGGCACTGTACCTTAAGCACGTATAACACATACATGACTGTGTGCCATTCTGCCACTGCCTGCCGAATCGCCTCAGCTGGTGGTAAACACGATCAAGCCAGATAGTGGTCTTATTGGATATTAAACTAATAAAAACAGATACACACTCACAGACCAACTCAGTGCTGCACCAATCACCCACTGCTCCTCGGACGGTCGTCGCCTGTGGTCAGAAGGTTCCACACCTTTGCAGCTATCGCATTGCTGCACCAATCGCCCACTGCTCCTCGGCTGGTTGCCGCATGTGGTCAGAAGGTTCCACTCCTTTGCAGCTATTGCATTGCTGCACCAATCGCCCACTGCTCCTCGGCTGGTGGTAAACACAATCAAGCCATCACCATTCGTTAATCCCACTGCTCAGAGTCATTCACATGTGGGATAAGTGGACTCGTCTTTAAACACATACAACTGTTTGTGTAAATTCACCATCGGTACTCTCATGCTTAAACCCTTAACACTTAACTTACTAAACTTATCTAAAAATAACGACACGGACACAAGTGCTGGCGTTTCAAAATAACGAATGTCAAATTTATTTTGACAACAGACTAATGACTATAATATTGGTGGCGGCACTAAAGAACGGTCATCTTAAAGAAAAGGGGGTGGGTAGGATCACCATAGCATTCACACACCGCTGGTGACCAACTCTCCCAGCCAACCACTCGGGTCGGTGGTGGCAGCCATCTTCCGTGCACAGAAGTATGGCTCGTGACAATCGATGCCTGGAGAGCGCACCCACTAATCTACATACATTCCATCTACACAATTGACTGTTCTTTACCGCCGCCTAAATGAAGAAAATAGAGACAGACTTCCAGAGAGGAAGCCACTTCCTTATCACAAGACCCTTCTCCCCTTCAAAACTCCTCCCCTTGCACCCATTGGCTGCCAGACGCAGCACACTGTCTATCTAACAAAACTGTTAACTTGACTCAGCCTGATCCCCCTTCGGTGGTTTATGTCACCTCCAGCTTAATCAGCCATCGGTGTTCCTTTAAAGTGGTAATAATAATCACAGAGCTGACCAATCCCACTGCTGAGAGTCATTGATTGCTGCATGAATCGCCCACTGCTCCTCGGCTGGTGGTAAAAACGATCAAGCCAGATGGGGGTCTTTTTGGGGCCTAGTTTTTCAAACTGCCATCCTGTCTGCAGCTGCAGTGCCACTCCTAGATGAGCCACGTGTTTGTGCCACACACTTGTGTGGCTTAGCATAGTTATCCAGCTACCTCGGTGCAACCTTTTGCCATAAAAACAATATTGTGAGGTGTTCAGAATAGACTGGAAATGAGTGGAAATTAATGTTATTGAGGTTAATAATAGCGTAGGATAAAAAAAAAAAAACCTGCGATTTTAGCAGTTTTTATGCTTTTTTTTTTTTTTTTATTTAAATCAGAACCCAAAACCCAAAACGTTTAGGGGGTGTTTTGGCAAAACCCATTAGAACCCAAAACCTGAAGGCAATCAGAACCCAAAACGCAAAAAGTGGCCGGTGCACATCCCTAGTTCCTGATTATATGTTCTTCGCATACACATGCTGTTGGTAGTTATTATGATTGAAAGTATGGGTGCCCGATAACGCTCCTACAGTTTGCACTCCGATGTCAGACAAATGACCAGAATCCCGACTGTCTAAGTGTCATACCACACCCGACAATGTTTACTGATGCTTTCTTGATATGCTATTGCACCACCAATTTTTACTTTCTTTAATTGTGCTATTCTTAACGTTATGCGGAACTTGGCATGTCTTCTTTTTGTTTCTCTGTATCTGGTGATTGCCTTCATCAATATGTAGATCAATATGTAGAGGATGTTAAATATTTGCAGGTCCCTCCCCCCCCCCCATTGGGTTTATTAGCCTATGGTACACTATGCTGTAATATTATTGTACTAGGAGTCACATGAACACCATTGTCGCTTGTGCGGGTAAAGTTGAGGTGAGTTCTTCCCAGGGCCAGTGCCAGATACGGCAGCGCCCCAGGCAGGGGGGGGGGAGGGAGCACCCCGCCACCCACCTGCTTGGGGGGGGGGGGGGTTGAGACACAACAGTGCTTTAAAATAATTTGAATATTACTTCCCTTGATATTCAGATTGTTCGTCAAAGGGTATATTGGTGGTGCCTCACAGATGAATTTTTCATATATATTTGTCCATGTAAAAAAACACATATAAACAATATATAGTGAAGTACGTCCACATAAATTTCTTATCTACACCAGTGCAGATATACAGGGGCTGTGTTGAATTTCCTTCCACCAGATGCGCTCAGGGAAACAATGCATACCCGACTCACATCAAATATTGATGTATTGAAGCCTATCAAGGTATCTTTAATGAAATCGTACCCCGAAAGTGCACAAATGTTGTTCTTTCTCATAAAGGTATCTTTTTGGGTACACCGAAAGGAGTGTATAATGCGTACCCCAACTCACTGATAAACGTAGCTTGATGCTCCCATAAAGGTTTCTTTGAGACCACACAATACAGGGTCAAATCGAACTTTTAATAAATTCCACTTTTCCAACATACAGGGTAAAACATAGAAAAAAAACGGTGAGGACATCGCTGTGGCTTCTGGACTATGGCTTGGGCAGATGTTTAAGCAAAGTCTACAACCTGGAATGAGGTCCGGAATGTCATCCCAAGAAGCATCCAACAATGGGCTAGTGAGATGGGGGTACGCATTATACACTCCTTTTATTTAATGAGATTTGAATTTGCGGCAAAAAGTGCCACAAATTGTATCCTATAAAATGTGCGATTTTCAGAAAAGGTGCAAAAAAAGTGCATTTTTTTTGTGATAAAGGTTAAATAGTTTGTAAAGTGTATTGAGTCATGGAGGTTGCTGAATGTCTTGTGGATGAGTGTTTTCACACATGACATGGTTACCCAACAATGTCTGTGTCGACATGTATTGTTCTCTGTAACTACAACGTCTGTAAATGTCTCCACAACCAAAAACACATGTGCGGTGGTTTTGCTTAGAGTAGGATTGTGTGGGCATGAATACATATTATTGTCAATGTGTGAATGAGGATTATTTATGGAAGTTACATGACAGTCTGAGCATATTGTGTTATCCATTCAAATAACATCATAGTTTTTAATGACACAAAAAAAAATGCGTTCATTCATATTGTAGGATATTTTGAAGTTAATATACAAAACAAAACTCATAGAAAGTGGGGACAGCAAGAAAACAAGGGTGGGGGGGACATGTCAGTACAATCCTAAATGGCTAGATTAAAATCCCACATTATTCCGTGACACATGACACAAACATTTAAACAACAAACACAGTTTAAAAACAATTCATATTAAACAGCATAAGCACAGGACATTGTTCTAATGAAAAGCATCACAATTCTGAAATTAGACTTTAATATTTAACATTACACATAAGCAGGGCCGGCAACAGAAATCTTGGCGCCCCATACATTTATATTTCTGTGGGCCCTCACCCCCTTAAGCACTAGTAGTTGTATGGAGCAGGGAGGGATGGTGGGCATATTGGTGGCAAGAAGTCCCATTTAATGGCTGCCCCCAGTGCAGACAGTCTCACTTCTGAACTGACAGTTACTACACATTATTCCACACTGTAATGCTTACCACAGATTCTACCACACACCGTAATGCCCATTACACATTATGCCACACACTATAATACTCATTACATATTATGCCATACACTGTAATGCCCATTACATATTTTAGCACACACTATGATGTCCATTACATATTATGCCACACACCACAATGCCTATTACACATAGGCCACAAACCATAATGCCCATTACACATTACTTATACCACACACCGTAATGCCCATTACACATTAGGAAACACACCATAATGCCCATTACATATTATACCACATGTCATAATGCCCATTACATATTATGCCACATAAGTGCCACTTACCTACATGCTCTTTGCCAGGGGTTGCATGCTCTTTGCCAGGGTTTGCATGCTCATTGCCAGAGGTTTCTTGCTCAGTGCCAGGGGGTTACATGCTTGGTGCCAGGGGATTACCCTTGCCTGGGTTTTATGTTACTTGCCATGGGGGAGTACATGTTCATTGCCCAGTGGGAATTACCCACTCAATGCCCAGGGAGGATTACATACTCGTCGCCAGATGAGTTAAATGGTTGTTGCCTAGGGGATAACATGCTTGTTGCCAAGGGGGGGGGGGGGGGGTAAATGTTTACTCCCAGGGTAATTTACAAGCTTCAAAGTGAGAACTATATTGCAGAGTAAAAATAAAGCAGCCAGTATTTACCCTGCACAGAAACAAAATAGCTCACCCAAATCATAATTCTCTCTGCACATTTTACATCTGTCCCCCTGCAGTGCACATGGTTTTGTCCATCTAAAAAGGATTTTGTCAGAAACAGTGAACTAGAATAAGGCCCATGGTGAGGAGTAAGGAGTGCTTTCAGAAAAAAATGTAAGATTTATTTAGGTGGTAGTAAAGGGAAGGGATGTAGATCAATTACAACACTGAAGAGATAATTTATCGATTAAATTGTATTTGCAATGTAATAAAAAGATGAACACACCATTGTTGTATTTAGTTAATATTCGATTCAGAGAAGACGTAAACCTAACACTTCCTTGTGGATATTTGGGAAAGCGACATCATTTCAGCCAGAAGTATCTGGTTTGGCAAATAAAGAACACTAGTTATTATTATTACCCGCTGCCACGGATCAGGGAATTCTGCTCTTTGACACGATTGCTCAGTCTCACTAAAGTTCTATCGGGAAGACAGTTATCTCCGGGGTCATAATCTAAGCACACGTGGACTTTGTCTTCAAACACATCATAGAGATCATACAGGACAGATCAACATCTTACTGCTCATTATGTGACATCTGTCTCCTTGAAATGTGACGTACATCACAGAGGAATGCCCAGGTCAGATAGACACAGGTCAGCAATACTCACAGGTCTTTGGAACAAATATATTCACTGTTAACTCTTAAGCTGTGTACACATGGGGGCGATTTCAGCACATATTGCTGGTCACTGAGCGACCATATTGCCAGTGATTTGTTTGTGTTGTCGGCGATAAATCGACAGGTGCTGGAAATTTTGGGGGGCGTGGTCTAATTTCAGGGGTGTGGCCTATACTCGCGGCTCTCCCGCGAGGCCACTCCCCCATTTTGACGCTATGGGGGCATGACCTAGAGGCTCTGTGAGCCTCTACCCATGCCCCCGGCCCCCTGGTTGCGGGAATAGATGCTGTGCGCACAGCGTTTATTCACCGCTGCTCAGCAGCCGACGGGGGACTCCCAACAGCCCACCCCCCTCGCCGCGGGACACTGACGGCCACGGTAGGGACACGGGAATTTCCCTGAAAACCGGGACATTCCCGTGGTTTTCGGGACTGTTGGGAGGTCTGGGTATGGCTGCAACTGTGTCCAATCAGAACCATGAGAAAAGGACCCCACCTCTTCAATAGGTCCCACCTCTCAACAGACCCTACCTCCACGAGGGCTTCCAGAGATTTCCCGGGCTTCCTTCCATCCCCTGGTAGTAACCAATGTATGCAACACAGCTGAGCTGCATTATGTCCTAAGACAATGTAAAAAAATCAATGAAAAGGTTGACCCCAAAAGGTCAACATTGGCGCAAAGTCAACATTGAAAAAAGGTTGACAAGCAAAAGGTCGATGAACATGGTTGACACATGAAAAGGTTGACATGAGATGCTGTTTTTTCTTTTTTTTGGTACTTATGTAATATCTGGGCTCCCGTTTTTCTTATGAGACCGCGTCCCCTCGCGGGGCTCGCTGCGCTCGCCACGCTTCGGGCACGGTGGCTCGCTGCGCTCGCCACACTATATAAAATCAACTCCATGCGTAGTTGGATAGTAGGGGTATGAAAAAATGGGGTGCATTTAACATGGGAGCCCAGATAATACATAAGTACCCTTTTTTTTTATCTTGTAGCACATGCATACCTCCCAACATGACCCTCTCCAGGAGGGACACAATTCTCTGCTCCTGGACTTCCCTCTTAATGTATGATTACCATCACCTGTGTTGAACAGGTTAATTAATAAGAAAGGTGTTTCAATGCAGATGAAGGTAATCTACATCAAGAGGGAATTGCAGGAGCAGAGCATTCTGTCCCTCCTGGAGAGGGTCATGTTGGGAGGTATGATGTCACATGGACCTCAAATTAGTGTACCAGTTCGCTTACCGTGCTTCGCGTGAGGTTCCTTACTGCGCTCTGCACAGGCCAGATGCACTAAGCTTCAAAAGTGATAAAATGTAGAGAGATAAACAGCCAGCCAATCAGCTCATCCCTGCCATGTCACAGACTGTGTTTGAAAAATGTCAGGCAGGAGCTAATTGGTTGGTTGTTTATCACTCTCCACTTTATCACTTTTGAAGCTTAGTGCATCTGGCCCTATACCTGTTACGTCTACTGCCAGGATTCTGACAGTTTGAGTCCTGTAGGGTTACCACCTAGTCCCTTTAATTCCGGACACATGTTAATTACACAGGTTCTGTGGCAGTTTAAAATCAGGTGAAGTGGAGTCTTGAAGTCAGCCAGCCACAGAACCTGTGTAATTAATATGTGTCCGGAATTAAAGGGACTAGGTGGTAACCCTAGAGTCCTGGCTGTTGTTAGGCCACAGTTACAGCTGCTGTAATCAGCCACTGTGTGTTTGTTCTGCTCAGCTGGATTAACCAAGTCTCTGTGGGTAGATTTATTATAGCGGCGCTAAAAGCGCTGCTATAACACTTCCTGCTTTGCCTCAGTAGCGAGGCGAAGCAGGAGGGGACACCGACAAGATCTACTAAGATCTTGCCGCCGTAACGGGGGGAGCGCTAACTCCCCCCTCCGGCGATGCCTCCTCCAGCTGACAGCGCGTCAGTTAACACAGATGCGCTGTCTCCTTCCCCCCCGGCCAGCTGGACTGCGCATACACAGGATCTCGCTACTCACGCAAGATCCCAGCACAGCTCAGAGCCAGCAGCAGGGACAGCGCTGTCCCTGCTGTGGGCATAGGGCATCGCCACCTGCAGCTGTCGAAGTCGATAGCTGCAGGCGGCGGAACGGTGCTGACCGTTCATAAACCAGGCAGGAGGCAGGCGCGCACTACGAAATATCGTAGCTGCGCTATGCCTCCTGCCCCACACCGCCGCACGTAAGACACCTGCTCAGCGGGTGTCATAGATCAGGGAAAGCGCTACCCCCTGCCATAAGGCACGGGGATAGCGCATATTCGCCTGATCGTCAGTTCATAAATCTACCAAACTGTGTGATCTAGCTCTGTGCCTCAGCTGTAGTGGACTAGCTCTTTACCTGAGCTCAGGCTGCTCTCTTGTGATTAGCCTTTTCTGTATCTTTTCCCCTTTATCTTGGCGTCAGCCCAGCCATGCCCTGCTGGTCATAACATCTGAGCCTCTGAGCCTAGCCTCTGTCCCAGAGTGTGTTCCTGGTCATTGTTCCTGTTCCTGAACATAACTCTCAACATGACCCTTTAACTTTAACAAGGCACGGGTGCAGGTCAACACACTGAGGAATACCTCACAACATGACCCATTCCAGGAGGGACTTAATGCTCTGTTCCTGGACATCCCTCTTACATTTGTGATTGCCATTAGCTGTGTTGAAACACCTTTCTTATCAATTAACCTGTTTAAAAAAGGTGATGGAAATAATATATAATGGAGGGGGGGTATGCAATCCAGAATTACGGCTGTCGTTCCCTCCCGACAGCCGTGATCCTTGTCCGTTTGTGGTCTGACCAACAGCAGATTGGCTGGTTGAGCGACCAGTGGCGTAACTATAAATTTTGCTCCCCCCAGCCAAAAAAGTTTCTGGCGCCCCCCCCCCCCCCCCCCCCCCCCATGCCCCTTAAACATTACGTCACACATCATAATGCCCCTTGAACTATATGCCACATGCCGTCATTAACCTTACACTCCACAAATCTAAATGCACCTTACACTATGGCCGGAATTTCATGCCACCCGAGTTCAGTGCAGTGCGAGATATCCGCTGAATTCTGATGTTTTTTAAAGGGGAATTAACTTACAAGGCATGGTTTTGCCTTGTAAGTTAATTCCCCTTTAAAAAAACGTCAGAATTCAGCAGACATCTCGCACTACACTGAACTCGGGCGAGATGTCCGCGGTCGACGAAGTCGCACTGCCGCCAGAAAAAGGGTGTGACCTCACTGAGAGGGGGAAAGGCTTATTGGGAATAATGCTCCCACAAGCCATGCCTCCCGTTTTCATCACTATGGAGGCATGCTAAGCGCTCTGTGAGCTTCTGGCATGCCCCCAGCCCCTCAGACAGATGCTAACACATGGACACGCAGACGGCGACAAACAGACAGATACTTACAAATGGACAGATCCTAAAACAGGGGCACTGACAAGTTGATACATGGACGCCGACACAGACACATATGTTGACACATGGACACTGAAAGACGCCTATACACAGGGATACGCTGACACACGGACTGCACATAGAGACACTGATGCTGACAGACGCTGATATCTAGAGACATAATACAGACACCCAGACACTGACACAAATATGCTGACATGTGATGACACAGACACTGAATGCTTTGCATAACACTGTAGAAAACCAGGTTTTGAAAGAGTTAACCTTATTGTTGTGTTCAGCTCCTGTGCTGAAGCCTGTAGAAAGGGAGGGCTCTGTAACAGGAGTGCAGAGTGCAGGGGAATAGAAGGCAGCCACGGAGCAGGAAGGTCAAGAACAGAAAGCAGGGAGAGGGACGATTCCTTAGCTGTCCAGCCTGCGCGGACGGAGGTTGTGTGTACTGTGTACACAGACAAACTTCCTGCCTGTTATGCTGCTGCTGCTGGGAGGAAGGGAGGGAGAGAGACGGAGTGAGACAGGGCGGACCTTACCTCAGCTCTGCAGGTTAGAGTGAGAGGCTTCCGGCGCCCACGCAGCCCCCGCTCCTCCAAGCAGTGGCGGGGGCTGCCTTACACAAGCTACGCCACTGTGAGCGACCATATTGCCAGTGATTGGAGTGTGCACCAGCGATAAATCGCTGGGTGCGCGCTCCCGTTTTCAGCCCCTGAATGGTCGCTGGTCGGAGGAGCATGCTCCTCCGTCCAGCGACTTCCCCTTCCTCTTCTCCCGGCAGTGTGACATTTTCATCTGCGACCATCTCTGGTCACAGATGAAAACGGGACACTGAGCAATATGATTGCAGAGCAATATATTGCTTGCAATATATTGCCAGCGATCATATTGCCCCGTGTGTACGCACCTTTAGACGTCATCAGGTTTAATTTACACACTAACGGAACGTGTGTGAGAATAGTGATTTTTTTAAAAAGCGTCACTGATTATATATTTGTCTGTTTAAAGTGTGTTTGTATGTAAATTTTATGCTTTATACTGTAAAAATTAAAAGTTAAGTAAAGTTGTGTCCCCCAAAAAAAAGAATACTGTATTTCTCCTTTAAGTACTACATGGCAAAATCAACCTGTTTTTCAGTGTAAATGATTGCTGCTTTTAAAAAATGGAAAAACTCTCCCAAAAGCTCTTATTTTCTAATTCTCACACCCTATTACATCTGTCCCCAGTGTCAGGGCCATCAACAGAGGGTTCTAGGGGTACTGGAGTCCTGGGCCCTTCTAGAATTGGGGCCCGCTTCCAGAGACGTGGACTGTGGACAGCAGCACTAGCAACTTTTGAATGTAGCAGCGGCACTAGCCGCTAACCAATAGGAACTTCCTGATTGGCAACCAATCCGGAGCCTGGGCTTTCGTATGTATATATAAAGATATGGGGTCTGGCACTCCAAACAACATAGACTCTTAAGGCCCCCATACACTATGCGATTTTGGGACGATTTCATCCGATTTCGGCACTTTGGGCCGATAACCGGGTGAAATCGTCAGACGGTCAGCCCATAAGATCACGTCCGACCTCATGAATGACCGGGGGAGCAGTGGGATCAGCAGCTCTCATAAGGGGGACACCGGAGCGGGCAGCGGGTCCTGACACTTTAACTAGCTGGCGGCGGCGGCGAGTGGTGACCTGGCCGGGCGGTGTGTGATGATTGATCACAGACATCAGCAGCGGGGACAGGCAGGGCGGTGTGTGATGATTGACTACAGACATCAGCAGCGGGGACGGGCAGTGCAAGCCAGTCCGCCACTGCACTGCTTGTCCCCGCTGCTGATGTCTGTGATCAATCATCACACACCGCCCGGCCAGGTCACCACTCGCCGCCGCCGCCAGCTAGTTAAAGTGTCAGGACCTGCTGCCCGCTCCGGCGTCCAAATGATGAGTATCGCCGCCCGCCCCACTGATAAGTATCGCCGCCCGCCCCTGCTCCTCACAGTCACCGCCCGCCCCCTGCGCCTCACAGTCACCGCCCACCCCCTGCTCCTCACCGCCCGCTGCAGCTCCCCGTTACATGTGATAAATCGCAAGCGATTTATCACATGTGAATTGGCTCATCAAGTGCCAAATTGTATGTGAGCCTCCCGGGGAGCTGCCGGGCGGTTTACAGGCGAATTGGGTCCGACTTGTTCTAAGGACAAGTCGGCCTAATGTATGGGGGCCTTTACGGTCTGAGGAACGTATGGTATTTATTCCCACACATTTGCATTCCTATGTCTGGAGAAGAGGACCGTATTCCATGATATACAGTAGGAACGTATTATTCAATGACTGTCAGCGCCAGTGGAAGCCAGATCAAATTCTTTTCTTGCAATTTGTCACTCAAGTGGTTTTTAGGGCGACCACATTTTTGATCTGTCCACCACAAGGCAGTAGACCCAGCGCACACCAATCATTAAGCTCAACTCCCTTGTCACTTCCTTACGGTCGGTGCCTCCACATTATAGATTGTTATGGTGCGGCACTCACGACACTTTCTCTTGAGCCCAAATGAATGCCAGAGTGGTATCGTCAATGTTTCAAATTTAATTTGTCATCAGGATAAAAGTTAAAAGACATAGAGTAACATTAATATAGATTTACACCACGTGCAGGCAGGAACGGGATGGACGGGATTAGAAACCCGCCCCTCCGATTCGAGAGGCTGACGTCATCAGGAAGAGACGCATCAACTGTGACAAAACCATCACCATAGTAACAGAAGATGCTAAGTGGCGGAAAAGAGCATAATGTTAATATTAGCAAACAGCCTGCATAATGTTTATAATCATATGATATTACAATATACAAATAAACCAACATCAAAACATATGTGTTACAAACACAAGCCGATCCTATCTGGGGAAGATGCCTAAATGAAAATTGTTAATTTAACCCCCGTGGGGCTAGGAAATACAATTGATGGATCCACCTAACTTCTTTTTGTAATAAAAGTCAGCCTCTATCACCACCTATTTTAGATACTGGGATGCAGTCTATCATGCGATATCTTAAGCTAGAGAGGGGATGTTTTTGCTCAACAAAGTGCCTAGCAACAGGCTGGTCACTTTTCCCACTCTCTATAGCATTGCTCATAGAGCTTCTATGCATGGACATATGTTCCTTTAACTTTCTCTTGGTTTTACCCCACATAAAAAAAACTGCAGGGAAATACAATAAAGTAAAGTGGTATCTAATTTTAAAGCACTTTCCAGTATACGGGTGGTTAAAAGATTCCCCTGTCAAAAGGAACAGGTTACACAGATACAACGAAAATTGCCTAATCGTTGATTCCCCAACCAAGACATGTTGGGTTTGTGGGGTTTGTAATCAATGTTGGTTTTAACAAGCAATTGTTTAAGATTGCAACCTTTAGTGAAACAAGGCATAACCCGCTGTTCCGCAAACGGCAATGTCTTATCAGTCTGCAGAATAGAACAATTCTATTTTACAGTAGAGGTAATGGACTCAGATAGTCACATCTAAATCTAGAAACCATGGGTAAAGCATTCTTGGAGTTTTTATCAGCTTTACTGCTATTCAATAGATTATTTCAATTGAGTTTTAAGACTCGTTCCTTACAGGATAGTAATTCATTTTTATTATATCCACGTTGACATAGTTTAACGATCAACTCATCGAGTTGTCGTATACATGTGGCCTCATCATTGTTAATCCTCCTATATCTTATAAATTGTGAGTAAGGAAGACTTTTGATTAATTTACGGGGATGACAATTTTGAGGCTGCAACATGGTGTTGCGATCGGTGTCTTTTATGAACACACTACTTACCAGATGATCGCCATGGCGACAGATGTCAACATCCAAAAAAATGAATATTGGAATGATTAATGTCAAAAGTAAATTTTACAGGGTTGTCGGATAAATGATGAGTATCAATAAGATTCTTGAGCAACTCTCCTTTCCATAAAACAAATAAATTGTCAATGTAACGTTTAAATAATAAACAATGAGCCAAAAATAATACATTTGGAAAAAATACATAATTCTCAATTCAAAACATACATATATTTGCATAAGATGGAGCAACTGAAGAACCCATTGCACAGCCTTGCAACTGTAAATAAAAATCATTATTGTAAATGAAAAAAATTTTATGTAAAATTTATTCCATAGAAAAAAGCAATGAATTCTATTTTGTTGGGTTCAAAGTTACTTTGTGCAATGAGGAATTTTCTGAGTGCAGCAAGACCCAGTGTATGTGGAACGACAGTATATAAATTTGTGGCATCTATAGTAGCCATCCAACAGTCATCAGGAATGAATGAAAATGGTAACAACAAAAATATGTAGTATCCAGCAGGAATGAGGACTGTCGTTGCAAAAGGTCATCTATATACGTGGCCAGGGGTTGGAGTAATGACCCCGATGCGGCAACAATAGGGCGACCCAGTGGTGGGTTGATACCCTTATGGATTTTGGCAGGGTATAGAAAATAGGCGCTTTTGGCGGCGAAGGACAGAGGATATTTTTAATGTTCTCAGTAATAATCCGCTGGTCCATCCCCAACTGTAATAGATCATTAAGCTGTTTTTTACAAGCTTGGGTAGGGTTATTGCCCAGATTCCTATACGTGGAAGCATCAGCTAGGTGCCTTTGGATTTCTTTATCATAATCCTCAATGTCCTGAAGAACTACGGCACCCCCCTTGTCAGCCGCACGTATGATTAAGTTCTTGTTTGACATAAGGGATTTAAGTGCATGTCGCTCATTAACAGAGAAATTAGGATGTATTGCCCTCTGTCGTTGAACAGTTGCTGCCACTTAGTTGTCAATAACTTGAGAAAATGTCTTAATGGTAGCATTAGTTGAGTAAGGTTCAAAGGTAGACGGAGGACAAAACTTTTTATTTACATTAGGATCAGGCATAACATCCAAACTGGTGGCAGGATTGGAAGGATTGTTGGAAAAATACTCTTTGAGTTTTACCTTACGGATAAATTCATGCTTTTCAATTTTCCATTGGAAATCATCATATGGTACAGTAGGAATGAAGGATAAGCCACGGCTTAATAGCTGGACTTCCCCATTTGACAAACCATAAGAGGAGAGATTAAAGATTAGGGCCTTATGATTGGTGGACGTCCTGGTTTTTTTTTTTCTTTGACATTGCCGTCCCCTACGGGTGTAGCGCCTCTTGCGTGGGTTACCCGCGATCTTGTTTGTCTTGATCTTACCCCTAAAGGGATAGCCTCACCAGTGCCTCTTTCACAATCACTATGAGAACTTTGTATCTCCTGGGAGGTGTCAGTATCAAACTGGCTTTTGGTACCTCTGCCCCATGGTTTGGAACGGAAGAAAGGGTGTTTAGGACGGGTGCCAGACAGGGTCCTGACAGTCGGGATCCCGACAGTCATTCACCCGACGTCGGGATCCTGACTGTCAAAACACAGACAGCCGGGTTCCCGACGGCCACCCGCTATTTTACCTTGTGGGGGTCCATGATCCCCATAGAGGGAGAATAGAATAAGGGACTCGCGTAGCGAGCCACCGTGACCGCAGCATGGCGAGCGCAGCGAGGATCATTTCTGTCGGGATCCCAACTGTCGGACCCCTATACCACACCCCTTTAGGACCCTCTGTGGGGTTACCTGAGAGCCATCTATAGACAGATGGTAGCCTCTCGTAGTCCCCCTGAACTTTAGTTAATTTTTATTTTTTTAATTGAATCAATTTTTTTTTATGTATGGAAAGTTGCGATTTAAGACGATCCAGCCAATCAGTGTCAAGATCTGTGGATAAGGTAACCAGATGGGAATCCTCGAATTGGGCAATTTTTTCTTTAATGGTATTGAGTTCTTTAGAACATTGTTCAATCACCAATACCATAAGATCGAACGAACATCGATTAAGGATCCCGACCCAACGCTTACAGCAGGCATTCCCAACCACGGTCCTCAAGGCACACCAACCGTGCAGGTTTTGTAGATATCCAGGTTTGAGCACAGGTGACTTAATTAGTATCTGAGGGATTCTGATTAAACCATCTGTGCTGAAGCCTGGATATCACTAAAACGTGCACTGTTGGTGTGCTTTGAGAACCGTGGTTGGGAATGCCTGGCTTACAGAATGAAGGGTCAAAGCATCCTATCGTCGGGCAGTTTCTAACTCGATATCCTCTAGGGATCATTTTTATTTTGTAATAGTCGCTGAGTGAGACTGCATGCAGATGATAGTCAATCTCCTTTTTCTTTAATCGGAGTAAATCACGGTAAATGATGTCAGCCGTTGTAGATTCAATTTCGTCATCAAGACCTTTGTCCAGTAATATTGCATTAATTTCCAAGTCTGAAAAGGTATGGGTATCGCCAATAGGAAAATTAAACAGTCCTGGTAATTCCTCCTCCACCTTGGCTGTCGTAGATTAATTAATAATCAAAAGATTATGTGTGCTTTTACCACTCCACTTAGAGAACAATGTGATAAAAACAAAGGTATTGCCTGGGAACACACCAGGGAACCTACAGTGGTATGACAGTCACAAAAAATTACTGTGGGTGCCCAAGGGACAGACGATCAAGCACTTGGCATGTGAGATCGACAAAATATAAAGATATGGGGTCCGGCACTCCAAACAACATAGACTCTTATGGTCGGTGCCTCCTGTGGATCCCATATCTTTATATGTTGTCGATCTCACATGCCAAGTGCTTGATCGTCTATATATATATATATATATATATATATATATATATATATATATATATAGATATGCCACACCCAGCCCTATGGGGGCCCTGCCCATTTGGTCAGTCTCGGGACCCACAATTTGTGATGGCAGCCGTAACTATTGTCATTGCCAATGGTCTGACATTACAATCCATATTAAATCTTAAGGGGCATACACACAGAGCGATTTTGTGCTATTTTCTGAGAAATCTGACTAGATTGCTTAGAAAGTAAGCACAGATCTCTTCGTGTGTATGCCCCGAGAGATTAAATATCTCTTGCTAAGTCAGTTCATGCAGTCAAAATCTAGTCAAATTGCTTAGCAAAATCGCTTCACACAAATCTCTGCATGTGTATGTGTTCCCCATGGGAGATCTGGACACCAGGAAATCGCCTTCCCTAAATAGCTTAGCCAAATTGCTTAGCACACATCTGTACGTGTGTATGCCCCTTAAGAACCACAAACTTTCATCTGTGACCAGTGTTTTTTACACAGTGGATAATGAGTCTACTACTCTCAAAAGTCCATCGAGGGAACATCATCACCTACATCATAATGTGAGTTTTAAAAAATACTTATTTATTTGTTCAGTAGACACATTTTTTTAATGAAAATGCGGTACTTGTGTAGTTTCACGGCGGCACTTCCCTGCAGATCGCATCTTATGCAAATCACATGCAAATCGTATGCAAATATCGCATGTGATTTGCATACGATATGCATACAATTTGATGTCACCTCTAAGCGCGGCGAGTGGAAACCACCCTCGTCTTGGCAAGTGCCTTAAATGATGAAAACAATAGCACTGGTATATAATATGATTATTAGAACTGCCGCCAAATTATGCAGTGCAAGGGACAGAGCGGAGCTGAAGCACATGCCCAGTGTACCAGCTTCTTCTACCACATTTACTGTATGTGTGGATCTGAGCCCTCAAACATTGCACTGAACCAGAGAGCAGCTACCAGGAGGAAGAAACAGGACTTTTACCATGAATTGGGAGATTGTGAGCTTATAAAGTCCAGTACTGTTTCTATTGTTTGTGTATTTATATATTATATGTTTAACCTTTTCCTGACCACTTATTTAAATGTTTGAAACAGCCCAAACTATGGACCATCTGTACTGTTAAATATTAATACTGAATTCCAAACAGTATCCAATGTATAAAAAGACAAATATTCAGGGCTTTTCCTTGTAAACTCAGCTTTTTCCTACAGATGGAGCCCCTCTCATTCTTGCAGGGGCTGGCGATTCTATTGCCAGCCCCAGCCGTTGGAAGGGGGCGCGTACACAAGACGCTCACGCTCCCTGTTCCGACGGAGCTCCCCGTCGCTGTCTTCCTGGTCCCCATCGCTAGCCTGAACACCCTCTAACCCTGCCCGTCTCCCTGAAATGGAGATGGGCAGGGTCACGGCGCCCAGCTGCTGAGTGACTGGGACACGTGTGCTTGTGAGACGCATACGAGTCCCAAACTGATGGAGTCCCTCTCCGACAGCACTCACCAGCAGGGACGTTCTGCCGAGTGCCGGCAATGAAAGAGAGGGGCTCCATCTGTATGTAGGGTGTTGTGTACATAATACATTGTTGCAACAGCAGTACTATAAGCAGACTTTGGGAGGACACACTGAGGAGCACTGGTGGCCCATGGGCAGAGCAATGGGCTCTTTCCAGTCTCTCCCTGATGTGACTCACTCGTACCACAGCCAGCTAATTGTAGAGCGGACAGTGTACATCAAGGGTGGCCAAAATGTTGATAGCGGTCTACCGGTCGATCGCGGACCTTCCGCGGGTAGAGCACAATCTTTTTCTTAAGTATTAAGCCCCCGTTACCTCAAAATTACTTCTGAAGCCTCTTCTGGCTTCAGCTTTCCCAGCAGTGCATTGCGCAGGTGCACAGGTGATGTCACCATGCACCCGCGCGCCAGCGCAATGCAGGACAGAGGAGATTTCAAGTTCACCATTGGTCTTAGCATTTTTGAACCATTGATCAAGTTAAGCTTGAACATGTTAGATCAGGTTCATACATGTGTGAATCCTGAATATGCAGTTTGGCTCCGCCATAGTTAATCAGGCTCATATATTGGCATAACCTGTTAAACTTTTCCAATTTAAATTACATTTCTTTTTATAGAATTGCATAATATTCCTTAACCATCTAACCAGTGCTTAAAGTGGTCATTCAGAGGTGGGGGAACTCCTTTCTAGAGGCTACCTATTTACCCCCTCTCCCCTACCCCCAATAATGCCAGTGGTAGGGTTTTTGGCACCCATCTGCAAACTAGAATGCTTTTCTCTGAGAATAACTGTGCAGGGCCAATGTGGAGGTTAAAATGTTCCACCTCACCATTAGAGGTGGTGGAACTCAGATCCACCCTGTTCCCCCTCACTTTAACCCCTGCGCCTAACTAAACCAGGGGCAAGGGCAGCACGGACGGTGTGATGGTTAGCATTATTGCCTCACAGCACTGAGGACATGGGTTTTATTACCACCATGGCTGTAACTGTGCATTGTTTGTATATTCTCACCATACTTGCCTGGGTTTCCTCCGGGTATTACAGTTTCCTCCCACAATGCAAAAATATACTGATAGGCTAATTGGCTCCCAACAAATTAACCCTAGAGTGTCTGTTTCTGTGTGTGTACATGTGGTAGGCAGCGGTGTAGCTAGGTGCCATGGTGCCCGGGAGCAAGGGCATGTTTTGCGCAAACCCTAACCTCTCCCCTAACCTCCCCTCTTGCAGCCTAACCTTGTGGTAAGTGCGGTGCTGGCATCAACAATTCACATATGAAGGATGACATAGGTAATCAATTCAGCTGCCTGGCTGTGAGTCGATGGACGCACTAAGGACACAGCAGACTGCAAAAGACTGGGAGTGGTCAGCACTGACTTGACAGACTCATCCCAAAAATGCCTGAGCAAGCCTTCATTTTTTTTAAACTCCCCCAGAAGACAGAACATTTCCCCCAACAACGCTGGCTTCCTGTCAGTCAAACTGAGACAACGGGTGAGATTTAATAGGATGAGAGATTCAGAAAGTGAGAGATTTGGTAAGAAATCTCCAGGTTTTTTTAAAGCGGCAATCATTTACACTGCAAAACCAGTGTGGTTTTGCAGTGTAAATGATTGCTGCTTTAAAAAAAACTGGAGATTTCTGACCAAATCTCTCACTTTCTGAATCTCTCATCCTATTAAATCTCCCCCTAGATTTCCAGTCACAATTTGAGCATGTGCGATGCAAATGATGCACATGCGCAGACATTCAATAATTGTTTGATTTACACATTTTTTAATTAGCGACCCATGCTGAATTAGTCCCATAGTCAGATCAAATGATGCATTTTAAAAATGCTTTAAATCAGTGGTTATCAACCTCGGTCCTCAAGGACCCCCAACAGTGCACGTTTTCCAGATCACCTGGAAGGTGAAGAGTTGCACTCATTAGTCACTGACAAAGATCACAGGTGGAGATAATTATTTCACCTTTGATTGTGTGTGGAGACCTGGAAACCGTGCACTGTTGGGGGTCCTTGAGGACTGAGGTTGAGAACCACTGCTTTAAATGACCAAACACCACACAATTCTATCTACAGCCTATATCTCGCCTTCACTGCCCAAATATTAACTTGAGTGATTTAAACCAAAATCTACTCCTGTCATGTAGACCTGTCATAAACAGAACATGTATGACCAGCAAAATTGAATTGTTAATAGCTATTATGAAACATACAAATACAGATTATATATGTTTGAGTGGAACTTTTAGCCTTTTTATTATAAAACTTGATTACAATGGCAAATTCCTACTGATTACGTACTGAACTTTCATTTGTAGACTTTGCAAGCTATAGGGTGGAAAATACGCGAGGGTCAGGTATTTACAGATAGCGGTGACTTCACTGAATACTACTGTATCTGAGAGATATCCTTTCTTGAACTTTGCTCTAATCTATACTATAGTTATCTTATTCCCTGAAATTCTACTTACAATAAAGCATTCCCGACTCTATTATATACCAAGATGTTCCTGGTTGTACTGTATATCTCTTTACCAATACGCAGTACTGCAATAAATACAATTATCCTTGGAGAGAGAGAGTGATAGAAAGGTGTTTATAAGTCAACAGACTACAGATGATTATGACTTGCGATTAATGGTCTAGTTGGAGGAGCAAAGTCTGCATGGTGGCCCAGAATGGGCTGATAACTTACTGGTACTGAATTGTCATAGGAGCACTGGGGCTAACGCAGCACCATTTGCTGGGCTGCAATTTTGCAGCTTAAGCGGTTATCGGTGGATCGTGCAAACCCACCCTATGATCGCAGCCAATGCTGGCTGTTTGCAAGTTGATTGACAGCTGGGGGGGGTTAGGCGGCACCCTTTTCGGGGAG
Organism: Crinia signifera; assembly: GCF_055691185.1. NCBI lineage: Eukaryota > Metazoa > Chordata > Amphibia > Anura > Myobatrachidae > Crinia > Crinia signifera. The sequence continues at coordinate 276,810,301 of NC_139220.1, forward strand.
TGCCGCTTAAAAGCGCAGATGGGCCCAGACGTGGGGAGGGAGTGCTGCTGATGACAGGCTGAGTCGAGTGACCAGTATAGGCCTAGGGAAATGACAGCTCTCTGGTCAGCAATGCCAAGTTATATATCCAGCACTAACTTCCCATAGGCTGAGAGTCAGGATGCACAGAAAAGGAGTGCAGATTGCCCAATGTCACTTTTGCCCATATCCAAGGTGGAGGCATTGGCCTCCCGGCGGCAACCAGAAACCAAACCACACAGCTGCTGAACTGGGCCCCCGCCGAGACCACCAACCTCCAGCATGATGTCAGACCCCCATCCAGTGCAAGGAGAGCTGCCGCTGAGCGGGTGAGAAGTGCACCCGCCGGCGGTGGTGACGAGTGACCATGACAGTCTCAGAATTTCTGTTGCTACGGCTCTTGTGCTGTGATGTTGAGGTGTGTTATGGCACTGGGCCTATGGTTCAAAGTCAATTCCTTTATATCAACTGTTATAAACTCTTAAAAAGTTCATGCCTGACTGTGTTTAGTGGCCTGAAGTCTTCATAAATTTTTATATGAAACTTTTCCTTGTGTCTGGCAAGATTGTGCACATTTGGTTGAAAAATCCTTGTTAGAAGGATTTACAGCAGTGGTGTCAAACTCATGGCCCTCCAACTGTTGTGGAACTACATATCCCAGCATGCCCTGCCACAGATTTAATATAATGGATTGGTAAAACTGTGGCAGGGCATGCTGGGACATATAGTTTCACACATACAGTTAGTGGTAGATGCTCAATCAGTTCAGTAACATTACCCAGGTGCATGAGGGAGGGGTTAAGAACTGGGTAAGTAAAACAAGACATTTTTTCCCTCAGCTCACTGAGTAATGTTAGTAACCAATCTAGAACACTACATGATAATAGAATTCAGAGATATTGGTTACATATACCTGCGCAGGTGTATGCTATGCCCCCAAGCCGCGTCAAGGCTTCTCTGTATATTGGGGGTCCCTAGCGCTATATCTAGGTGCAGGGTGCGGCACCCCAAAAACCATCATAAGCTGGGAAGCCCAGTGAGGCATGCCAGTGATATACTAAGTGTTAATAATTAGTGATAAGAAGCCGAAGCTATATATAAAGAGAGAGATAAATGAAATGTAATTAAAATAGGAGAGAGATAGTGTTAGTGAGGGAAAAGTGTTAATAGAATGTAAGGGCATGCCGCACTAAAGCCACCCAGCCCATCCAGTCCAGGAGCACCGCACCCCACACCAGGGCTGCCGAGAGGGGGGTGGAGCGGGTACTAATTACCTGGGCCCGGGCTTGCTTGAGGGGCCCCGGTCCGACCCCCTGTCCCTTACATACAACATGTTCTGTGCTGTCAGCAGGCTCAGCATGAGCGTCTCACGGACAGAGTGAGAGCTCATGCTGAGCTTGCTGTAAGCACAGCACATGCTGTAGGTGTGTGCTGAATGGTTGGGGGGATAATAACACTCTCCCCGTAATAATTTTGGGGACGTGACCTAATTGCTGGAGGTTGCCACGCCTCCCATGATTAGACCACGCCTCCAATTTTACCGGGGCCCGGCATTCCTCTCGGCTGCCCTGGCATTGGGTAATCATCTATATATTCCAAACACTTCACTTAGTGGATTAAAACGGGCCTCTTCCCAAATACAATACTTGGGTATAACACTAACCAAGAATATTCATGATCTTTATTTCACAAATATTACTACACTAATTACAAAAATAGTGGCAGAACTAGAGGGATGGCAACATTTACAATTGTCGTATTTGGGTAGAGCCAATTTGATTAAATTAATTACTTTTCCGAAACTCCTATACCCACTCCAAGTTCTTCCACTCCTTCTTACTTTATCTGATGAAAAAAAAATCACGAACCTTTTCAGGAATTTCATATGGTCAAAAAAGAGACCGAGAATTAACTTAAAAATACTACAAAGATCTAGAACAGAAGGAGGGATCAACTTCCCTAATATTAAACTATACAATCAGGCAGCCATATGTAGATACATTAACAATTGGCTCAATCATAAGGACCAATATGCTAACTATACATTAGAACAACAGTTCCTCCCTACTCTCAATTTATCGTGCCTTTTCCACTTACCTAAATATGATAATCCCCTCCTTATGTCTACATGGTCTATATGGCATACGATACGTAACAAAACTAAACGACATACTTTATATTCTTTACATCTTCCTTTTTGGGCAATGCTTGTTTTCAACACGGCTTAGCAGCTCAACCATTTCGATCCTGGTGCTCCCAAGGATTGCGCTCTGTTAGACAACTCGCCAATCAGGAAAGAAAAAAAACATTCACTTATGTCCAAGCAAAGTCCCTTTATGTTTTTCGGAATGACCTGGCACAGGACTGTCATCAGGCTGGGACTGGTAGATTTCCAGATATGACTGAATGATTAGCAGGACCTGCAGAATATATTTCACCAGGAGACTATAGTACACATAGAGTTATATACTTGATTGGAGGGGATTCAGGGGTTAATAGCAAGTCAGGATGGTACTTGTGTATTTGCAGGGCGCCCAATTTACATACGTACGGCACCGTAGGAAAATCACATTGCATCGCATGCAATTTTGCGGTGCGATGCGATTTTCCTTAGTTAATGTTTAGTGCACCCTTGCCCGTGGATCGAATCGCATCGCATGCCATTTGCGGTGCGATGCGATTTTCATTGTATAAGCACCCATGCGATGAGATGTGATGGTACTTCCTTTTAAAAGCACCCATGCACGCTCCACTATCCAAGTCACCCCGAAGCGTGCACACCCCCACTATCCACATCACCCCGAAGTGTGGCGAGCGGATGCGGTTACACGTCGTCCCGAACTTTTCATACCCCCACTATCCACGTCGTTGTGTGGAGTTGATTTTATAAAGTGTGGCAAATGCAGCGAGCCACCGAGCTCGAATCGTGACGAGTGCAGCGAGACCCACGAGGGGACGCGGAATACATGTAAAGTAATCCGCTGCGATCGCCATGCTTCCGGCTCGCTGCGCTCGACAAACTTTATACAATTGACTCCATGCCGACCTGGATAGTGGGGGTATGAAAAGGGCGGGAGGATGCGTAACTGCGTGCACTCGTCACACTTCTGGGTGACTTGCATAGTGGGGGTGTGCTAAATGTATACTGGGGGAGTTGTGCGTTCGCATGCGATCCGTGGCCAGGGTGCAGTGAATAAATTAACTATTGAGATCGCATCTCACGGTACGGAAACCGCGTGGGATGCGATGCGATTTCACTATGCAGAATAGCCCACTAAGCAAATAGCTTAGTGGGCGCCCCGCTAATACACAAGTACCATCAGAATTTAGGATCGCAGCAGCAGATTGGGAAATGCAATGCACCAGCCACTGATCTATGATAATATATGCAATTAGGAATCTGCAGGCTTGAATCACAGATGGACCAAGAGGTGGATAATTAGACTAGAGAAAGGCTTAGTAATCAGTACACAGGCTTTCGCTTAGGCTGGTTTCACACACTCCGGCTCCTGCAGACGGTGAAATCCCGCACGGCCAGGGAGCCGTGCCGCACACACTAGTTTATTATGGAAGAGATGGCCACAGCCCGGCAGCCGTCCCTTCCAGTGGCGGGATCCGGCTGCAACCATGCGGCCGTGTCGTGGCCGTCCCGTGTGAATGGACACAATAGTGTCCATTCATAACTAATGTGTGCGGCACGGCTCCCTGACCGTGCGGGATTTCACCGTCCGGCAGGAGCCGGAGTGTGTGAAACCGGCCTAAGGCTGTACATCCCGTAGACTAAAAATGAAGCATGCACAGCAGAGTACTGGAGACAGAGAACAATGCCAGAAGTCTGTTTGGAAATGCTGAAGCCAGGTGAAAGGGGGTAAAGCTGAAGGGAACTTTGTAGTCAATGATATCAGATTTACAGGCAATGAATTCAGTAGTGCAATATTCTGTGATACTCGGGAAACCTGTAGTTATACACTCTCAGGGCTGGGCAATAAGTGGTCCTCCAGCTGTTGATGAACTACACATCCCAGCATGCTTTGCATCAGTTTTGATATTTGGCCATGCTAAAATGGATGCAAGGCATGCTGGGATGTGTAGTTCATCAACAGCTGGAGGGCCGCTTATTGCCTACCCCTGCTCTAGATATAGGAATTGTAGATTAACTGGTTGCAAGCAAGACCTCGGATAACAGAATATCTCTAAGGGAAGGCACTTTTTGCTCTGGCCCTTAAAGAATGACCACAGAAGGCTTAGATAGGCAGGGCCCGCGACAGGGGGGTCAAGGGGGACATGTGTGAAGGGCCCCGGTGATCTGAGGGGCCCCAGGGCCCGGCCAGGACCCGTCTGTATTGTCCACCGTTGCTGCAGCCCGGGCCGCGGCAGTGTAGTGTATCGGTATGTCTCCTTGTGCAGCTGCTCACTTGTGACTGTGTCTGTGCGGCACCGGCACTGTGCGCCGCCGGGTCTCTCCCGCAGCGGTGCTTGTGACAGTTCAGTTGTCACTCACTCCGCCAGCCAGGTCCCGCCGTCGGCTTTACAGCCAGCCGTTCAGCGCTCGGAGGCTGAGCCTGAGTCGGCTGTCTGCACTCTGCTATGCTGCACTGCGCACCGCTGACCTGACTGCGCATGCGCGGCATAGTTGCTCTGCGTTCCGCACTGTCTGTCTGTGGTGACGGTCAGTGTGTGGTCACTGTGGATGCCTTGCCGAGTTGCCGCAGCCCAGCCTTTTGAAATTGAAGTTCTGCCCCGCTGCCTGCTTTAATCGGGTCTTCGTCCTCCTGCAGATGTGCCAGAAGCAGATTTTGAATAAAAGTCCCCCCCTGGATGATCCTGAATGGAATAGCCAGGTAAGGAGACTAGTGGAAGGACTGGAGGGAAGGAGGCAAGGAGCCTGGAGCTCATGATGTCAGGGAGAGCCAGGCATGGCCGCATGGCAGTGTGCAGTGCTGCTAGTGGTGTTGCTAAGTCTTATATTTTTAATTGGAGCAATAGCAATTGTGTCGGTTTGGGATTACGTGAGGGGTGGGGGTTTGAAGGGCGGGGGGCCCCGGAAATATCAGTGTACAGGGCCCCAAGATTTCTGTTGCCAGCCCTGTAGATAGGAGTTGCAAGTCTCTGATTGGCTGAAGTAAGAAACACTATAACTGATATCCTCCAACGCAATTTCATTGTATCCATCTGAAAAGAAAGACAAGCAGAAACCATGACCAACAGGACAGGTGCAAAGCTTTATGACAAATTATCTAGAATATGAGTGTTGGAAGTTAGGTTCCTGAAAAATCTTGTAAAGCAAAACTCCATACGGATTTTAATTCAGAGGTTCTATTCAAGAAGGTAATATGACAAGAGGGTGGCCAAATGCCTCCTGTTTGTAGCAGTTAAAGCAGGGCTGGGCAACACCGGCCCTCCAGATGTTGATGAACTACACATCCCAACATGCCTTGCATCAGTTTCAGCATGGCCACATAGCAAAACTAATGCAAAGCATCCTTGGATGTGTAGTTCATTAACATCTGGAGGGCCGGTGTTGCCCAGCCCTGAGTTAAAGGGATATTGGCCCTGATTCTGGTTGACTCGCAAAGCAGCAGTATTTTGCTGCTTTGAAAACCAACTAACGCCGCCCACTGGGCGTGCTAATGCCCGCCCCCGTTGGCCACCAAAGGTCCCCGCAGACCTGCGAATGGATGTTTGGCTTGCGTGGGTGTCCAAAATCATTCTACCATCGAATGATTTCTGAAGTGCTCACTAATCTAAGTCACTCTCTGGTGACCTAGATTAGCAGTGCCCTGCTCCATGACATCAGCTGCCCACCCACGGAAAGCAGGAAGCCGTCCCCGTTTGCATGGGGACACCCAGCATTTTCCTGGGCGTACCCAGCATTTTCCTGGGTAGGAAACGCAGGGCCGCCTCCTGCAAGCCCCCTCCCCTGCTGCGTGCAATTATGCAAATCTCCAAGGGTGCCCGCAGAGAAGACCTGCACGTGCGCATATTCGCTTATGAGCATGCGCAGATCTTCAACATCGGTCCCCGTTGCAAATTTGCAACAGGACGATTAGATCAGAATCAGAACCCATTGTGTTTCTAATCAGTGGATATCAAAGCTGTTAGCAAAGAATCTATTGTTGAGATGAGAATATGTGTTTGCAGGTCAACAGGATAATGGGTCCTGATTACAGACCATAAGGTTTTTAATTTGTGTGATTTAAAATAGATATATGCGGTATAAAGGGGTCAACACACGGAGAGTTTTGCTGAGTGTTCTAAACAATGCTAGATCGCTCAGCATAGGTGCCCATACACGTTTCTATTTTAACGTGCTGTGCGTTTTGAACTTCAAGATACCGTGCGATTTTGGCACTTGTAGGGGATGCAATGCGATGTACAGTATTGTACTGGTTTGATGCGATGCGATTTTTGCCATTTTTTTTTATTACGTTTATACAGTAGCTACCACAAAAGGGATGCGATGTAGCACAAAAAGTACTGCCTGCAGATACTTTTTTGTGCTATACAATATGGTACCCGCGGGGACGTGCATCGCATTGCATCCCTGCAGGTACATGGTGCGATTCTAACCAAGGCGATGCGTTTTAAACTTTAAAAGTTGAAAACGCATGTTAAAATCTCAACGTGTATGGGCACCTATACAGTGATGTGTCAGCAATCTGTCAGGGCTAGTGTTCTCCGGTGATTAACTAAATTTATCCAGCATGCTGCATACTAATTGCCGTGCGATATTGATGCCCTGTGTGTGAGGCCCATAAGTGTATTTTATTGGCTAGGAAATCAATAATGACTGCAGATATTAAGGATGAGAGGGAACATCCCTGCCTAATGCCATTCATGAGGCCAGAGGACCCTATTTGCTGAAGGGCAAGAGGCAAAGACGTTGTCTATAAATTTCTAAAGAAGCCCATGGTTGGAAGAATGCATAACATAAACAGCCAACAAAGGCATTTGGGCACTTTTTTCCATCGTTGAAGGCCAGGAGAATAGCGGTATGTTTTTTGTTAATGAATATCATGAATGACATTGATAGGCCATCTGGTTTTGTCTGAGATTTGCTGTCCTGGGTCATACTTGGCTTCATCCAGGTTAATGAGTGGTGGAAAAAGTGTTGAGGAGAGTGGGGAAAATGTTTTAAAAAATATTTAAATATTTACATTTATCAATGAAATTGGCCTGTAATGGCTACATTGGAATCAGACTTTGAAATTACTCTCATGTTGGCTCTCAGGATGGTCCAGTCAAAAGCTGCCCCCTCCAGAATACATAATATTGAACAGTTTATTATTACTTATTTATTTTCTTATATTGTGCAGAATATTCCATTGCGCTTTACAATTGGAAACCCACGATACAACAAACTGGGTAATAACAGACCAACATAGTGGCAGGATGGCAGTTCCATTAACCTTGGAGAAAGAATTTTGGAAAGTGTTTTGCAATATTGAGCTGTTAGACCTGGCAGAGAGGATGTTTGCAATGAATGAATAGTCTAGGTTACTCCTCAGAGAGGTCTTCGTTGAATGCCATAGGACCCAATGAAGATTTCTGGAAAAAAAGTTTTAAAGAAAAATAGATATTCAAAACTTTGGCCCTTATTCTGATTGAGTCGGACGGCTGCGTGTTCGGTCGGACGGACGATGTTTTGTGTTTGAGCATGTGCAGAGGCGTTTCTGTGCATGTGCGAACGCCGCGCACATCCGAATATGGGTGAATTCTGTACAGAAAACGATTGGTCAGAACAATCCGAACAGGGGGTGGAGAGGGGCGTGAAGGGCTGGTTGGGCTCATTAACATATGCGTACGCCCCACGTTTCAAGGGCGTTCCCATGAAAACACTGGGCGTACGTATGGTAATCTAGCCGAGACGCACGTGTGGGGGGCGGACAGCTGACATAGCCGGATGCCAGATGCCCACCTATATCCCTGCTTTCGCACGGAGAAATCCAGACCACTCAGAGCTGTCTGACCGCTCGGTACATCATTCGATGGTCGGCGACCATCGGAGGATGGGGGAGGTTCCCACAGATGGGGAGATGTTCACATAAAACATCCACTCGCAGTCCGTTCGCTCTGCGTCTTACCGCATTCGGACGGTGTGAGCGATCCATACGGTGGGCGGGGCTAAGAACACTCGGTGGCCGTCTGAAAATACAAATCCATCCGAGTCAACTAGAATAAGGGCCTTTATGTTTATGTTTATCTTTAAATGGCAATGTATGACACATTCTGCCCTATCTGATTTAATTGTCTTTATGTGTCATTGTGAATTACTTTTGTGTAAGTTTGTTTGCACATAGAATTGCTCATGTTATCAAAAAGTCATTGCTGCTGCATTATGGGCCTTATTAAAATCCTTCTTAGATGGACAAAACCATTTGCACTGCAGGTGGGGAAGATGTAAAATGTGCAGAGAGAGTTATATTTGGGTGAGTTATTTTGTTTCTGTGCAGGGTAAATACTGGCTGCTTTATTTTTACACTGCAATATAGATCTCACTTTGAAGTAAAACCCCACCCAAATCTAATTCTCTCTGCACAAGTATCACCTCCCCCCCCCCCCCCCCCCCTTGCAGTGCACATGGTTTTGTCCAGCTAAGAAGGATTTTGTCAGAAATAGTGAACTAGAATAAGGGCCTATGGGAGGCTGATTTACCAGAGCAATGCATGACCGTGCCTTTAGAAAGAGGGTTATCAGTCAATATGAATCCTATATTAATTCAAATGCATCCTCTTTATAATGTTATTAAGTACTTTTTTACATTTTTAATCCGTAACCACAGTAACACGATTGTTGTTTGGAGGAACAGACCGGCCAATTTCTTTCAGCGTTCAGCTACAACAGATTTAGTAGAGATAAACATATGAAAGATCAGCTTGTCTGTATTATCACTGAGATCGGAAATGGAAAGGTTCAGCAATATGATGATGAAAACTATTGATTGGTGACTTGTAGGACATAGGTCATCAAAGACTGTAAATCAGTGGTGTCAAACTCATGGCCCTCCAGCTGTTGTGAAACTATATGTGGGTAAGTAAAACAAGACATTTTTTTTGTTTTACTTACCCAGTACTTAACCCCTCCCTCATGCACCTGGGTAATGTTAGTGAACTAATTGAGCATCTACCACTATCTGTATGTATGTTGTTAGAGGCAGAAGGGAGCCCATATTAGGAGGAGATGTGGGTCCTGATCAGTGTTCCCTCTAAGCTGTGCGCACGTGCGCGCGCACACACCTTGACGAGCGTGCGCACAGACATTACAACTGAGCGCACAAAGCAGCAATGGTCCCTTTTTGCAGTTGTGGACTCAATTAATGTGTGTTTCACCCATTAACTACATTGTGTGCTGTATTTTGAATGTTTAAATGTTTAATATCATTTTGAAGTAAAGTTAAAACAAATGCTGAACGTCATTTTCCAGTTATATATAAGTGACGCACAAAAATGTAAATTTCATTCCAAAGTTGCACAGCCAAAATCTTTAGCCGCACACAGCCTTCGTAAAATTAGAGGGAACATTGGTCCTGATATGCCACATGGAGTAGTCAGGGGTTGCTCCAAGGTAGGTAGCTCTTAGTTTGGATATATTAAGTAAGGAGCCATTATCATGTGGCTCCTTGCTGGTTAATCGTAGACCCAATTTAGGGTAACGGTGGTGTGGGGTGCGGTGCTCCTGGACTGGATGGGCTGGGTGGCTTTAGTGCGGCATGCCCTTACATTCTAGTAACACTTTTCCCTCACTAACACTCTCTCCTATTTTAATTACATTTCATTTATCTCTCTCTTTATATATAGCTTCGGCTTATCACTAATTATTAACACTTAGTATATCACTGGCATGCCGCACTGGGCTTCCCAGCTTATGATGGTTTTTGGGGTGCCGCACCCTGCACCTAGATATAGCGCTAGGGACCCCCAATATACAGAGAAGCCTTGACGCGGCTTGGGGGCATAGCATACACCTGCGCAGGTATATGTAACCAATATCTCTGAATTCTATTATCACGTAGTGTTCTAGATTGGTTACTAACATTACTCAGTGTGCTGAGGGAAAAAATGTCTTGTTTTACTTACCCAGTACTTAACCCCTCCCTCATGCACCTGGGTAATGTTACTGAACTAATTGAGCATCTACCACTATCTGTATGTATGTTGTTAGAGGCAGAAGGGAGCCCATATTAGGAGGAGATATGGGTCCTGATATGCCACATGGAGTAGTCTGGGGTTGCTCCAAGGTAGGTAGCTCTTAGTTTGGATATATCAAGTAAGGAGCCATTATCATGTGGCTCCTTGCTGGTAAATCGTAGACCCAATTCAGGGTAACGGTGGTGTGGGGCAGGGCAGCCGAGAGGAATGCCGGGCCCCGGTAAAATTGGAGGCGTGGTCTAATCATGGGAGACGTGGCAACCTCCCGTAATTAGGTCACGTCCCCAAAATTATTACGGGGAGAGTGTTATTACCCCCCCAACCATTCAGCACACACCTACAGCATGTGCTGTGCTTACAGCAGGCTCAGCATGAGCTCTCACTCTGTCCATGAGACGCTCATGCTGAGCCTGCTGACAGCACAGAACATGTTGTATGTAAGGGACAGGGGGTCGGACCGGGGCCCCTCAAGCAAGCCCGGGCCCAGGTAATTAGTACCCGCTCCACCCCCCTCTCGGCGGCCCTGCCCAACCTCATGGATTTCGACTGTGAGAGATTGATTTGAAAACCTGAATGCAAACCATAACGATAAAGAGTGTCAAACAAAGGTTCTAGGCTAGTTTCGGGATTAGAAATAAAAATCAATAGGTCGTCAGCAAAGGCTTGCATTTTCAATTCCTGAGAACCAATTTTGGCTCCCTGTAAGATCGGCCAGTTTTGAAGGTGGCGCAACAAAGGGTCTAATGCTAGGTTAAATAGTAAGATCAACAATGGGCAGCCTTGCCGTGTTCCTTGTTGCATTATTAAGGGTTTGCCCAAAAGACCATTGACCAATAATCTAGTATTGGTCAATGCAGCTGAACGGATCCCTAAAACTGAGTGTCGGTCCGTTGTAAAACCTAATTGATGTGGGGTTAAAAGATGTGGCATCATATTTTTCAATTGGATAGACAAGATTTTAGTTAGGATCTTGTATTCTTAGTCCAATAATGCAATAGGCCTATATGATTCGAGTAGGGAGGTATCTTTGTCTGGTTTAGGCAATAAAAGTGTTATGTGTCATTGAAAGAAGAGTAAGGTAACTTGTTATCTAACAATTCTTGGTATAAAGAGGTGAGAGTTGGGACAATATCAGCCTTAAGAATTTTGTAGTAATTGGCATTTAAGCCGTCAGGGCCGGGTGCTTTATTTAATTTTAGGGAATCAGTAGCAAAGAGAATTTCCTGCTCTGTGATTTAATCATTAAAACTTTCTTGCTGTAAAGACATTAATCTAGGCAGACCTATTGAGTCCAAAAAATCTGCAATATTCTTTGAATCAGGTTCACCAGTAAGGATCGAACCAAATGTCTGGTCACGTAATTTGGTGGTAGAACATTTTTTTGTTTGTTTTTTAGCCATAAAGGCCAATAGGCGTCCCAATTTGCCACCCCAACGATAGTATTGATTTCTCATATAGGCAGTCTTTAATTTTACTTCCCGCAAGAGGAAGGCCTCAGGTAGGCCCTTATCTTGGAGATATGAAATCTTATGATCTTCAGTTGTGTTTTCTGAGTATCGATGGTGACAGTAGCCTTAGTTAATGTAGAAACCAGAGCATCTCTTACACTTAAATAAAGAAGAGGCAGCAATTGTATCCTCCGTCTCCAGATGCAGATGTAAGGTCTGCTGGACTGCTTCTATTTAATTATTTAACCCAGGACTAGACTGGGAATCCTCTTCCCATCCAGGGATATCTTCCCAGTCCTATTCCTCAAGCTCCCCCTCCTCCCAGGATGTCGCATTCCAACATCTGTACAGAAGAAGCAGGTAATGTACGCTTTTTAGAAGCAGAAGTTAAAATTGTATCCATACATGCTATCATTTTAGAAAAACATTGTTCCATATTGCGAGACCAAGACGGCTCACCCATAAACTCTGAAGTCTGGGTAGGGGTACTCTGAGACTGAGAATCCACTTTCCTAGGCAACTCGGCAATAGAGAGATGCAAGGGCGTAATTACCATAGGTGCAAGGGGTGCAGTTGCTATGGGGCCCAGAGCTGAAGGGGTCCCATCTTTACTGTCTAAATAATATGTTTTACATACATTTGTCACCATCAGTTGATAAATAGGGGGCCCTTACAATTCTTTGCTATGGGGCCTATGAATATTTAGTTACGCCCTTGGCAGAGAGCTGTGGCTTTTGCCCACTCAGGCATTACCATATCCGCTGGGGAGGCTCCCCATGGTCCGCCCCCAGTGCCAGCATCACAGGCCCTGATTCTGTACAACTCGTGGGAAACTTACAGCCACATTTTGTACATGTTTAAAATAATGCAGAAGAAAAAGCTGCTTGCTTAGGTTTTGTGTCCTTATCTGGTTTTCCCAACATTTTATTACCCCAAGAAAAAAAAATAATAAAAGTAATAACCGAAAACCAGAAAACACAGGTGGTTAAGTACTTGCTTTGGAGCAGTAAAAATCTGGCTAGAAAGGGGTTAAGTATAACTCTGAGTTAAAAATTCCCTTTAATTTACAATAAAAACTCCCACAGACATTAAGAAAGGGGTAAGGTATGTACACAACTCTGAGGTAAAAATCCCCTTAATCTACAACTGAAACTCCCGGAGGCATTAAGAAAGGGGTTAAGTACATAACTATGAGGTAAAAATCCCCTTAGTGCCTAACTCCTGAGTGCCTACACTAACCCAAGATGAAGACAGTGTCCCCAGTGGATGTCAGAGGAAAAGTAGTGCCGGATTGTGACATTGCCACTGCTAAATTTTAACAAAACAAAAAAACTATGGAGGTTATTGTGGTTGGTGCGTAAATTTTCAAATTCTTTCAGAGCGGTCCGCACGCCACGCTGTGCGGACATCGTACGAAGAAACGCCCACCGGTCCTCCGCATTCGGACGGACTCACACTTTCAGAAGAGGGCGTGTTTACGGACGACATCCAAACCATGCTTGTGCGGTGGACACACACATATTCTGCACGGACTTACAGCATCTGCACTTACCGCGTCAGAACGGACGGGAACCTGCCCGTACGCACCGATGCGGTGTATTAACGCAAAACAAATGCAGCCGTGCATTCAGCATAGATTTGTGTGTTTTGTAATGGACCATTTAAGCTGCAAGTTTTCCAATTGAAGCAATGAAAAGAGTGTAATTAATGAGTAATGAGTAGAGGAGTGGATTGTATTGTGTTCAGGTGACATTGGTTTAGGTGCGGGAGTACTAATTGAATGCCTAGCGCATGACCGAGTGGTGTCCGCAAAGAAATACTTGCTTATGGACACCGCATATTTCTTGCCATTTGGTTCGTTTGCAGTCGGTGTTCAGTCCAAATGCACGCCTACCAGAATTAGTGCACTCCCTCATGTACGCCCATGTTTACGCCCAGTTTCGCCCACTTTGAAACTACGCCCCTGTGTACTTCCGAATGACGCCCATAATACGCCCATATCTCCCGAGTGAATGCGGTGCACATTTCTGTACGGTATTAGTGAGAACAAGTATGGAGACCTTGCATGGCACATGCGCATAGCGTTGCCTACGCATGCGCAGATGGCTAAAAAACGCCATCCGAAAGAATTCGGAAATTTACGCATCGACCAGAATAAGGTCCTATTTGAGATTATTGCTTAAGTTTTGACTGCATCTTAATGACAGTTCTTATAGTACCATAGAAACTATTTTTTTAAATATTCACCTAGTTGATCCTCATTAATAATACTGCTTTCTGATTATTGCAGATCTTTCAGGGACTTGTCACAGTACTCTGCTCTATAGAAAGCAAATGCTAATGAAAATGTACCATGTACATTACAATATTGGAAGAAAAAACCCTACCACAACAAGTCTTTTTTTCAAAAGTTTTTGAATGGAATAATATCACACTTTCATGATTTCAATATTTCACTTAAAAACAAAAGGTACAACCCTTTTTTTAACACCAGAGGCAATAGGCAATCAACACATATCAAATGACAAATTGGCGAGAGGGGATGCCAGGCGGGATTATCTTTTGTTTTCAATTTTGCCAGGCTCTAAAAGGATATGAGGATTGTGCATGATAATATTCTGAATCTTTCGAAGTCAGTATAAATATATAAATATAATAGATGGTAATTAATATACATATACATGACTAACAGTAAACAACGCTTACATGTAATTGTCTTTATTTCGGGAGATTTATTTAAAATTTTGGTTAGCCAGAACAGAAGTTGGACACTGCTTAGGAACGTGAAGATGTTGGCATTAGCTCTGAAGGTGGGAGTTCTATTAAAGATTGGATGCTGCCATAGTAACCAATCACGTCTATAAGATCTGAGCAGTATGGAGGGTGTAATGGTTAGCATTACTGCCTCATAGCACTGAGGTCATGGGTTCGATTCCCACCATGGCTCTAACTGTGCGGAGTTTGTATATTCTCCCCATACTTGCGTGGGTTTCCTCCGGGTACTCCGGTTTACTCCCACAAACCAAAAATATACTGGTAGGCTAATTGGCACCCAACAAATTAACCCTAAAAAAATGTCTGTGTGTGCGTGTACATGAGGTAGGGAATATAGATTGTAAGCGCCACTGGGGCAGGGACTGATGTGAATGTTCAACAATACTCTGTAAAGCGCTGCGGAATATGTGTGCGCTATATAAGAAACTGTTAATAAATAAATAAATAATAGATAGAATCTGATTCTTTCCATCTTCAACAGAACCCCAATCTTAGTAAATGTACCCCTGTACGTGGACTCCGTTTGTGAATGATAAAGTGTGCCGAGCACGGTGGTAGTGGAGCGAGGCACCAGTCCCGAAGCAGGGGGAGCGAAGCTTGTCATGTGACTGGATGTGGTACACTATTTTGGGGCCCATTTGATGACATTATAGACCCCAAAAAATAATGAAAACGCATGTCAACCTTGCCTGTGTTTACTTTTTTTTTTTTGTCACTGTCCACTATTTGGTGTTCACCTAGGCACTGTTGATCCCTTCTACAGTAACCCTGACTTTGTATATACTGTATATAAATGACCTTGTTTCTTATCTCACACTCCCCAGAGCAAAACCTATTGTTGTTTTTTTCCGGGAAATCATCAGGACTTGACACCCCCCCCACCCCCCCTAATTGAATTAGTCCTTTATTATTCACCTTAAGACGCAGTGTCTTCTCCAGCCTGTCAGGATCTGGCTTCTGCAGCAGTGTGTATAGTATACCCCTTTCAGACAAAGACTTGGGAATTTCCCTGCTCAGAACAGGGATTTTCTCTTCTGCAAAATTCCAGGTTTTTGTTCGGGACCCCCTTTCACACTACTTCACAGAACCAGGAAAGCTACTTTCAGACAGACATACAGTGGGGGAAATATACTGACAAATATGAATATGATACAAATGGATATAACCCAGCATCGACCGTATGTACAATAGGTTTATTCTAATTTGTATATTGAAAGCATCAGCCTGGGAAGGGTTAATTGTGGAGGGGGGACCCCTTTATTGGGGGATCCCCACTCCCCCAGGGTTCCTGCCCAGGCTGACCAGTCAGAGGATAAATGCTTTGGCTGAGGGACCTTATGTACTGTAATAAGTCTCCCCCAGCTGTGGCATTATCCTGCTGGCTGGTTGGGCCCAGTGCTGGTTCTCAAAATACGGGAGACCCCTATTAATTTTGTCCCCGTATTTTGGAAACCAGAAACCAGAGCCTGGTGCTGGCTTTAGAAATTCTGTCTCCCTATACAGTTTGATATATGAATTTCTAAAACCTGGATCGGCTCTTTGACCGCGGGAATGGTTACGGTCATAGGGGAGGGACCCCATGACATTTTTTTTAATTATTTATTATGAACAGGGCAAACTGCACAGATCTGACTGATCCGTGCAGGCTGCCGATTCGTATTTGTTAGCCATATATATGGCCGCCAAATACAAATTTAAATAAATACTGCCACCTACGCTATCGGGAAATACGAATCCCGTAAATAGACCAGATTAGTAAATCTGCCCTATTTACGAGTTGTATTTTCCTGCAAATACGGCTGATGCCATTCGTATCTTGCATCGGTCTTATTTGTATTTGCTAGCAAATTCCTCCCATAGTGTTTGTGTTATAAACAACCAGGGAAGTTGTCTGATTTGAAGTGCATTGTGAATCTAATCCTGTCCTCTTATGTGACTCCAACTTAATTTCTCTTTCTGGATCTAGATTTTCCCCTTCTCTGGCAACAGCCTTATTTCCAGCTCCAGATATATCACTCTCTCTGGCTCCAGTCTCATTACCGATAGTCTCTTCAGCACCAGTCTCACTTACTCAGTCTTCAAATTATGCTGCTTCTCTTTGCAGCTCCACTGCAATTCAGCTGACGTATTGCGCCGAGTGATGTCATGTCATGCTGCTGTGCCGATAAAAAAATTATATATTTATATTTCTATGTCCACAGGGGTTCCAGTCTTTCTTGATGCCATGGCCGCTGGGCATCCAGTCCATCTTCATGCCACAGGCACCACGCTCCCAGGCCCTCTTCATACCGTGGTCGCTGGGCTCCCAGTCCCAGCACAGGCAGGGCGAGCTTCAGTGGCCAGAATCTAGACTGGTTTCTGCAGACTCCTCAGTGACTGGGGCCCCTCAGAGTGTGTTATTAAAAACAAAATATACACAGATATTAAAACATTGTTATAAACCTGTAAATACACAAATTAATCTTATAGAGATAACCAGGAAACATATTGAATTGTCCATTTTCTTTTTTTTTTTTAGAAATGAACCCGTCTAACCTTGGTTGATAGGGGATGTAAATAAACATACCTTGCATGGATGTGAATAACCTCTAGGCCTCGATTTTTCCATGAGGTTTCCTGATAACTTAAAATTGTTTCCAAATCAGCTATCAAGGGTGCAAGGACATATATAAAAATAACCTATTACTGGAAATTCATGTTTGTGTTGTAGCACTTATAGCCATCCTCGCTGTCAAACCCCCTCGCCAGCCGCTCACTGTATTCAATGTTCCAGGGAAATCCTCGCCATCAGAGGATGGCGAGCATTCCCTTAAACGGCGAGGTTCACCGCAAATGCAGCCAGCCTGCTGTATTTTGATAAGTATATCAGAAGAGCTATGGGGTCAGTGATGTCACCCCCCCCCCCCCCCCACACACACACACACACACACACACACACACACACAGGCCCTTATTCTGATTGATTCATTTGAACACACATTCACACGTAGCCGAGTGAACGGACCGCACATGGGCACGGGCAGCGAAGGCACACCCATAAGACCGGCGAACCCGTTTGTTTGCATCTAAAAGCAAAGGGGAGTGGTGTACTAGCGCAAGTACGCTAGCGTGTTCACACAGAGCTCGGCCTGTTCGCTCGGACATCAAACCCAGTAATATCCAACCCATTATCCAATTACCCTCATTTTATAGTGTTTATTGCATTCCATGTACTAATTACCTTCCCCAATTACGCTACTTCTTAACCCTTATTACATGTGTCTTTCTTGTGTTCTGAATGTGCCACTTTCCTAAGTAACTCTCAATCTACGTGTACCACAAATGTGCTGGACATTAATGTCACTATCTGATGACGTTAAGAATGCTGGTGCAATTGTGGGTAAAAACAATAAAATATATAAGAGATAGGAATGCAGAGAAGTGTAAATGGTTAAACTGGTAAAGTGTGCTTCCCGTGTGGCTGCCATGTAGTTAGTTAATTGATAAATGAGAGAAACTTGTTTCCTGCATGGGTGAGTATTGTGTGCAGGTGCATGTATTTTATCAATTGTGCGTGTTGATCGCCCGTGCGAATGTGGAGACGAGAAGCGGCTGGCCAACGAGGCGTGAGACTAACGCTGGGTACACACCAGGAAGACAAGGGTCTGATCCCAACAATCTAGATCCAATTCCAACCGATTGGATGTATATTGTGTGGTGATTGGGCCCTTTTCTGTCCTGGTGTGGACCGATACCGATCCGATGCGCGGTCCCGCGGGTTGGTCAGTCGTTATTCAGATCCTACCTGCAGCAGGTAGGATCTGGAAACAACCATACTCCCGGGTGCGGGTCTTCATCGGATCGGAAGTAACACTGACGACCCGCTCACGATGTGCATCGTGAGCGGGTCGTCCTGGTGTGTACCCCGCATTACCGAGCTCGATCAGTCTGAGCGATCGCACAGTGGAGCAAACCCACGCCCAGCGCATGTAGCCACCACCCCAGTATATGTCCTGGTTACCACCCAGTTTTGTGGCCACACAAATGACACATTATGGGACCCAGAACCCCTCCTTTTTGAGGTCCCAAACTGCCATCAAATGTGCCCTTATTGTTCTTCATGATTGATCTGTATTGTGCTGTGTATACATCTTTCTTGATAGATGATCATTATATAATTTATAGTGTATGTTTTTGCAAAGATAACCATTTATCCTTACAGATATTGTATTGTTATGTCAGTTATTAATAAATTGCCCTGTGTACATGAGAATAAATTAGGTAAGACTGCGTGTAAACTTATGTTTTATGGTCTGTCACATGTTTATTGTATGTATTAATAATTATCGCTATTATATTGTGTGTACATGCAGTGTCACAGCCGTTGCGTGCAAGCATGCAGTGCTGTAGATTATATGCAGTGTCATGGCTCTCTGCTCCCTGCATCCGCTCAGGTTCCACGTGCCAGCTCTTTGTTTCATCAGCTCTGATTCTGCAGAAGAAAATTCTGCAGAGAAAGGAGGAGGGAGCGATCGCACACCTTTTACCAAACAGGCCTGTACAGAGATCTGCAGAACGTAGCGTAACCAGCACAGAGACCAGCAAAGCTAACCCACAGAAAGGTTCTGTAGGCTATGACCGAAAAAGCATAAAGTTACGCAACGTCCAAGCCATAAATATGTTTAAATCACAATCTTCAAAATCCTATAGCATGCGGCCACCCAGCAAGTACTTGCAGAGGACAAACAATATAACATTCATGGCATAATCTACAGTAATCTTCCTAGGACGATCACGGTTCCAGAACCCAGTACTCCTGGGAAATGCACAGTTTTCATACTAGATTCCACAAAAGGTTAGAAAATGGGGTTGGGATCGTTTTGTCTACAGCCAGGGCCGGCGCCACCACTAAGCAGCTTTAGGCATTTGCCTGGGGCGCCGACCACTGGACGGCGGCCACTTGGAACAGCCCCCCCCCCCCGGATCACAGGTGAGCGGCTCCCTCTCTCTCTCTACAGCCCCCCCCCCCTGGAGGGACGCTGCGTCTCAAACACGCCGCATCTCAAACACCCCCCCCCCCCCCCCTGGAGCGAGACACTGCTCCCTCTCTCTCTTCCTTCCTCCCCTGTGGAGCGACGCATCTTCAATGGCCGCCCGTCTCTCTCCCCCCGCCACCCCCGTGGAACGAGACGCTGCTCCCTCTCTCTCTCCCCGGCCCTGTCTACAGCATGTTGGTCGACAAGCTTTAGGTCGACACCACTAGGTTGACATGGGTCATTAGGTCGACACAAGCATTAGGTCAACAGTGTCTAGGTCAACATTCAAAAGGTCAACATGGAGTTTTTCACTGTTTTTTTACCCAAATGTTGACACAGTCGACATGGACACAGTTTCAAGTGCACCACAACCCCTCGCATCACTCGCAATGCTTCGGGCACGGTGCCTCGCTATGCTCGGCACATTATTTTATTCTCCCACCATGCCTTAGTGAATGGTAGGGCATGAAATACCGCCTGTCGGCACATGTCAGCTCAATAAAAAGTGAAAAACCCCATGTCGACCTTTTCACTGTCCACCTAGACACTGTCAACCTAATGCTTGTGTTGACCTAATGAACTGTTGACCTAAAGCCATGTCGACCTAGACCCATGTCGACCTTGACCCATCATTCTGTAGACCAAATGACCGTATCCCAGAAAATGGTTCACAAAACAGAACATAGAACACGAACACACTGGTTTACCTCCACATTTACCTCATGCTTTACAGAAGATGCCCTCAGCAATGTAAACCGCTTGGTTATTATAAGGACTTGCTTTATACCTACGTTTACAATACAGCCTAATTATGTGCAAAGTCCCCTCAAACATATTAACAGCAAAAACATATTGCCTATTTACGTGTAACCCTGTCTGACACACACACACACACAGTACCACTCCTACAATAATACTATACAAGCCAGCCAGCTCTAATCCACATAGGTTGTGCTTTTATTCATCATGACACATTGATATCTTCTAGGTTGTATACTCCATATAATGTTAGCATGCTAATGTAATATATCCTGGAATTTGCAGCTTACTAAATGGTGGGAATATGAGAAAGGGAATATGTCTATTATCACTGACATAGTTATAACCATTTAAGCCAGAGGTTCCCAAAAGCAGTTCTTAAGGCACCCAATCCATCCAGGTATTAAGCATATCCTTCTTGACCACAGGTGACATACTCTCCAACTCTACCTTTTTGGCAGGTACAGTACCGTTTTTTTTTATGGCCTGTACGTTTTTTGGTTTATTCAACTATCCATTGTAAATATAAGGGGCCGTGAATGCACCCCCTTTACCCATGACCACGCCCCATTTCTGAATTTGTACTGGTTTTTGCTCTTCAGATGTGGAATGGTATGAGGTGACTATTAGTATCTCTAGGGGTGACACTGCTGAGCAGTGTAGATCGCTCAGCACACATTGATGCACAGCACTGGCCCTGACCGGCGATCTCACTAGATTTATCCTGCATGCAGGATGTTAATCGCCCGGCCATAGCAACACGCGTGGCTGCGCATCGATATCGCGATGTAGGGGCATTTTCTAAGCGATCTAGTCAGATCGCTTAGAAAAGGCCCCATTAGATTGAACCATACTATTCCTTCATATATGGAGACTCATGGGTTCTGTGGCTGAATTAATTCAGGCTTATGTTATCTCAACAGGTATAGAACCTGTGTAATTCATGAGTGTCCAAATTTAGAGACTGTAAAGTAGTGTGTGTGTGTGTGTATATATATTAATCTGTATTTTTCTCTTCCACACACTGTAGTAGTTTTTCATAAGGCCTTCCCCAGCACATGCAGCCCTTGCTTCACACAACCTCACACCTCTCACTATTTGCCCTTCTGCTAGGCTCCTCCCTCTGGATCCCTTTTTTATTCTCGGACTGTACCAAAAAGATACCAACAGTTATGTTTCCCAGCATCGTGATTGAACATTAGACCAGTGCTTTGGGTGTATAAACCACGCTCCACGCTCCCTATCTCGTCAAATAAAGCTCCCTGTAGATTACGACGCGTGTGACAACCCAACCCCATCTCACAGCGCGGATGGTACGCCCCCTTCCCCTTGGCCCGACCCGCTCGCCCCAGCATCAGTGACGTAACTGCCAGGGCGGGCTTGGGAATTGGCCGAGCGGAGTCGCGCGGGAGGAGTGACGTCAGCGCGGGGAAGGTATAAGAGGCGGCGCACCTGGCGCCATTCCTTCATTCCAACCGATCAGGACCAAGCTTCGTTGGGGGCTATATTTAATTTAATTAGCGTTCCGCGATCTGATCATCAGCCGCAATGAACGGACAGATCCTTAACGGTTTCCACGACGCTCTCATCGATGAGGGCAGCTTCCTGTTTACGTCCGAGTCCGTCGGAGAAGGCCACCCCGGTGAGTATGCGTGACAGCGATGTGAGGTTGGGCGTGCACCGTCTGACAGGCGCCTCCATCGTTGTGGGGATCTTGCTCGCCGTGTCTGGTTTTATTTTCTTTGTTTCTCTAGCTGTGTGCCGGGCGGGAAGGGGTTAAAGTCTCCTGTTCCACGGGAGCGCGCGGCGCCGTCGCAATGCAGCTCCGTAGCACGTGGTCGGAAGGGATCTCTCCGTACGGGGAGTGGATCCCTGGCCGGCAACATGCGTCATTCTGGGTTGTGCGGGAAACACTGGACTGTTATGTTACCCTCTCTGTGGAGAGGGGCGGGAGCAGGCAGTGTGTACTGCAGGGGATATTGGGTGATGTAATGGGACCAGAACATTGAGCTTATACAGCGTTGTATATAGCATGTATCTGCCCTAGCACATGTGGAGCTTATCACTGGTCATCAGATCTGGTGTTTATGGCCTGTGTGGATACTGTTGTATTGTACTAATGTATGGGGAGTGCTATTTAATACCAGCATGTATTTAGTGTGGAGGGAGTAAACTGAATGCCTGACACTATGTTCAGAGTACTACTCGTGCATTAGTATGTAGATGGGAATGTACATCATATGCCTGACTCTGGGAGTGGTGAATGTGACCTTGTGATGGTGCCACATCTGGCCTGTAGTTGTACAGTAACTCTAATGTCTTGTAGTTGGCAGCCTGCTAGTGACCCAAATACTCAGTGTTTTTTGCATAATATGGTCTACGAAAATACCTAATTCTTTAGCAAAATTATCTGGGAAACTATTGAGCAGCCTCCATAATGTCCTGAAGTAGGTGTGATGGCGGCATGCCAAATGCAGCCTGCATAACGCTCAGTGGGTGTAGATGGGGATGGCCCAATGGGTGAGCGTCTTGTGTGGTGTAGCTCAGGTTTCATGTGACTGTGTGGACAGCTGTTCCTGAAGGGTTCGTAAACTTGTCCACATGACACTCCTCCCCTACTCTCGGTGGCGATGCAGTATAAACCAGTGCTCATATCTATTAGAACTGTAAAGTGGAGTGCTTTTTAAAGTAACCTATTAAGAGCAGTTAATGCTGTGTAAAAGCTCTGCTCTAAATGAAGAAACAAGCATTAGTGTTAAGCACTATGGACTAGAGTCCATAAATTTCTACTCCCTACAATGTGCACGTGACCTCCTGTCTGCCCATAGTGATTCAATTTAGTTATCTTGGGAGCTGAAATTCAGCCTACAGCAGATCTCATGGCTTGTGTGTTATCTATTCCTGGCTTTGTTTGGGAGCGGTTTCCCTGGGAAGTAAACATTGAAGTGCAGCTATGAAAGTACCTTGGATGATGCTGGAAATGTTGGTTTTAAATGTGGAGATTTAACTTGTATAGGTGCAGAACTGCTATTCAAGCGGTGTTGTATTGGTTACATGATGACTGACTTATGACTTCAAGAGATCATGCAGGGTTCACATGTCGGCATTGTATTACAGTGTCACTACGGAGCTGTAACTGGATTCTGTGCTCTGTAGGGGAGAAACAGGTGTGGGGCACAATTTCCTTTTATAGAAACTCTTTATATTCCCAGCCCATTCTGAAGTTTGGAAGCTGCAGGCTAAAATGTCAAAGGTTGCCAATGCTTGAGCAATCAGGAAGATGGTTTGACTACAGTTTGTTAGCCTTTATATAACATTATTTCTACTTAAGTGTAAGCTAGTTTCTCCTAGGATCTGTAAAGGAGTTTTTCCTGTTTGTGCTTAATCTAAATGTTTTTGCCCCACAGACAAAATCTGTGACCAAATAAGTGATGCAGTCCTTGATGCCCATCTGAAGCAAGACCCAAATGCCAAAGTTGCTTGTGGTCAGTGTTAATCATTTTTTAATGAGATCGGTCAATCATATTAGGACAACATAACTAAGTTAATGTTCATTAACAGAAACTGTTGCGAAGACTGGCATGATCCTTCTCGCTGGCGAGATCACATCTAGGGCAGCAGTAGACTACCAGAAAGTTGTAAGAGACACTATTAAACACATTGGCTATGACGACTCCTCCAAAGGTGAGTAGTGGTCCTCCTGAACAGGAATAGTCCTTGGTTCTACCAGTAAAACTAATGGCATAATCTCTCATCTATATCCAGGTTTTGACTACAAGACCTGCAATGTTTTGGTTGCCCTTGAACAGCAGTCTCCTGATATTGCCCAGGGAGTGCATCTGGATAGGAATGAGGAAGATGTGGGAGCTGGGGATCAGGTGAGGAAAAGCTAGAATTCCTAGGTGCTCCTGTAATGCTGCCTCTAAAACAGGCTTGGTCTTAGTGTTGTCTGTTTATATTCAGGGCTTAATGTTTGGTTACGCTACTGATGAAACGGAAGAGTGTATGCCTCTAACAATTGTCCTAGCACACAAACTTAATGCAAGGATGGCAGAACTACGCCGCGACGGGACCCTACCCTGGCTTCGTCCTGATTCTAAGACCCAGGTGAGGAGGATAGCTTTGGTTTGACACAATTACTAGCAGGGTTCTTGAATTTAAATAGTGTGCATCTAAACTAAATGGTTTCCCCTTCAATGGCAGGTGACTGTCCAGTACATGCAGGACCGTGGGGCAGTAATCCCATTAAGAGTACACACAATTGTGGTATCTGTTCAGCATGACGAGGTGATCTGCCTGGATGAGATGCGTGATGCCCTGAAAGAGAAAATTGTGAAAGCTGTGGTTCCCGCCAAGTACTTGGATGACGACACAATTTACCACCTGCAGCCAAGTGGGCGTTTTGTAATTGGGGGTCCACAGGTTCGTTATGGTCCATGAATGCCACTATCCGTTCCATTCTAAAGGTGCCCATACACTTGTCCGATTTGACCCAATCTGATTGATCGGGCCAAATCAGAGGTGTTTCATGTCCCCATTAGGTCCGATGTGGGGTCCTGTGCACACCGGACATACTGCAGTCCGACCTCCGTCTCGGCCTTCCTGTCGGAAGTGGGGTACAGGGTTGCATGCAAAAAATGTGTGAAAGGACAGCATGTGACATGCTGCATAGGGTCCTGCTGCCTGGGAAGTTCCGGGGGTAGTTAGTTGGCCAATACACTGCAGTATTGTATGAGTACTTTTCTGTCAATCTATTTGGTGGAAACAAATACAATGGTAATGTATGGGAGCATATGAGAATCAACCATTTGCTTCCAAATGCTGGAAATCAGAGAATGGTTGGTCAGACAAATGTGTTATATCAATTGCTTTAACCAATTTATCAGAACAATCTTTATCCAGAGTTCATGAGCGTATGGATGATTGCCATATGCTCCCATACATTGTACAATCCATCCATTAGACTGCTGGCTAACGACTTGGAATGACCCATTATTTTTTAGGGGGATGCTGGATTGACTGGACGCAAGATTATTGTAGATACTTACGGAGGATGGGGAGCCCATGGTGGTGGGGCCTTCTCTGGCAAGGACTACACAAAGGTGGACAGATCTGCTGCCTATGCTGCTCGTTGGGTGGCTAAATCCTTAGTGAAGTCAGGCCTGTGCCGTCGGGTTCTTGTCCAGGTGTGTATGCAGCTAGTGAAATTGACAACTTTGATTGTCAGGAGCATCAACAACTGTCTGTACTCTGCATGCCTGTTGGGTTCACACTGCAGATGTCAATCTCTTAAACAGGTTTCTTATGCAATTGGTGTTGCCCATCCTCTGTCTATCTCAATCTTCCATTATGGGACCTCACAGAAGAGTGAGAGGGAACTGCTGACCATAGTAAAGAAGAACTTTGACCTCCGCCCTGGTGTAATTGTCAGGTAAAGTTGGTGATGAGTTGCTTTGTGTACCAAGGTAATGGGAGGGAGGTGTTATTACCTTGCTGAGGTAATGGCTAGTCAGAAAGGGCTTGCCCTGCATTGTGTGAACACCACCTAGAGCAGAAGAATGAAGGGGTTTCGGGTCATTGGTGGACACAGTCGTTAGTCAATTCAAAGTGGTGAGTATAGTCTTGGATGGCCACAGGGTAAGTGCCCTGTGCTTGAGCCAATGGGGCAGGCTCTTCCCATAGCTGAGACAAACTGATATAGAGAAATGTAATACATACTGCTTATTAACAAGCAAACTTGTATATTCCAGGGATCTGGATCTGAAGAAGCCAATTTATCAGAGGACTGCATCCTATGGCCATTTTGGTAGGGACAGCTTCCCCTGGGAAGTGCCCAAAAAGCTGGAGTATTGATTGTTAGGCTTTTCCTCCTTTGACCTGCTGGCGTTATATACAGAGAAGCCTGCAGTTTCTTGAGGGAGGAAAAGGCCCCTACTAACCCTTCCTGTCATTCTATTGGTTCACTGTAGTCTCCAGTATCATGTCCTCCTTCCTGGAGAGGGGGACCATGTATAAGTTGTATTGTCACCGCATCCCTTCCTTGCTGTCAATCTAATCTGTTTACTGTAGGTGCTTCTAGCAGGATAGGCTTTTACTAGTTCTGGTAGCCTTACATGTTGTATCTATGACCAAGTATATTGTCCCCTGGCTTCTCTCTTGGGGCCCAGACATGCTACTGCTTATTCTCTGGTGCTCCCTTTATAGGATCTGGGTGTTAAGCCCTAAATGATACTGCTTTTAACAAACTCCATCATAATCTTCTGCATGTAAATCAGTAGTGCCCTATACTTTGAACAATGCACTTTGCTGAACCATACACACTTCCCAATAGCGAGTAATGCAGTACACAACTGGTCCAGAAAATTAAAGTGGCCTCTTCGTACTGTTACAATGACTTCCTGGTGCCTGTAGATGACTCCTTAACATCTTCCCCCTTTATCAGCCACGATGCACAGACCTCCCTGCCTAGCGTTTGATCTAGTTTTATTCCGCAAACTGGTGTCCGGTCTATTTATTTCCCCTCTGCGGCTGGCTGGTGTGGCTACAGAGAAACCAGTACACGGCAGAGGTTAGACCTGACACCGGTTGCAGACGAGCAAAAGGATCTTACTTGAAAATGGATGTGTAACTGCTTTATTTATTGTGGAGCCAGGTACAGGTGTAAGTACAGAGTAGCCTGTGCCACAGGTAACACTTTTTTTATTTTATTTTTTACATTATGTTGTTTCGGTTACAATGACTCCACACCGCCCAGTAAACTCTGGCATGCTAAGGTGTAGTACAGAAAAACCTTAGCGGCACTCTGCAGAGGACCTGGCTTGTGATCATGTGTAAGATTTATTTCAGTTGGAGCACCCCCTGCAGGCATGAGCACACAATACCAGTGTTGTACAGAGAAACTGGATGTTTACACGCTGTCCTGTAGGGAGTTCTCTGACTTGTAATGGGCTTACACCATCCTCCTACTTCAATTTTTAGCTATTCCATGTGTCTGGTTAAAAATAACACAAGTTTCATGAATAAAGTATTAGGTGCTCCCTTAATGTGTGTTGTCTTTAATGCTGTTATTTTAAAGGTCTCGTAAGTTAGAAATAGAATTGGTTTAATTTTTAGATCTTTATTAGACTATTTTGGGTATTACAGCAGTATAAAAGGCAGCTTCTGTACAAAAAGACAAAACATATAAAAGATTCTGGCAGTACTTTGGTCACAGGTCTAAATGTTCTGATTCTTGGAGAGATTTATCTCGTTTATCTTCCTGGTGCTGTGAGTCATCATACTTCATGCTGGCAAAGGTTACTTCCTGGGCGAGCTGCTCCAGTGATGGCCGGCCAATGACTAGGTTCCGTAGCGAAATTGCTGTCATCAGGAAACTACAGACCAAACAGATGTGGTATTAGGCTTATGCAGTCAGTGCGTACACAAGACCTTGGGTAGCCAACTCCAGTCCTTGAGAGCCACTAACAATTAAGGTTTTCCAGATCTCTTCACAGAATCACAAGTGAAACTAGTGCCACTTGTGGATCTTTTAAAATGTGTTAGTGAGTTCATCTGTGGCGCAGCTAGGTTGTCTGGAAAATGTGAACTGTTGCTAGCTCTGGAGGACAGGAGTTGGCTACCACTGCCCTAGACCATCTTAAAAAAATTCAACTAGTTGGATTGCAAATCTGGTATAAAGAAAATGATCAACAATTGGGCTAAAATTAAAAAGATTATTAAATTGTTAAAATCCAACATTCAAAATTACTTGTCTGAATGACCATTTTTGCGTAAAGATTTTTAGGAACGAATCACACTTGCTCTTACAGTACCAGATTTTTATTCCATTTAGCAAACCTAGTTGGAGGAAAGTTTTAGTGTATGGCCAGTGCAAGCCATTACTTCAAAACATGACTGTTCTATGGACATCAGTTGGTTCTGACTAAACTTTTACCAGGCTCCAACCAGATTGGGTTCAGAAACTGGGTGAAAAGTGCCTAAGTTGTACATGCCAACATTTGATTCCAATTTGCAGTCTTGTATGGGATATATTGCTGGAGTCTGCAAATGCTGCATGGCAGATCTGCGTCATAGGCAGTCCAGCTGCCCGGGTCCCAGACATGCAGTTACTAAGGTAATACATGGAATACTGCAAACAGTGTATGGGCGGGAGGCAGCGCTAGAATATATTACTTCTAGCTGTCTGTTCTCCAGACATTTTACATGGGACACATTTTCCAGGTGATTTAACAGTGCACCTGGAAATGGGAACTGTAGAGGTCATAGGAGATTAAGATTAACTCCTGTAATGTTCCAATCCATTTACTAATGAAAGTGAATACTTTGTACTTATCAACACCTGCACATCTAGACAAGACCACAACGCATCTCCTATTGGCCTCATCGATTATGCATGCTGGAAATATTTGTTTGTGGACCTTGGTGCAAACTATGGGAAATGTGGATGTGCCAAGTAGTGGACAGAAAGTACCAACCAAACAGCCTGTAATGTAGCATGGTCAGTACTTTCTCTCTCAAAGGCTTGCATATCCACCTGATGAGTAAACACCTCTCCATAAAGGTGCTTAATCACAGTGCTTTAGTGACCAGGATCATTGCTTCCAGTAATTAATAAACCTAATTTGGAAATATAAAATATACTGGAAAACAAAGTACACACTGATCTTGTAAAAAGTATTGCCAAATAATATTATTTGAGTCTCAGGAATGACTACATGTTGAGTGCAAGACATTATGAATCCTTTGAGGACCATGGGAATTTATGCTAACGTTGCTGTGAGTAATGCTTCAAATATCCACAACAAATGCCAGGATCACTCACAGCAACTGCTCTTTTTTTTGGGTGCAATATTTAACTAGACTTTCACAGCAATGTTGGCATTCTTAGGTGTTAAAAATACATCACCCTAAAGGAGGAAATACTGTTACATTTAAAAAGGAAAAGCTTCATAGCTGCAGAATATGATTTCTACAGGAATATTCAAATGTTGGATACATCAACCTAGCACCTTAAGGAAGAGCAAGGTTCTACAACACCGAACAAATGTACAACTGAGGAAACAAAACAGTCTGGCAATGGTAGAACCGCCATCATTGGTGGCAGACAACGGTAATCCCAAGATTGTTGGACACATCCAAAATGAAACCAATGCATGAGATAAAGACAACAGGGGAGATGGTGCATGGAGAGAGTCCTGATCGGCTTATATAGAACACTATCCTGTGCCTTCAGCTGTTCATATACAAAAGGGAAAGTGAATAACCCAGGAGTAGCTGTAATGAAACTATCTGACCATGCGAGTTAGATCTTCAGAATGTGGATAACTCCTCCAGAAAACCTCAGGGTAAAGGCTGCAGGAGAGATCCCCAATCGGAAAAAATGCCTCAATAGGCATAAATTCATTTCCACCATCTGAAGACAGTGTAAACCAGGGGTGCCAACTCCCGTTCTCGAGAGCTACCAACAGTTCACTTTTTCCAGACAACCTAGCTGGGGCATAGGTGCACTCATTACTCAAGGACACATTTTAAAAGATCCACAGGTGGAGCTGATTAGTTAACTTGTGATTGTGTGAGGAGACCTGGAAAACATGCACTGTTGGTAGCTCTCGTGGACTGGAGTTGGCTACCCCAAGTGTAAACCAACATGTCCAAACTACAAAAACTACTTTTCAGATTTAAGTATATGGGTCAGAGTGTAGGTCCCACTGGTGATAGTCAATGCCAATATTTAGCATTATGCAGGAGATCAATGTGAAATCTGCACTAGGCTATTCATACATAGCAAGGATACAGAAAATGTATGCAAAAATTGTTCCTGCATAATGTTTTTTTTTTTTTCTTTAAACATGGTAAATATGCTCCATTAGCATGTATACACCTTTCACACCTGCAGTTATGAAAATAATGTGTGATAATAAGTACAGCAAAGCCAAATACTGAGCCATACAGTAGGGATAGCTACCAGTCTTATCTGCATTGCAACTAGCAGATCAGGAAATGTAAATATGACATTCCTCCTGGTCTGGGAATATCATTTAGTTTTGTCTTTGGTAGCAGTTTATTTAAGGCTTCCTAACCCCCAACAGACAGTAATACACAACTGGAAATTGGAATTATGACAACCGTTACATTTCGTGCCTCAGAGAATGCTAATCACAATAGTCACAATTAAATCCCCTCTTCATTATTTGAAACGGAAATGAGAATTGATAAGACACTTGTGTACAATGTGTTCAGGTGAAACAGACACGCTGTGCAGTTTTTCAGCTAGAACCCTGCTCCAGAACACATAGATATACACGCGGTTGGATCAATAAGCACCTGTGTTTGAAGACAGGTGGTGTTGCTGAGGAAAGTTGGTATTACTATCGTGTACTAACATCTTTCAAACAACGCCATAGCAAATTTCAGATTTGATTCATAGGTTAGTTTTTTTTTTCCACAACGACAATGCAATTCCCTCATCTGGAATTGTTGCCGCCAAATTGCATGAATTGCACTATGAATTGTTGCTGCATCCACTGTACTGGCCAAACTTGGCTCCCTGCGACCTCTTTCTGTTCCCTAACCTGAAAATGTTGCTCGCGGGAAAAATAATAAATTCAGCTCAAACAAGAAGGTCATCGTCGAGACAGAAGTCTAGAGTTTGACAAATCATATTTTTTAGAGGGTTTAAAGAAATGGCAGGGATGTTCAGAAAAGTATATTGCCGTGAAAGGAGAGTATGTTGAAAAATAAATAAAAAATTAGTCTTCATTCTTAACTCAGGTACTTATTGATCCACGTGTGTGTGTGTGTGTGTGTGTGTGTGTGTAATTTAATATAGATAGAGGAGTAGTTCTGAAGCAGAGTTCCAGCTGAAAAATTGCACTGCATGTCTGTTTTACCTGAACACATGGAGCAATGTACAACCAAACTTGGTACACATCCGATTTACAATCTGGGAAAAAATACTGTGGGTGTAATGAATGGTGTGTACACACGGTGAGATTCCTTTGCTAAGCAATCTTTGCACTATTTACATACAATTCATGCTATCTGCATTAGATTTGCACTATATAGTCATTGCTGCCCTGCCTATCTGGGTTTCGATTTGTGCTGCCCCGGGAGCGCGCATTGGGATCGCAAGGTAAAAAACCTGTGCGATCTGCATGCAATTTTCACTATATAGTCAAAATCTCATGCTGGATTGTACCGTGTGTACACACCACAAGTCACCTCTAGCACCCCTGTGGGGGGGCCAAAAAGGAGTCTGGCCCATGTATATTCCAGCATAACTGGAATGGCTGGAGCAATTTACACCAAAGTTGGTACACATATCACTTACAATCTAAAAAAAAAAAAAATACTAAGATACTAAGGGGGTAAAACACCCCTAGGAAGGGGGGGGGGGGGGCAAAAAGTGAGTCACTATGCAAAGTGAGTCAGGGAAGCAACATATGGCAAAGTTGCAGAACATACATTGGGACCAGATTAGGTTGCAGAACATAGATTGGGACCACTAACATCTGTAATCCTGACTCCGCCAGTGGTGGCCCAAAAAGGGGGTTGTGGACATGGAGTTTCAGAAAAAAACAAAAACCTGGTCAGATCCGGTAGCCCACCACAGACAGGTGTAAGCCAGTCCAGTCACACCATGGGCATGGTGAATGGATAAGCGTAAAACAAAAGAAGGCTACCTCAGCTAGTTTACTATATAATCAGGAACCAGGTTGCTGAGCCAAATGTACTTAACTTACTGCTTAATGTTCACCCTTCTAGCCTGTTCTGGCTTTAGAATACATTACTATATTAAATACAATATTAGAATGTCAGAATTGATCCCATAACTTTAATTGTGAAAATAAATCAGATACCTACCTGCGACGCAGAAGATAATACTTCTTATTGAAGAATCTCTCAAACCTCTGAACCACTGTCGCATTTCGCCTGCGCTCAACCTCTGCTATCCGCTTCTGCCTGCGCAGGTAGGTGAGCACCAGAGGGTCTGTAACATCAATATCTTCCACCACCCCAGAGATGAGGGGCTGTAACTCTGGAGATAGAGGAGCAGTCTCTGGAAAGCAGAGGAGACAATTCCAACACCAGTGCAAGCAGAGGTCATGTTCAAGAGTAAAATACATTCATATTTCACGTGAGTGGTGGTTTAAGAGGGCAGGGTCCAGACAACCGTATTTTATAGCAGACTGATAGTTTTATAAGAGTGTCAGTCCTCGGTATTTACTGGGGATTTCAAGAGAAATTAAGGAAGGAAGGAAGGCATCTAGAACTCTGAGAAGGATAGATTGTCTCCTCTTTGGGAATTGCTGGGGACTTTTCTATTGGAAAGTTCAAGCAGGGACTATTACATGATCAGGGCAAGGAAGGCAGGAAATAGACCTCTGCCCTTAGCACATTTCATATAAGGCAGTGGTCTCCAACCTTTTTTGGGGCGGGAGCTACTCGAGACAAAATAAACCGCCTGAAGAGCTGCTAAAATTTTTTAAAAACAAGAAATCTGCATAATAATCAAAAAATGCCCTTTACACATTATGCCACACACTGTAATGGCCCTGACACATTATGCCGCATACCACAATGCCCCAGACACAATATGCCACACACTGCATTGTCCAATGTGTCACAAACATACCTCCCAACACTGGAGACAGAGGAAAAGGGTATACACATATACCCCACAGTGCCAGGAACAAGTATGCCCCCACAGTGCCAGGAACAAGTATGCCCCCACAGTGCCAGGAACAAGTATGCCCCCACAGTGCCAGGAACATGTATGCCCCCACAGTGCCATGAACAAGTATGCCCCCACAGTGCCATGAACAAGTATGCCCCCACAGTGCCAGGAACATGTATGCCCCCACAGTGCCAGTTTCCCAGCACCAGCAGACTCACCAGTGCTGCTGTCCCCCAGTGCCGCTGCTGTCTGTGTCCGATGTGTCCGGTGTCATCGTCGCCGCTGCTGCTGATTCCTCTCTGAGGAGAGGAGAGCACCGAGCGTCTCTCCTTCCCCTCACTTCCTTGTGACTGGGCGTCCGTCAATCAAAACTCGCGGGCCAGCTCCTGATTGGCTGCTGGCCCGCGAGTTCTGATTCGCAGACGGCACAGTCAAAGGAATCCACAGTGAGGGGTAGGAGAGACGCGGGATGCGCTCTCCTCCCCTCAGAACAGACAGGGAGAAGGCCGAGCTTCGGCTAACGGATTCGGCTGGCTGGATAATGGAGTGGCGGGCGGCTGGCAGGGGCAGAGGGAGTGGTCGAGCCACCCGGATCGCTGCCGCGAGCTACCGGTAGCTCGCGAGCGACGGGTTGGCGACCACTGATATAAGGTCTACACTACACTGGCTGCTGATACTCACCACTCCCATTCTCCACTTTCTCCTTCAGCTCCTGCAGGCGAGTGAGGTTCTTCTCTAGGCTCACAGCTGTGGTGTTCACATACAGGTACATGTAACAAGAGGGTCCCGGGGACACGGTAAACACCTTGTGGTAATCCCCTGCTGGCAGCTGAAAGATAGCAGTGTGCATAGATCATACCTGTATATGGATATTACAATCTTGGCCTGTGACAAAATTAATACATGAAATCCACGATAGGCAGAGCTGGGGAGCCAGTATTATACCACAAGAGTTAGGATTCACACTCATTTTAGTATCAGACCCTCATGGGAGATGACAAAGTCTCATTGTGGAGATAAACCTGGGCACATCTTGCTTTCATACCTACATGTGTGCCAACTTATAAGAGTAGGGGTTGCAGCACAGTTTAAAATTCAAAAAGGGGAACCACACCAACTGCCAGTGCATCAGTTCGGAATGGCAGTTGTTGTGGCTCCCCTTTTTTGAATTTTGAACAGTGATGAACTTTTTTAAAATCCACATACACAAGGTTGCCCCATATGCGCCTTTGACATTTTGTGGTGAGCCTCGCCGCTTTGATGGGCGCACTCGTCGTTTCCACCTCGCTGCAAAGAACCAGCGAGGTGGAAATGGCGAGTGAAGGGGGGCAATTAAATACTGATGGCGAGCTATGACGGCGAGCCATCGGCAATGCTCACCATCAGAGCACTGAATATACTCCATAGTGGTTAAGATTAAGATCAGCTCTGTGGGCTGCACGTGTCCAACCACCCACCACTAAAGACCATGTTGTAGGGGGGAATATAGCCTGCATAACAGTTTCAAACTTATTGTCACAGACCCCGAGCAACATCTGATACCTTAAAACCCAAACATGGCACTTGCCCAATGTAATGGTGCCAGGGTGCAGAAGGAAAGCCACGTAAATATTAGCCAAGCTATGGAGAATGGGTCAGTAACATATTACTAGGTAATGCAGTTAGCCTTTACATTCACATAAACACATAGGGCCAGATTCTCTAAGCTTCAAAAGTGATAAAATGGAGAGTGATGAACAGCCAGCCAATCAGCTCCTGCCTGCCATGTCACAGACTGTGTTTGAAAAATGTCAGACAGGAGCTGATTGGCTGGCTGTTTATCACTCTCCATTTTATCACTTTTGAAGCTTAGAGAATCTGGCCCATAGAATGTGCTGGCAGATAAGAACCACTTGACCTATCTAGTCTGTCCCTTTTCTTATCCTTTAGGTAATCTCAACCCTTTAGATGTACAATGTTGTAACAGAAGTTGAGCACACATTTACCAGTCTGGGTGCAATATATAGTATTACTATTGCAGTGTTCTGTAACCTCACGCTGAGTAACTCCCTCTTATGTAATCACCAAGTCTAGGAGCAGCTAGTAATTACACAGCTCTACATTCCTTATTACAGGGCCTACTAGCCCGCTGCTCCAGGCACCGCTTAAGGCAGAAGAGATAAGGGGAACATAAAACACGGCAGTTGTTTCCAGTATTGGGAGATCACACCACATGGCGGCCCTCACTTGCGCTCTGATTCTGGTTCACTCGCAAAGGCAAATTCCTTCTCAAATGGACAGAACCATGTGCATTGCAGGGGGGGGGGGGGGGTCAGATGTAACATCTGCAGAGAGAATTAGATTTGGGTGAGTTATTTTGTTTCTGTGCAGGGAAAATACCGGCTGCTTTATTTTTACACTGCAATATAAATCTCACTTTGATGTAAAACCCCACAAAATCTAATTCTTTCTGCAGAAGTTACTTCAGTCCCACCTGCAGTGCACATGGTTTTGTCCATTTGAGAAGGAATTTGCCTTTGCGAGGGAACCAGAATAAGGGCCTATGTGTAAACAGTGGGCAAGCATGGAAACATAATGTTCCCTTTTAGTTACCTGCATGCGGTCACCCTCTCGCAATGTGAAGTTTTTGGTGTCTTTCACAATCTCCACATTGACTTCTCCTTGCAGGACCTGTATGCTGGTGTTACCCAGGTCCTCATTCACAAAATTCTCCAAATGAAGGCCTGGGATGAAGGATTAGAGGGAATGTAAATGAATAAAAACTGGATGGAAAGAAGCAAGAGGGGGGGGGGGGGGGGGTTACATGAAGAAAACATACAGGTCACTACAGATATACATTTGTTTAATCACCACAGCCTAGAACCTCACCTGGGAAGTCTGCTATGAAGACCACATCAGTCTGATTGTCCAGCGAATTCTCCACCTCCTGGAACTTTGCTCGCCATGGCGACAGGTCAACCAGCAAGGGCTTAACCCAGGGTGTTTTACGGAAGGGTGACCACTCAGCTTTCACAATGTCCACCGTCGGGTCATAGAGCCTGACAGAAGGGCAGGCAGTCAGGATGAATGCATCGCTGTGGGCGGAGTAGTAACCCTTACCCAGTCATGGAACAGATATCCGTATGCTAACAGTACTCACCTCTGCTGGAAGCGATCATTGATAGACACCCATACGTCAAAGTATATTTCAGGCTCCGAGATGTTATATGCTCCCAGAAGGCCCTGGAGGCAGGTGGCATATTGTTTCAGCATGTCGGCGTGATCCTTCCAGCGCCGGGTCTGGGTGAATACCTGATGGAGGCATGTTTATATAAACTGAAGGTGCCATACACAAGGGAGTTGCTGCAATAGGTCTCAAAATTCAGTACCAATCGAGGATTTCATTTAGGTTGTAAATGATTTCATTTAGGTTGTCTACGTCACCCAGCCTCATTTTCCTTTCACATGATCTGTATTTTAGGCTGAAAAGTTGACCTGTGCAGTTAAGTCATATGTCCCAACATGACCCTCTCCAGGAGGGACAGAATGCTCTGTTCCTGGACTTCCCTGTTAATGTATGATTACCATATGAAACACCTTTATCATCCATTAACCTGTTTAGAGCAGGTTATGGCAATCATACATTACCACGGAAGTCCAAGTAGAAAGCATTGTGTCCCTCCTGGAGAGGGTCATGTTGGGAGGTATGGTGAAGTGCCTAATCAAGATGTATTAAACATGCAGTTCCCCAGCTGCAGAAGTACACATTCCAGCACACCCTTCCACTGTTTTGCCATGAGGGCATAATAAAGGTATGGCAGGGCATGCAGTTCAACAGCAGCTACTGTTTTAGATCGCACTTTGCCTGATTTTCCACTTTAAAAGGAATGTTCCACTTTCAAAAGTAAGGCGTGATGGAGTGTTTCACCCACCATCACAATACTGTGAAAACATAGGACCTTATTCTGGTTGACTAGCAAGGCTGGGCGTTCCCATGGGCAAATCCCCCGGCACACCACCCAACGCCTTCCCGGCCGCACTGTTGTGTGCGAGCGACCACCGAATAATCTATTCGTCATGGCTGCTCGCACACAGCAGCTGCATATGCGCATAAGTGACTATGTGAAGTCGCAAAAAAAAAAAAAAAAAAAAATCGATCCCCCTTGCGAACTACAATCACCCCCATTGTCCTCTGACAATTGATTTCCCTGTGACCACCATTGCTACAGATTAAGAAATGATACCAATACCATGCTCTCTAGGCAAAACAAAAACTACCAGGTTGATCCCTACCATTATGTGCCTGCCTTTCTGTTTTAAGGGTAAATTTAGTAAAGCTTCTAAAAATGAAAAGAGGGGATGTTGCCTATAGCAACCAATTAGATCCTGTCTATCATTTTCTAGGATGCAATAGAAAAATGATAGACAGAACCTATGGGGAAATCACCTCTTTTCATTTTTAGAAACTTTAGTAAATTTGCCCCCTTAGACTTAGGGTGGGTACACACCACAATGTTGGCCTGATTTGAGGTTTCTGTGCAAATCGGAAAAACAAAAATGGACATATTTTTACGGTGTTCCCTATTTGCTGGCACCAATGGTCACAAGCAACCATCTGATTGGTCTGCTGCAGGGTTAACCAGAAGATATTGCTAACAATGCCATGCTGCTAAATACAGTTATAGCATGTTAGATTGCACAGTCAACCCCAGCATCATGCAATTGTATGTGCTATTGCCAATGCAGGGTCACATCACCCATTCCATCGCCTGGCTGGCCTTAAGGCCCCCATACACTAGCCGATTTTGGTCCGATTTAGGCCAGATCAGTCGGATCTGGGCGAAATCGGACCAAAATCGGCTACTTTTGATGTCCCCTCAGATCCGATGCGCGGTCCCGTGCGCATCGGATCTGCGTCGGGTGGTCGGACCTGCTGCACGTCCGACCACCCGACTTGGGACCTTTAGCTGGCGGTGAGTGCTGACCTGGGGGCGGTGTGGTCAGCAGCAGGGCTCATCAGGGGGACGACGGAGCGGGGAGCGGGTCCTGACGCTGTAACTAGCCGGCGGCGCCTGTGTGTGATGATCTGGCCGGGCGCTGTGATCATTCACATATATCATTCATTCAGCAGCGCTGCGGGACGGACGGGGCCGGGCAGTGGCGGGTATTATATTTTTAAAACACCTGTCAAATGACTAGCCGTTCTCTGATTGGCTGAGAGCTCTCAGCCAATGACTGACCGTTGGCTGAGAGCTCTCAGCCAATCAGAGAACGGCTAGTCATTTGACAGGTGTTTTAAAAATATAATACCCGCCACTGCCCGGCCCCGTCCGTCCCGCAGCGCTGCTGAATGAATGATATATGTGAATGATCACAGCGCCCGCCGCCCGGCCAGATCATCACACACAGGCGCTGCCGGCTAGTTACAGCGTCAGGACACGCTCCCCGCTTCGGCGTCCCCCTGATGAGCCCTGCTGCTGACCACACCGCCCCCAGGTCAGCACTCAGTACCCCCGCTGCCCGCCCCACTGCTGCCCCTGATCACCACCGGCCCCCATGCCCCTCACCGCCCGCTGCAGCTCCCCGTACATGTGATAAATCGCAAGCGATTTATCACATGTAAAATTTGGCTCATCAAGTGCCAAATTGTATTTGAGCCTCCCGGGGAGCTGCCGGGCGGCTCACAGGAGTATTGGGTCCGACTTGTCCTAAGGACAAGTCGGCCTAATGTATGGGGGCCTTTAGTCTTCCAAGCAGATGTGCTAAAACCCACAACAATTCCAGCACAATCAGCGGAACAGACACTCACCCCTGGGTTAAGGTACCCAATCTCTCCAGTGACGCCGTCTCTATAGGTGACTTTTACATGCTGGTGTGAGCGTGAATGCACCATCATATCCCACGAATACCCATACAGGCCATTTGTCCAGTTATTGTAGCCCTGAGGACACAGCAGGTCATTAGGAAGAGAAACAATGCACAAGTGAAGAGGAAATTTACTATAAACGCCACAAAACTATGTATAAAAAAATTACCAAAACTTTATTAGCCAGGCTTCAGTGGTAGCATGTAACAAGC
Organism: Crinia signifera; assembly: GCF_055691185.1. NCBI lineage: Eukaryota > Metazoa > Chordata > Amphibia > Anura > Myobatrachidae > Crinia > Crinia signifera. The sequence goes on from NC_139220.1 coordinate 276,849,197, forward strand.
CCTACTGCTGGATATTTTACAGTTACTACTGTTTTTTTGTTTGTTTTGTTTTTAACCAGATACGATTACACAGTTCACAGTCTACACAGGGTGGCAAATTATTTGTTATCTCTTAGATAAGTCCTCTGACGTTGGAGATTTTGTTTGGTACAGAGGGAATATTTCCTTCACATACTTCTTTTATACTGTACATAAGTACATAAGTCAAAACCAAGTTTTAAGAGGCCTACACACAGAGCGATGTTCGGCCACTTTCTGATCGATTTTACATAATCGCTCAGAAAGTGTCTATCGCTGCGTGTATAGCCCACACAGCGATAGGCATGCGGGACCACGATACATAAGAGACCTGCTGGTTATTGGTGCTCAGAAGGCCCACACATCACTGCGTGAGTGGTGGCCTTCTGAGCATTCAGCCACTGGAGCCCCCACGATGCCGCCCCTGGAGACACCGGAGCCGGCTCCTACCGGCAGGAGAGTGCTTGGAGCAGGAGCAGCGTGGAGAGCACCAAGAGTACTGCCAGCAGTCCGCCTCGCCGCCCCAGTGGCAAAGTGAACACTGCAGAAGAGGGGTAACAGGGAATTACCAATGTGCTTATCATGTGCTTGGGTGGTTCTGCGTAGGGGCCATCTGTTTACTGTATCGTGTCAGGGACATTGCAGCAGGTGCCCCCAGTAACTGGAGGTCCGCCCGCTCATTATAAACCATTGCACCAATGTTTATAGGTCACCCTGTGACATGTGTCATATGACACTCCCTCAGGCTTTACTTCAACCCATTATTTAAATTGAGAGATTTTTTAAATCTATCATGCTGAATCTCCCATTATGAATCTCTTGCACAAATCTCTCTGTGTGTAGGGCCCATTAGGGCCGGGACTCTGAAGACACCACTGGAGACAATGGGAGCGGATAAGTCACCAGTGGCAACACCAGACACAATATAGGTCATACATTCGAACATGCCAATATTTTTTTCGTGTCTACATGATGAATGTTGACATGATATCGACATTATGAATACGTCTGCACCCTCATGTTGACATTACGACTGGTGACATACAATACCACAGTTTGAATAGCAAAGCAGGTAGAAGCACTGAGATAGGACAGTTAGCTCTCACCTGTGTAATGAAGTGGGAATAGGGGAGGAAGAGCTGCTCAATGATGTAGATGACAGTGAAGATGGCTCCTAGTTTATGCCGCAGCCCTGGCAGTACCCCGCTCTTCCCCTTTTGCCCCGGATATACACAATCTGGACTTTTTTGCGGGGGCTGCACGCGGGGCAGCGCCCAGTGCAAGCAGCGAGGAAATTTGGAAACAAGTCGCCGTGGCCAATCAGGATAGCAGAAGAGTGGGCTGGTGGCCAACATTGTGTAGGAGAACATACCTGTGTGATATAATAAGAATTAAAACAATGTTTTTTAAAAGAATTGCGGGGTGGATGTATGAAGCAGTGATAAGGGAGAAGTGATAAAGTGCCTGGCACCGACCAATTAACTGTTAACAGTCCCTTTTTAAACCCAGTCTGTAACTTAACAGTCAGGAGCTGATTGGCCGGTGATAAAGTACCAGGCACTTTATCATTTCTCCTTCCTTATCACTGCTTCATACAGCCATGGTCAGAATTAACACAAGGAATGTGGGAGTGAATGATGAGATCTGGCTGCTCATCACTGGACGAGAGACACAGAGCAAGTCATAGGGGGGAAATTTACTAAGACAGTATTTCTAATTCAGATGGGCTATTGCTATGGACAACCAATCAGATAATATCTATTATCATCTAGAAGGTGCTAAGTAAACAAGAAGTAGATTCTGATTGGTTGCCCATAACAACATCCTATATGTAGTAGAACTCCCATCTTAGTAAATTTTCCACATGTTGTGATGTGAGAAGAGGTATTAGGAGTAAGTATGGAATCATGGTCGCACCCCTGGACAGTGGGAATATATGCTGCACAATCACTCACCAATACTGAAGAGCTGTGAGTTCATGCAGTGGAAATAAGAAACAAAGAACAAAGCGAATGGGCGGGTGATATCAAAGAAGAGGAGGTATCCGGCCGTCAGGTCCAGAATCAGTCCGCCCCAGTGTATAACGACAAGGCTGGTCATCTCCTCTGACATAATCAGCCTAGGAGACAAATACACTGTATCTGCAACAGATCTGACATGTAGTGCTGCAGTGCTGACGACTATATAGCAATCAATATACCCACCTTCCATCATGGCATGCTACAGTATCATGTGTTTATAGTATATGGTATATAAACTGTCCTCAGGGCTGTTGCATAATTACCAACCTCTCTGTGCAGATCTCCATATATTTAATTAGACTGTGAGCTTTGGGAGAGACATATGTTCCCGTGGCGTCTTTTTGTGAAACTTTTTCCAATAAAATGTGTTGTATCTGCATATGAAACGCTACGGCTACACTGGTTTCCTAGAAAGCACTGTAACATTCTACTTCATACCCCGATGTGGGCGCAGTCACACACAGAATATAGGCATGCTGCATATCATGCGTGTGCGTCCTACTCACATAGCAATGGGAATAACCCACGTATTCGTCAAAAGACACCGGACGCTAACACGTGACCTGTCGGCTCACTCACGCCAGGCCTCTCCCGCTGCGTAGAGTATTGAGGTAAGGTGAATGAGGACACAGCTGTACACTGGAGAATACAGTATTAAGGTTTCTCACTCAGTAGTAAAGCACACAGCACCATCTGCTGTCTTTTTTGTGTATTGCAGAACTATGTATATTTGTGCCATAGCCTCTTACCAGGTCAGTTGTATAATGCTAATAAATAACAACAACACAAGATATATCTTATATAAAACTCCATGGGTATTTTGCACTTTCAAAAGGAAAGTAGTGAGGCCTACAGATCTAAATCTAAATTAAAAACTGAAAAAAAGATGACCTTTATGAACTTAAAATATGACTGCTTATTTACACTATATGCTAAGATGGTCCCGTGCCTGCAGTAGTAACACACATTTACTTATTGGAAGAGATAGCATGTGCCAGCTCTCTCCCTGCAGATGAACTGGGAGGATCTTCTGATACACTTGTTTGCTTGAGCCAATACCATAGCACTGGCATGTCTTACTAGGAGAAAAAGAGCATTAGTGCCGACATCCATTGTGGACATAGAGAGAGAATAGAACCTGTGGCGAGCGCAGAGAGCCCTCAAAAGGGCTTCATTGTGGTCACCCCCATCGGCGTACCAGCAGTCAGGATTCTGATGTCGGACGACTGACTGTCGGAATCCCGTCTGTCAGAGCGCTATACCACACACGTGCAAAGTGGAGCATTGTGGGTAGTGGACCAATTTAACACAAGAAACCCATGTACAGGTGTATAAAACATATTTAGAAGGCATGTGGCTACACTAAATTTAGCTCCACTCACTCTGAGGAAATACAGCAGGAAAAAAGCCTTAAATGTTGTGTACTGTACAACATCATAAATAAAAGGGAACAATATTTCATGGTCGCTCAGAAAGGCTGAATGGGTCTTTACAGCTGCATACAAATCTGAAATCTGAGACACATCCCCCAAACAGCAACAACTTTCCTGTGCTTTGCTCGCCAACCCTTCATTACCTCCCACAAACGCTAACTGACAGTTAATCCCTGCATTTTAAGATTACCAATGGTGAGCACAGTGATGACGAAGTTGGCACTTGTGGATTCCAGAAGCACAGAAAAAAATTGCTCAATTGCACAAACATTGCCACCTCTGAATCAGACCTTATTATTTACACAGTGCCCACCTCATAACATTGCACAAACATTGCCACCTCTGACTCAGACCTTTATTATTTACACAGTGCCCACCTCAGAACACCATTCTGCATAGCACCCTGATTTTACACTTGATGCACACAGCCCCCTCACCCTCATATGTGGTATACCCCACATTCCGTTCCAGTATACAAAGACCCCCTCCCCCATAATACCCCTCTGCACACACAGCATCCCCCATATTACATTTCAATCTACATAGCTCCTTTACCAGATTACCCTTAAGTATCCACAACACACCTAAACAGCCCACTCCCCATATTACAGTACACACAGCACCAACATTCTATGGCAGTATACACAGTACCCCTACTCCATATTACACCCAGAATACACAGCACCATAGTGCCCTACAATATACACAGCCCCCCCCCCCCCCCCCTCCATATTACACCCATTACACACAGCACCATATTACTAGACATTATAAACAGTGTTTTATAGCAGAAAGTGCCTTAGCTTCCCACTGGGTCAATTCCCCCCTTGTGTACATGCATTATAAAGGAGTCACTTTTGGAAGTGTCAGGCCACACACTTGGGTAAACCAGGAGAACACAAGCCTGATTATTTCTTATTTTCAAAATCTTACTTGAATGGATCGAACAGCCAATGGCGTGACAGTGAGCCCATGGAATATCCTTCCACCCAATCTGCATCCAGCTTCTTGATGCCAGCGATAAAATAAACAAAAAAGATCTGTAGGATAGGTCAACAAGTGGGTAGGTTAGAAAACATAAACAAGTGAGTAAACTAACTACAGAGGTTACAGCTGCTATTGGGGCCCCATCTTCCCTGACAAAGCCTACTGGGTATGACAGATTTTTTTTACCATTATTCAGCACATAGGGGCCATATAAAACTCCACTATGAAGCCCACAAATATCTAGTTTTGCCCCAGACTGGGGCACAAGTTTATAGAAGCTCCACTAGAAACTCACAATGTAGTATGGCATTGTATATTCGTATTGGTATTGTGGTACCCCTGCAAAATGTGGTCACCCAATACAAGTAAACTTAAAAAAAGTATTAAAATAATGACAAGGGCTGTGAGACATCAAATGGAGGGGAGTTAGGGTTACCACACTGTTAATTAGGGTTCATCAGGAGCCTGAATTACTAGAAAATAAGGAAGAGGTTCAAAGGTTCCAGTAGATATCAGTCTGTGGGAAACCCATGCTGCAGGGAAGTGCTAGTTACCAAATAGCCCTCTCCCCACTGTGTTGAGCTCCGCTCTGGTAACACTGGGAGGCTGACAGGAAGCTGTCCAACTGGCCCATGCAGATCCTATTGCCACACAACGAGGTGCAATAACAACGCCTCACTGATCAGCCACAATGCTGCTAGATCTGCGTGGTTAGGCCTCAGGGTCCCTGAACACGACATTATAAGTTTTGTGTGGTTGTCTTCTCTAATATATATTTACAAGTTACAGTTACCTGCATACGAAGTAGAGTGTAATTCCAAAGTGGGACATGAGCATTGCGCTTACGAGGACGCCATAAGCCATCAACAGACCTGTGAGAGGATAGGAATAATAATGGGAATGACTAGGAAACAAAACTATTTTCATTAAATTAAATGAAAGGGTCCAAACATTGTGCAGATACGGCACTGGCAGGTCCTTGTTAGCGAGACCAATATATATATAAGGTTTACGTAATGGCCCATCAATGGAAATATAATACAGTGATGATGTATCTAACATGTGCTCACATGTAACTATTATTATTCAGTGATAAAGCGCCACAATGCTGATCGGGAGAGGAAGTAGGATCCTAGGTATGGAATCTGTGTAGGATCCCAGGCTGTGATTTACACCTTCCTAGGTCAGACACCAGGGGTAACCTTGCTGTAAAGAAGGCAGCAATATAATAGGAAGCCCGGGACAGGTCCTACACAGCTGAGAGATACTGGAGAGTAAGCGGCGAGCATTCACAGCTTACCAGAAGCGATCGGCATTCAGCAAGGTGAGCTGGAACCCAATGAGGCCATAGAGATAAGAGTGGTTATTCCAGCTGGTCTTGTCCAGGAAGAAAACATACCAATATGGCAGGAGGAAGAGGAGGCAACTGAGACGGTAAAAGCACCCGACCATTATACCGAAAGCACCTGAGGGAGAAGACACTAAAGTAAGATGTGTGGGGGGCAATAGGACTGCATAGTGCATAGAAAACGATTTTACTTTGATTAAAACAACAGTACTTCTACATACGTAACAAAAATGAACAACTCTGAAGAGTTGGGGTCAGCCTACAGGAGGTATCAACAGGGCCGGAGCGCCCCAGGCGAGGGGGGGGGGGGGTACCTGCGGCACTGTGTGATCTGGCGGCGGGGTCCCTGCAGTGATGCGCGCAATCCGGCAGCCAGGCGGCGCGGGAAGCGCTGATGGGTTTGAAAAACTCGCCGCACGCTGATTGGCTGACTCTCAGCCAATCAGCATGCGGAATGTTTTCAAACCCAGCAGCGCTTCCCGCGCCGCCGCCTGGCTGCCGGATAGCGCGCATCACTGCAGGGACCCCGCCGTCAGATCACAAAGTGCCGCAGGTACCCGGCACGGACACCCCTGCAGCCTCCATGCGAGAGGCGTGGGGCGAAGTGCCGCCCTCCAGTGGCTGGCACCCTAGTCAAATGCCTAGATTTGCCTAGTGGTGGCGCCGGCCCTGGGTATCAACACTATGGCCCTTATTCTGGTCGACTCGCTCGGATGCGAATTCTCATCCTTGTGAGTCACCCTAACCCCGCCTTGCGAATTGTTAGCCGGCGCCACCCATTCGCAAGTGAGATTTGTATATCTTAACAATCCTTTTAATAAGGGTAATGCATTTATGCAGATACATGTTGAATATATACAATGTACGAGCACATTGTGAGTGACATTTGCTGTAGAAGAGCGGGCTTGACAGGGAGCATCTGCACTTACGCACATGATGGTCGTAACGAAGACCTCAAATTATTATGTATTGTTATACATGCTGGAAACAAACAGTGGTAGAGGTCAACTCAGGAGAGAAGTACTGGAGAAAGTAATATGGGAGGGTAATGGAACAGCACTGACGGAAAGCAGCACAGTGGGGGCTCATTCACATAGAGTGCCTGAAGTGCGCAGTGCATGTAGTTAGACCAAATCCCAGCATACTTTTCCTGTCACATACGGTTTCGCTGGTAGTTTATGTGAGTTGAGGTGAACTGGCATTGAGCACTGTTGCCTGCGCACTGCGCACGCAGCTATGCTGGACCAACCATAGTCATACCATACGGAGCACGCACAGGAAGACAAGCGCTCACATAAATGGGGTTCTTGTCAGTAATTTTACACTTACAATTCATGGGAAATCAAGCAAATGCACCAGAGGGATATTCAATATTTTAGAAGTTCTTACATTTACCTGACTTAATATATAAGCCATCGCCCACTCCAGCCCTCCCCACCCACCACATAATGCGAGTCCCACAGCTCACCCAGCAGCATTATCACATAGGTCAGGTACATCCAGTCCAGCGGCAGCGGGTTAAGGAAGTTGAAAAGAGGGAATCGGCAAACATCCAGCCCATCCAGATACTTGTGGTCCAGGTAACTGAGGCCTCGCTCTTGGGGGATGTCCAATACCATAAGCAGACCTGGTGGGGATATCCCAGACACAGTGAGTAAAATAACCACACAAAAAGACTTGTTTGGTTGTTATAATGGACAATAAATAAAAAAATTGGGGGGAGGGGGTGTGTGCACAATTAATTGCATACACACACAGTGCAAAGATGCACATTTCTTTCTTTGTTCATTGCACAATTTAAAGCATAAGAAATTATTCCCTAGGGAATATACAGGCGCTTTGACATGAGCTGTTGCCTCAATGTATGCTGCTGCTCAAAATGTGGGGGTAGTCACTCCCCACCAAAAAGACAAGAAAAGGGACAAGCACAAGGCGAGTAGCGCTATGAATAAATAACACCAGATGATTGGAAATATATGAAATGTTTTACTCACATTAAAAATTACAATAAAATACACAGTATTACAATACAATATAACAATATTTGGGGGGGGGGGGGGGAGATAAAAGTAAATTGGAATGAAGGTAAAATAAATAGCCAAGCCTCAATGGATTCATGCAATAATCAGTGGAGATGATCACTGGTTGTAGTAACTGAGTGTATATTACCACATGTAGAACCAGGTCCCAGGTGAGTGGAGAATGAGCTGAAGTCCTCACGATATACGCGGTGTAGCTGTCTTACCGCTGGAGGGTGTATCAGTCGCTGGAGCTCACTGGTGTATTTTTACCCATTTATAGGGAGACGAAAGTGGTTGTAAGAGTCACCGCTGAAAAGGACTCCCTTTGGTGACTCTTACAACCACTTTCGTCAGGGTTCTCACAGAGAACCCTGGCCCCGACAGATCGCTCAGCGACACATCGTTGTGCAGGGCTCTGTTTTCACGGATCTAGCATCGCTCAGAACGATCATCGCTACGTGTGTAGGGCCCATAACATTTATGCACACAAATAACACAAAACACGCCACAAATACAATTATGCTCTCTGATATATAGAAATAAAAGGGCAACATTATGACAAAAAGGTTTGTAGCCTCCTGTATGAAATTATTATTTGTGTGCAATATATGTCACAGAGGGGCAATTTGTATAATAGGCTTTTAAGCCTGTTTTGTGTGAGCGTGCTGCAGAGTGTGTACATGATCTCATACTTAAGCCTGGGCTTTGGGAACAATTGTGTCATTAACTCTGGCTTACCCACAGAGAAAATACAATTGCTCTTATCTCCTCACAAGGACAGCAGCTTCTTTATCTGCATGACACAACAGGTAGGAGCTAAACATATGACAGGAGTAGATTGACTGAAGCACAATTTATTGGGTGTGGTATGACGGTCTGACAATCGGGATCCCAGCGGGCAGTATCCCGACATCAGAATCCTAACTGCCGGTGCTCCGACAGGGGGGCAAGCGCAAAGAAGCCCCTTGTGGGCTCGGTGGCTCGCTTCACTCGCCACAGGTTCTATTCTCCCACTATGGGGGTCATGGACCCCCGCAAGGGAGAATAGCCCCTGTCAGTCAGGCAGTCATCCGGCACCCCAATTTATCACACGCAAGGACTTTCATTATTCACAAATAGTTTTATTACACGTTGATAAATGAGCCACAAAGACCTCTTCTTCTTCAGTCATCATCACAAATGCTACAGGCCAATGCAATAACCTCTAGAATTCTGCAACACAGTAAAATACCCAGTAATGCTACAGAAGAATCCTTGATAAATACAGTGACAGAAGATCCTTGGGAAATCCCATACAGATGCTGCAAAATTACCTTCAGACACATTATTGTAACTACTAAACAAACAATTGTTACCAAACATAAACCACAATGAGCATATAGTATTATAGTGATACAGAATGTCAGCACTCAGCAGAATAAGATCACACAGGAGGACGATATTAATAACAAACATTGTGTAATAATGCTGAAGCTGGGAATTGCTCCAGAAATACAGTAATCTGAACAGCTTTCAACAGAAAAACAAACAAACAAAAAAAACAGAAATAGGCTAAAGGGTACTTGTGTAGATTCACGGTGCCACCTTACGCTACGCTGTCAGCGTAGGCAAACCGCAGCCCAGAGTAGTATCCTCACGGCAGCCCTGTGTAATCAGTGTAGTGTCCCCTTCAGGCAGTGTAGTCACCGTATTGTCCCCGTGAGCTGCAGCTCTGTCCCCAGAGGCAGGGTACGGCAACCCTGCCTGTGTCCACTTCAGGGAGACAGACAGGGTTAGGGGTTCGGTAGCGTGTGTGGCTCAGGCACAAAGGGGGGGGGGGGTGCGGGCGCAAGTGTGTCTCATGCCCAGTGCTCCATGTTACATACTGGCAAATGCCGCGATTTCGAACCCCCACTATCCATGTCAGCCCGAAGCGTGGCGAGCATAGCGAGCCCCGCGAGGGTACATGTTACGTGTCCTACCGACCTGTTAATACCCCCACTATCCATGTTGGCGTGGAGTTGAGTTTATAAAGTGTGGCGAGCGCAGAGAGCCACCGAGCCCGAAGCGTGCGCTCGCCACACTTCGGGCTGACGTGGATAGTGGGGGTGTTTCAGGGGGATGCAGTTAGAATCCCAGCGGTCAAAATCCCGACCGCCGAAATCCCAACACTTTCTCTCTCTATGGGTGTCCATGACACCCATAGAGGGAGAATAAATTAGTGTGCCGGGCCCGCTGCGTGGCGTGCACAGCAAGCCTGCAAGGAGGGGTGATCCACGTCCCCCCCTTGTCGGGATTCCGACCGCCGGGATTTTATACCAATCCCGTTTCAGGAACACATTCACACCTGTCATGACAGGCAGATTAAATATGGTCAATGGTTCCCACATAATGTAGTAAGCGATGACACAACGCTGACTGACTACGCTAACTGTGTAAGCTCCGGTTAGGCACGAGCATACACACAGTCACAGACACAAGCTGAGTACGGTAACACGACGCTGACTACACTGGCCGTGGGAACACAACGCTGATGCTGACAGGGACACTACCCTGACTAGGTAAGTAGCACCGTGACACTACACAAGTACTGGCTAAAGTCCTCTAGCCATCATGGCAGACTCATTTTCCCCCATGCTAAGCACTGTGCATTTTGGCTGGTCAGTCTGATTATAGTGCAAATTGGGCCTGATTCAGATTTGGACCCCCCCCCCCTCATGGCACGTCTGGTTCTAAATTATTGCGTCCATCTCAGCCCTACAACACCTTAAGCTTAATATTGTACAAACTCTACAGATCATTTTTCCTCTCCCTGGGGAATTGCAGCTTGGCCTCTCGCTCACGATAAAGGGGGAATAGGTTATATTAGGTTGACACCGGAAAAAAATCAGAACAGAAAAGGACGACATGAGTTTTATTTTTTTGTTACACTCTTTTTGTTGTCAATATTGACATCAGAGAACGTGTACCCCCAATTAGTGTCCCCTTTCACTTGCCATTTTTTTCCGGCCCGGTGCCTCGATCCACTACTGCGGTGTGCGGTACACTTTACCATTCCCGTGTGGATGGAGAATAAGTAAAGTGTGCCGAGTCCACGTGGAAGGTGAAGTATGAAAAAGTTCAAAAAAGGAACGGCAAAAAAACTGCATGTAGACCTTGAATATGTCAACAATATGAATGTCGACTATATGGTGTCAACCTAGACATTGTCCATCAGCCATAGGGATCCCCTACATGATAGGGGGTATTGTTACACCCATGGCCTGACAATTCCCAAATGTGCCTAGACTAGGAAATGCTCTGACAATGGCTTTCCCAATTTAATACATTGGGCCAGATGCACCAAACTTCAAAATGTGATAAAGTGGAGAGTAATAAACAACCAGCCAATCAGCTTCTAACAGTCATGTTATAGGCTGGGTTTGAAAAATGACAGCTATGAGCTGATTGGCTGATTGTTTATCACTCTCCACCCTATCACTTTTTGAAGCTGGATACATCTGGCCCTCCATAGGACCTGAATGGTACACACTGTGTCACAGAATGAGCTTAGACATGTCAATCACATCTATTTGGTCAGGTAACCCCCACAGCTTTCATGTTAATGTAATTGTAGTACTCCCGTGGTGTGTAAACACGTGAAAGGTCAGGTTAACATTGCACAACATTCCCTTTTCATAGGACAGAACACCCCCCATAGGGCACTGGACACTGACCCTTGATCTACTGCGTGTACACAACATGCAGCTCAGATGTTGGGCAACTGTAGTGATAGGACATTCTTACATTGCTCTATGCTAGATAATAAACCGGGGAGACGGTTAGGTGATATTGCCCCAGGACAGTGGTCTCCAAACTTTTTTGAATCACAGCAGCATATAGAGTATCAGATTGTGTTTCATGGCACCCCTAGGACAAGTGCGTATGGTATAAAGGCCCCCATACACTAGGGCGACTTGACCTTAGGACAAGTCGCCCCCGACTTCCCCCTGAGCTTCCCCGGCTGCTCCCCGGTGGAGCTTGATTAGATTGGCACTTGATGTGCCATTTTTTACATGTGATAAATCACATGTAAAAAACCCGGGGAGCAGGGGGGGGGGGGGGGGGCTACAGAGCAGGGCTGCTGGTGGGAGCAGGGGGGGCTTGGGACGCTGCGGGGGACACAGGCGGCATAGAGCCGGGCAGAGGGAGCCGGGAGCTGTCAGTCCTATAAAAAAAAGCCTATATAATGAATGGGCAGCCTGTGATTGGCTGAGTGCTCTCTCAGCCAATTGCTGACTGGCTGAGAGAGCGCTCAGCCAATCACAGGCCGCCCATTCATTGTATAGGTATTTTTATTCAGTACTGAGAGCTCCCGGCTCCCCCTGCCCGGCTCTATGCCGCCTGTGTCCCCCGCAGCGTCCCCAGCCCCCCCTGCTCCCTCCACCGCCGCGCCGCCCCACTAGGTCCCAAGTCGGGTGGTCGGACGTGCAGCAGGTCCGACCACCCGACGCAGATCCGATGCGAACGGGACCACGCATCGGATCTGAGGGGACATTAAAACTAGACGATTTTGGCCCGATTTCGGCCAGATCCGACTGATCTGGCCGAAATCTGACCAAAATCGGCTAGTGTATGGGGGCCTTAACCCTCTGACAGTCTGACAGGAGGGTGAGCACATTCAAGCCCCTTGTAGGCTGGCTGCGCTCATCACCTATTCTATTTTCCCTCTATAAGGGTCGAGGACCCCACCACGGGGGAAAATAACCCGTTTAAGTCGGGATTCCGATGTCAGAGAAACAAACGTCGGAATCCCTATTATCAAGTCAAGTAGGTCTTATTGAGAAGTAAATTAGTAATTCTGATGGGAAGGACAGAATTTGCTTCGGTTTGTCACCATATTTTATGAATGGAAGCCACCAGCACTGGTTTTGCTTATCAAACTAATCATAAATCATTTGAAACGGTCCTGGATCACCAACACGGGGCAACCTCGCATGTTCCCCAGTTTGGGAACCACTGATCCAGAAGTGGAGCCACAATTCCAGGTATTTAACAAATAACTTCATTTATACCACACCTTCAAAAAACCCAAACACGCAGATACTTTTCTGCAATATTATAACAACCTATATCCTGCCCAGGCCGATGATCCCGCTCTTGGTATGAGTTTCCTTAGAGCAGCTAACCTACCGACTCTTTCAGTAGAGGCCAGTGAATCCGTGACCACTCCCATTAGAGATTTCTCTAGCTATTACGTCAAAAGGCAGATCTCCAGACCCAGACGGCCTTAATGCCGAATATTATAAAATGTTGGCCCCCCTGTGATACCCCATTTAATCTCTCTTTACAATTATATCCTAAAAAGGGGAGGGCATGCCACACGACTTTAACAAAGCATGTATTATTATTTTATTAAAACCTGGCAGAGACTCTATACTGTCTCAGTCGTAACGTCCGATATCTCTTCTAAACCAGGATTTATTTTTTTAAATTCAATGATTTTTATTTGATTTTCAGAGCATTTTACAACTTATACAAACAAACATTAAAGCATTGGGATAAAAGAAAATAAAAGAAAGAAAAAAGAGATATGAGAACAAAATGATTTACAGCTTTTTTGTTGGTGGGGTATTTTCTGCTCCACAGTGACAACATTTCCATGTTTATGTGGTGGCGTCTAAGATTGATGTTACAATTGTTGCAAGCAACCATGTAAACAGGCTAACCGATCTAGCATATCCTATATTAACGGTTTGACATTGGTGATTAATTTGCATATCAATATAAGTACAATAAAAGAGATACAGGCTATAAACATTCTTGAGTGCGTGACTCTACTTCTTGGTGTGTGTTATTGGGGAGTACTCCCGTGTACATGCTCTCTTCCCCCTTCATCTCTCCCATGTATGGTCAGAACATGACTGGACATGCGTTATATACGGCAAGGTTTATACATTTGGTTGCATAAGGGGTGACTCTAGCCACGGGTCCCATATTTTATGGTACTTTTTCTCTGAGGCTCTGGATGTGTACACGAATTTCTCGTGTCTGACCACTGAATTGGTTAAAGAAAGCCATTCCCTGTGTGTAGGGCCCTCTGAGGCCATCCATTTCCTAGCCACGCACACCTTGGCCAGAGTACATAAATTGACCGCGTATTTCATCATATTTTTGTCAATACTATCCACATCCATAAACGACAAAGCACAGAACCTTGGAGTGAAAATGTCACGGGGTATGCCCGTGGACACCATTGACGTAATTACCTCTTGCCAGAAGGCAGACAGTATTGGGCAGCTCCACAGGAGGTGCCAGAACGAGCCCTCATGTGACTTGCATTTAGGGCACATAGAGTCATTTCTACCTCCCATTCTACATAGCCTAGTGGGTGTCAGGTAGACCCTATGGAGAATGTAAAGTTGGATCTGCTGGTATCTGGATGAGGTGGTTGAAATGCGTGGGCTCCCCAGGGCCGACTCCCAGTCCTCCTCCGAGATCGGGCCAAGTTCAAGCTCCCATTTGGCCTTCAAATGCGGCAGACCGGGAGCTTGTTGTGCTGTTAGAATGGCTGCGTAGTACCTGGAGATCGCCCGAGGGGGTCCACCGGACACCAGCAGATTTTTAACCGGTGAAGCTTTGAGTTCTGGGGGGCTCGTAGGGAATTGCGCCTGACACGCGTGGCGGAGCTGGAGGTACCGATAGAAATGCGCATTTGGCACCTGGTATTCATCCCTAAGCTGCTGGAATGATTTAAGTACATTGTCTGCATATAATTGGCCGATTGTGGTGATACCCCATGTGCCCCAGACCTCACGGAGCTGGAGCCCCATTAGTTCGGGAAGCGCCCTGGTGCCATCGAGGAGGGTGTCAGGGTCAAGTCCAGACGCTGGAAGCAAGCGACCGGATTGTCGCCAGATCATAACCGCTTGTTTAAACAGTGGCATGTCTATTAGTTTACTGTTGTCACTTAGTAGGACATGTAGCGGGGACAGCCCTGGTAGTTTATGAGTGACAAGCAGCGAGGGGAGCTCATCTGCCGAGCCCTCGCCACACCAGTTGAAGAGATGTGCCAACTGTGCCGCTAGGTAGTATAACCGGAATGAGGGGACCGCCAGACCCCCACCCTCTCTTGTCCGCATTAGTGTGTTTAATTTAATACGGGCCCTCTTTCCAGCCCAGATAATGGAAGAGAGCAGGCCGTCCATTTTCCTAAACGTCTGAAGGGGTAAGTATATCGGTGCATGTTGTATTACATACAGGATCTTCGGCTGAGCCGTCATTTTAATAAGACTAATTCTTCCTGAAACTGTCAAGGGCAGCTTGCCCCACACTGAGATCCTGGATTTTAGATAGTCTAGCTGTGGCTGGATATTTAGTGGTATATACTGGGATGGGACATTGGATACATGTATCCCTAGATATTTAAAGGAATTCACCCATCTTAGTGGGAGGGTGACCGCGGGAGGTTCCGGGATGTCCCCCTGGAATGGGAGTACACAGGACTTGTCCCAGTTTATTTTAAGACCCGAGTACGTGCCAAACTTGTCTATAACATCTAGAAGTGGAGGCATGGATGTGGCATAGTCAGAGATGAATAATAAAATGTCATCTGCATACAGCGCTATTTTTTCTTCTAAGCGACCCACCCTGAACCCTGCAATCACTGTAGAATCCCTTATTAGGCATGCCAGAGGTTCTATTGCGATGGCGAATAAGGTTGGCGATAGTGGACAACCCTGCCGGGTTCCCCTACCTAGGTCAAACGGAGATGACATGTATCCATTAACAGATACCCTGGCCCGGGGGGAGGCATAGAGTAGGCAAACCCATCTGATGAAGGAGGGGCCAACACCCACCTTTGCCAGGGTGAGCCAAAGGAATTCCCACTCGATCGAGTCAAACGCCTTAGCGGCGTCTAGCGAGACCACTATGGATGTATTGGCGTCCCCGCGGGGGTTCTGCAAGTGGGTAAACAGTCTGCGGAGATTGATCATAGTCGACTTGCCCGGCATGAAGCCGGTCTGGTCAGGGTGTATGATCTTGGTGATCACAGTATTGAGGCGAAGTGAGAGGATTTTGGCGAGGATTTTAATGTCTATGGGTAGGAGGGATATAGGCCTATAGGATTCTACTGAGCATGGGTTTTTGTCGGGTTTTAGGAGAACCACTATGGCAGCTTCCATCATAGATTGGGGCAGGGAACCGTGGGAGAACAGGTCGTTGTATAGTTTTAAAAGAGATGGGGCATAAAAGGAAATGTGTTTTTTATACAAATCTATAGGAAGACCATCCAGGCCTGGTGCTTTACCGGCCGGGAAGGCCCTAATGGCTACCTCCACCTCCTCCACTCTGAGGGGCATATCCAGGGTCTCCATGTCCGCTGGGGTCAAGGTAGGCATAGCAATCTGGTCCAAATAACGCTGTATAGCAGAAGTGTCATGTGTTAGTTTGGAGCTATATAGGGTTTGGTAGTAGTCTACAAATTGGCCGGCTATCTCAGGAGTTGTAGTGTATAAAGCTCCCTGTGAAGAACGGATCTCACATATGGTATTATTGGTGTTCTCAGCGGCCGCCAAGCGGGCCATGTAGCTACCAGGCCTATCACTGAAGGCATACTGGGAATGTTTAGTGTACAAAATTTTATATTTGGCCTTGTCCCCAAGGCATTCTAGCCATGCCTCTTGGGCCATGAGCTTCTAAACCAGGATTTTAAACTTTTCACCAGTATAACTGCACAGCGGTTACAGTTCGTACTCCCCCAACTAATCCACCACTCACAGACAGGGTTTATGAAGGGTAGAAACTTGGTGCATAATGTGAGGCAACTGACTGCAGTGTTGACTAAAACACATCAAACCAAGGACAAACACGCTTCTTATAAGCTGCGACGCAGATAAGGCTTTTGATACAGATGTAACTCTGACATGACACTCTAACGTGTCCTTCACTTGCAGCACTTTGGTTTGAACTTCATGAATTTATTTAAAATGTCATACAATACCCCCACAGCGTTTCTCACAGTCAATGGCCTTAACACATCCTCCCTTCAACTATTTTGGGGAACACGGCAGGGTACCCCGTTGAACCCTGGTGTGTTACCATGGGGTCTATCTGACCCCACTCCTCTTTGAACCATTGTTTCTTTGAAACCATCATGAATAGTGACCTTGCCTTTCACGGATTTTCTCATTATGACTTCCTAAGAATGTGTCGCTAGTTTTGTGTCTTTCTGTTTATTTTCAATTTACTGTTATTTGTGTTTGGGTTCACATGGACCCCCATACTACCTTCCATGTTTTATATGTATTTTTCCTTATTTCAAGGTTCTGTGATGTGCCCAGCTTAACGCAATGTCGAAATGACAGAGATTGTCACCAGAAGCCATTGTTGCGTCTTTAGGGGACCTCAGTGACGTTGACACTGAATATGAGGACAATATTGAAGATGATTTGAGCTGGGAGCAGTAAAAGTGAGGCCTACATAGATAATAATCAGTAAGCTGTAATATAATCAGAAACTCACACATGAAGTGTTGTGCAATATCATTTGGACAAAAACAAATCATTGTAATAAACAGTGTTTAATCTGGTGATCTATTTAGTAAATTTTTTACCATGGGGTGACATGGACCCCATGGTACTAGCAACGTAACTATTTTCATGGTACCACACCGGGGTTAATTTGGCCGTAGATCCCCTTATCCGTAGCTTCTTCCTCTGTAAGGATTGGGAGGGGATAGATATTGGTGATCATATCCTGAAAGTCTCGGCGTATGCTGATGACTTATTATTGAATTTTAGAAATCCACACTCTGCAGTTCCTAAACTACTGGACATTTTACAAGACTTTCACACTATCTCAGGCTTCCTAATTAATTACAAAACTGAAACCTTAACCTTACATTCCAATTTCCTGCCCTCATACAGCGCACACTTCATGATTTCAAAAAAATGGAAACATTTAGATATATTGGCAGATGCCAATTAATTAAAATGATATAGTTTCCTAGAATTCTATATCGGTTTCTGATGTTCCCTTTACTACCACTAGACTCTGGCTTAAAAATTTTGAACAAGGCCATCAGCAGATTTATCTGGGCAGACAAAAAACCCAGGATATCCCCATATAAACTAATACCGTGTTCTCACTGCGAGTGAGAAATACACAGCTTTTCCCCAGCATTGAAATGCCGGGGACTGCCGCGCTGGACCCCCGTTCTCACTGCAAGGCAAATTCCCGGGTGAAGAAGTTCTACCCGGGAATTTGCCTTTTAACACAGGTATTTCGGCAGTGTGAACGGGTCAACCCGTGTCTGCATACCCGGATCTCAGACACGGGTCAAAAGAAGGGTTTTACCAGTGTCTGAGATCCGGGTATGCGACCCGTTCACACTGCCAAAAATCCTGTGTTAAAAGGAAAATTCCCGGGTCTACATGCTAGACCTGGGAATTTGGCTGCAGTGAGAACGGGGTATTAGTCAACACCCTAATTTAGGAGGTGTGAATTTACCGTGTCTACGATCTTATGCCATTGCAGCAAATTATGCAGTTGACTGTATCAGAACTTTTGATAACTTTGCTGATACAGCTTTGGAATAAACCTTTAGCATGGACGTTCCATTGGTTAGTCTTTGACATATGCGCCCCTCTTCTTTTGCACCTAATTTAGCCCCACATGCCAGATCTCAAATGAAGGTATCACCGATTGTTACCCTATTTCTTCCCATAGGCCACAGCACTGGATTTACTGCAGGCTTTTTATCTTGTGTTTTTACAACACGGACTCTTCATGGACTTCGATATATTTATCAATTAATAGACCTATCAAATATGACTAACCTCAGATCCCCTTATTTGTTTATTTGGTACTTGTGTAGTTTCACGGCGCCAGCATTTAAAATCAACTCCATGCCAACATGGATAGTGGAGGTATGAACTATCCATGTTGGCATGGAGTTAAGTTACTTTTTTGGACATATTTCGTGGCGAGCGTACACCCGGAAGTAGCACGGCGCCATGAAACTACACAAGTACCGTTTATTTTCAAGTACGCAGTTATGTCACTGCTCTATTATTCCAACTTCCTACTTTGCCTGACGGTTGTAGATTGGTTGATGTGCCGTCTCGTTGTTCCACCATGGTGTTTCCTACCTCTGTTCTCTATTCCTATATATGATGTGTACTATGTTTACATCCAGAGAAAACTGGGATTGCCAAATGGCACTCCACGTTTCCCATGGTGCTCATGACCACTATTCTTAAGTCTTTTGTTGCGGTAAATAAACTATTCATTTTCGGCATCATATGCGGAGATGCATTATAAAATTGTTGTATTGCGCTTATTTCACACCTAGATTGAGATTCCTTATTGGTGCTGCCTCAGGTCACCAATTGTTTCAAATGCAAACAACCAGAGGCAGATTTGATGCATTGTATGTGGTCTTGTGAGGAAGTACAACAATTTTGGTCTTTCGTTTACGATTATATTCACACCTCTTAAAAAATAAATTTTTTGATGACCCCTAAATGGGCCTTGTGGAATATCACTTCATCTAGTTCCCCTCGCCCCCCTAAGGGACAAGCCAATTACTAGAGAAAATTGCCGCTGCTGCCGAAAAAAACATCCTATCGCAATGGATTTCCTAAGATACGTTACAGTTGACCCTTTTACAACCCAGAGGGTGAGATTTAATAGGATGAGAGATTCAGAAAGTGAGAGATTTGGTAAGAAATCTCCAGTTTTTTTAAAGCGGCAATCATTCACACTGCAAAAAAACCTGGAGATTTCTTACCAAATCTCTCATCCTATTAAATCTCACCCAGAGTGTCTTATTTGTTCCACATGGACTGGCTGGAAATGTCAATTAATAAGGATAAGAGAGCGGTTAAATTATTTTCAATATGGCTCCCATATATTCATATGTTACCACCTGAAGTTAAGGAAACTCTCAGATCAGCAGTCCATCTGACAACGTGGTATAGTACAGAAGTAATAACCTCTGGCAAACACCCCTTTTCATTTATTTGCACTATAAAACACTATGTTGTGACACACATTGGCCTTATATGCCTTTCCTTCTGTTAGTTCGCTTACTTATTTTCCCTTAATGTGCTGAAGTGGACTCTTTATATTGTTCTTATATGTGGATACTGTATATTGTTTGTGTATGTCACCGAGTTATTCTCCCCATTGTCTGTATAAGTTTAATGTAAATTGCAGTCGTACAATAAAATTATTAAAAAAAAAAACCACACAAACACAGATCTGTAAGCACATTGCAAGCCATGGGTGCAGCGAGATGCATGACATCTATTACAAGGGGCAATCCTTAGGGTGATCCTGGAAATGCGGGCTTTTGTAATGCATAGATAACAGAGTTTAATTCATGGGATGAATAAATAAGGACAGCTACGGGGAGTGTCAAGATATATTTTTGTGACATCAGAAGAGTGCAAGAGTGCAAGCTCATGGACTACAGTGTCTGAAAACACAGTGGTGGTATAAAGACTCACCAAAGAGGAACCGGAACACTCCGAGTCCTGCAGGGTCAGTGGGACGGTTCAGGAGACTCACAAAACGATGCCAGCTGGATAGATCTGACCACTCAAAACCAAACACCCGGCTCATGAAACTACCTCGCACTTGGCGCCGTGGTGCTGTTGGCCTGTTTGCCGCTCCAGCATTGTGATTTTTACGCCGTCTCACTTGGGAGGCCTCCGACTGCAAAGCGGCTGAAAAAAAAATGAAATGAGAGCAATCAGACTTTTCACTAAATCCAATGGTTATGTTGGAATCTAAGGATCTACAAGAATATAAGAACCAGGAGCCATCTTTGGTTGGCAGGTCATGGTGGGACTTGTAGTTTTCAGCAGTTACCCTGCCATATGTTGTCCAAATCGTTTTTGGAGCATCTGTCATCTTTAGACACATCTGAAATAACCACGATTAACTACACAATAGTAAATTAGGATTACTTTTCCTCGTCATAGTCCCTGATCAAATGTGCTTACAACGTAGGAGCCAATCATTGGCTTGCTAGTCATCTCTATGGGCGTTTTTTTTTTTTTTAAGTTATCTGTTTCTCCCGGCTCCCGCCGCTGCCCGGCAGCCAGCGTCATGTCATCAAGTTCTCCCTGCTCGCCTCCCGCTGTCACCCCACCGCAACACAGCTTCCTCCAGCCCGGCGCCATATGCAGCCTTCCCCTGCTTGGCTCTCTATAGCCGGCATCCCCCGCCCGCTGCTGTCCCCCTGCACGGCTCCCTGGCTGGGCTGCACATAAGATTTGGCAAATCTTATGTGCAGCCCGTCCGACCTCCCGACCCCGATCCGATGCGCACGGGACCGCGCATCGGATCGGAGGGGATGTCTACAAGTGCGATTTGGGCCGATTTCACTGCCCGATTCATCCGAATCGGGTGAAATCGTTCCCATATCGCATAGTGTATGGGGGCCTTTAGATTTGGGTGAGTTATTTAGTTTCTGTGCAGGGTAAATACTGGCTGCTTTATTTTTACACTGCAATATAGATCTCACTTAGAAGTAAAACCCCACCCAAATCTAATTCTCTCTGCACATTTTACATCTGCCCCCCTGCTGTGCACATGGTTTTGTCCATCTAAGAAGGATTTTGTCAGAAAGAGTGAACTAGAATAAGGCCCTGTGGGTAGGGGGCAAATATTCTGTTCAGCTTTCAAAGATAAGAAGAAATAAAACAATTTATTAGGATTCAAACCAGCATCACAACAAATTTCTAAGGGAAGGTCACTCATAAAATATGTAATGAAAATCTGTACATAAAGTATTTAAATGACAACATCAAATGGAATGGTCCAACCTTTCATTTTTGTTAAGTTAATCATTTTAATGATGGATGATTTATTTTAATATACCTCCCTCGGCCAGCCTGCCTACCCACAAAGGCCCTGCACAGCCCACATGCAAATGCAGTGGCCCTGGAATTCCCCTCCATTTTACAAGTGGCTCAAATTATGACAATAACAACGGTATAGAATACGATTATTAAAGCTGCCACATCATGCAGTGTAAGGGACAGAGCAGAGCTGCTCCACATGCACAGTGGTCACACCATAGTTGCCAACCCTCCTGCATTCTGCAGGAGACTCCCTGACATAGCAGCAATCTCCCCCTCTCCCTCATTAGTCTAGCAATCTCCCTCATGTCACCTAGCCCACATTACACTGTTACACTTTTTGGGAAAAAGGAATGAGCTACAGATACATTTACATTGAATCATCAGCGCCATTTCCCAGCACTTTACCAAGTATAGTATCTCTTACTAACTGCTCTGGGGCTCATCTACATTTGCATATAAGTCATTTTAGAAGATGTAACAGTACACAACCACGCTTCTAGGTGCCACGTTCAAAATCTCTTTTCACATTCTCTCCATATCTGGAATGACACGCCCCCTCAATGGGGCGCTGTGCAAAATTCTACTACCAACTATAATCTCCCTGAAACTAGTTTTCCAAAGTAGGCAAGTATGGGTCACACACTTGCCACTGCAACCTTTTGCCTCTGCTCACAGGCCCTCCCCCTCCAGCCTACCTCTCCATGCAGGCCCCCACCCCCTGCCAGCCCGCCTCTCCTCGCAGGCCTTCCCCTGCCAGCCTGCCTCCCCTCGTAGGAAATCCCCCCACCAGCCTGCCTCTCCTCGCAGGCCCAACCCACGCCAGCCTGCCTCTCCTCGCAGGCCCAACCCACCCAGCCTGCCTCTCTTCGCAGGCCCTCCCTCAGTCAGCCTGCCTCTCCTCGCAGGCCCTCCCCCCACCAGCCTGCCTCTCCTCGCAGGCCCTCCCCCCGCCAGCCTGCCTCTCCTCGCAGGCCCTCCCCCCGCCAGCCTGCCTCTCCTCGCAGGCCCTCCCCCCGCCAGCCTGCCTCTCCTCGCAGGCCCTCCCCCCCGCCAGCCTGCCTCTCCTCGCAGCCCCTCCCCCCCGCCAGCCTGCCTCTCCTCGCAGCCCCTCCCCCCCGCCAGCCTGCCTCTCCTCGCAGCCCCTCCCCCCACCAACCTGCCTCTCCTCGCAGCCCCTCCCCCCTCCAACCTGCCTCTCCTCACAGGCCCTCCCCCCTGACAGCATTTCTCTGCACGTGTCTACACCTTGCTAACCTACCTTGCACAGCCCATTGCCCTACCGATATCTCTGAACACAGGCGCTCAGAATCCAGTCGATAGGTTGACAGCCTATTTGTAAACTTGGGAAAGGTTGACATGTCAATGTTCACAGATGAAAAGTTCCGACATGAGGTGTTTTTTTTTTTTTATAAAACACTTTTTTCACATCCATGTGGGAGCGGTAAAGCAAACCAGGGGACGCTGTACACTATTTTGGAATCCATGTGATGAAATGTAGAAACTGACACAAAAAAACATGAAAAACTAATGTCGACCATTTCATGTGTTGACCATTTCCATGTCAACCTTTTGTGTGTCAACTTTTTCTCTATGTGCAGCTCAGCCATTTGCAGTTAACCTACTGATGGTTGACCCCTAGGGCCAGATGTATCAAGCTTTAAAAAGTGATAAAGTGGAGAGCCAATAAGCTCCTACCTGTAACTTTTCAAACCCATACTGTACCATGCCAGGTAGAAGCTGATTGGCTGGCTGTTTATCACTCTCCACTTTATCACTTTTTGAAGCTTGATACATCTGGCACCCACATTGCTGCCCACTGCACAGCTCCTTGCCCTGTCCCTATACCTGTAATATTTTGTCACTCTAGTAAACATCCATGCAATGCACCTGTATATCTCACACTTATACCACCTCTCCATGTGCCAGCAGGCAGTAATGGGGTTTTACCATTTTTGGCTGTAATCGGAATTATACATCCCTTAACCTATCAGAGCCACCCTAATAGATAAGTGTCCCCCTCTGCAGATCTAATTAGTAACATGTATAACCCTGTAAGCCATGATGACATTATGCAATACTGCACTGGGCAGCGATGTCAGCGCTACGTGTACTGCCCCCGGATACCTGTTACTCGCTGCCTCTCCATCGCGGCCAGAGCTGTAGTGCCAGCTCTCCACTTCTTATTTTCCCAAAAGTGCCACTAAGGCAGTAGCGCCGGCGTGTCCCCCTCCCCGCGCAGGCGCACTCCTCCTCAATCCTTCCGGTTGCGTTTCAAACCTCGCTTTCACGTAGGGTTTATGTGCAATATTATTGGTTAGATTCCAGAGGCAGGCGTGGCTGACACAGAGCGCTGGCTGGTACCTGCACAGTGTGTGATTGTGTAAGTGCTCAGCTGCTGTTTGTATATGGTAGCAGTAGCCAGTGCCCGGCTGGGGGAGGAGGGGATCGGTGCACATAGCATAGCATTGTGGGGGGTTATCCTCATGTGTGTGCAGCATGCGTTCACTGACCTGCACAAACTAGAGCCTTATGTGACATTGTGCAGCTGGAAGCAGGAGTATCTAACCTGGCTCACTGCATCTTATAGTAACTTAAAGCCCGCATACACTACCACGATATGGCCCTTTTTTTCCACACGATTTCGACCCATTGGGCCGGCAAATCTTGTGAAAAGCGTCATATCGTATGGTTATGCGCATATCAGATATGGAGATTTTCATTGCTCCACAGGGATACTTCAGATCCTGGGGCAGTGATTGGGATTGTAAACGGATACATTGTATGCAAAGTGATCATTTGAGATGTATCATTTGCGATCCAAGCAGCCTGGGAGCCCGATGTCTGAGATATTGAATGCTTGGCTGGATCAGGATTTTTAATTATATTTAATATATCTGATCCCCTTGCGCAACCATTGTGGGAATGAGGGATTGCCGCAATTCATTGTTGTATGGGGGGGGCATTAATACTAAGGTCCATAAACACTGGCCTATTTTGCCCTGCGTGTATGGGGAAAATCAATCGGGTGTGGTATATTTGCCCGACAGTCGGGATTCCGACAGTCATTACTCAGACGTCGGAATCTCAACTGCACAGCGGGGGGAGTGCAATGAAGCCCCTTGCGGGCTTGCTGCGCTCGCGACGCTGCGGGCACGGTGGCGAGCTGCGCTTGCCACCTATTTTATTCTCCCTCTATGGGGGTCGTGGACCACCATGAGGGAGCAGTCGGGGAGCCGTCCGGCACCCAATCGGTCAGTGCATACTACGTAGTCAAAATCTCCTAGAAGTTTAGCCAAAATCTCCCACTTTTTCTCCTGCTTAGATACTGACGCTAATGCTGGGTACACACCAGGACCATCCTGCTCGTGAGCAGGTCGTCACAGGAACGTACGACCCGCTCACGAGCTGAAGGAGCCGCCGACCCTCCACCGACCAGCACAGGAAAACCACCTGATGTGATCGTGATCCGATTGCAACCTGCTCCCACTACAATGGTCGTTTCTGAGATCCTACCTGCAGCAGGTAGGATCTCACAAAAGACCTAACGACCCACGGGGCCGCACATCGGATTGGGATCTCATCAAAAGGGTAGCGAAATGGCCCAAAACATGGCGGATTTACATACAATCGTCAAGATTGTATCTAAATTGGCTAGTTTTGGGTCATATCGTCCTGGTGTGTACCCAGCATTTGGTGATTTTGCCCAGTGTGTATGCACAGCGATGATCGCTCTGAGCGGCTTTCCATAGCCGGATGCTATAGAAAGCTGTTCAGTCTGCTGGAAAAACCATCAGACGAGCGGATGTGAATGGATGTTTAGCATAAACATCCATTTGCATGCTGCGGGTAACCTCCCACATCTTTCGATGATCGGCGACCATCGAAAGATGTGGAACATACATGCATATAAAGTGATTTTCAAGTCACTTCCATATGCATGTACGCTGGGATGGATATGGGTGGGCAGCTGAGATCCGGTGATGTCAGCTGCCCAACCCCCGCACCCGCGTCACTGCCTCATCACCATGGGAACGGAACGACCATGAAACGCTGGGCATTCCCATATGGTTACGGGGCTGCCCACCGCCCCCCCCCCCCTGCCGCACCCTGCGTCTGCACATGCGCACAACATCAGAGGACTGAATGAATAAGAATAAGGCCCCATGTGACACATTGAGGTATGGACTCCAAAAGACATCTGTAGGTGTACTGTGGTATCTGGCATCAAGGCGTTAAGTCCTGCATGTGAGGTGGGGCTCATGGGTGGGACAGGGCATGATTTATCGCAAATGTAAAAGAGTTATAAGGGAGCTGCAAGAGCTCCAACACTAGAGGGCACTGGCAGTCTATGCAGGAGGTCAGGCTATCCGTATGTACAATTATTTTCTCACAACGGTGTTGCTTACTGCCACCATGAAGCTTACAATCTAATTGTGATACTTAGGGGTAAATTAACTAAAGCTTCAAAAAATAAAAAGATGTGATGTTGCCCATAGCAACCAATTTGATTCTATCTAACATTTTATATGATGAAATAGAGAAATAATAGATGCTATTAGCAACATCACATCTTTTCATTTTTCGAACCTTTAGTGAATTTACCCCTTAGAAGATAACATGAATTGCCAATAAAAGTTAACACTAGACAAATGTGTAAGTAGATTGCTCTCCATCGGGGGTTCGCAGCCCCTAATTGAGAGACGTCGAAAAGCCCAGCGGAGTACCCATCCCCGCATCGGGAGCCGGAAAGGGCCCCAGATAAGAACGGGAGAACGGAGAAACACCGGGTTGGACGCTGAGAGGTCGGCGGCCTGAGACCCGAGGTGTAGCGTGTCCCCAGGGAATTGGGGGTGCCTGAACCTGCATTGGTGTAGTGCCCGGCACCATGCACAAGTAGGCCCGCACTAAGTGTCCTCGCCCTGGACCTTTTGGCTAGGGCAGGGCAATATTGTTAGACCCCCCCCCCCAGCCTTTTGGCTGGGAACCTAGGGAAAACCCAGAGCCGTAAGGCGGAGGGAAGCCCATGAGGGTGTTTTTTTTTATTTGCCGTGGCCCATGAACACATTACACATTTCTCTAGTGTTAACTTTTATTGCCAATTCATGTTATCTTCTAAGGGGTAAATTCACTAACGGTTCGAAAAATGAAAAGATGTGGTGACATCACAGCACCCCATGATGACCCAGTCTATTTTGCCCACCCTCAGGTTGATGGCAGTGTGGAATATGTGAAAGCAGTTAGCCAGAATCCCAAGCACAATCTCGACGATACGGCATGCCCTGGATAGCCTGTCATGGATTAGGCCCCTTTGTGCATATGGCTTTATGATGTGCTCATGCAGGGCGAATGCCTTGTCCGCCAGGAACACAAATTTTAGCCATGTTTTGTTTCCTGGACAGATGGCAAGTGAAGGGTGTTGGAGGTAAGTCTCTGGTTGAATTTAGTATTCTTTAAAGTGACACCATCCGAAGCACGCCCGTTCTTGCTGACATCCAGGAAGATGAACTCGTAGTTTGCATTAACCTCTGCCATCAGAACTATACTAAAATAGCCCTTATAATTGCAGTAGTAGGAACCACTGTTGGCAGGCTGGGACATGCGGACATGTCGTCAAAAGCTCCTGCACAATTCCGAAAATTCCAGCGCTTGTCAAAGTCATCAGCGATGGGTTTCCACTCTTTCACAGTGGTAGGAGGACAGAGGAGGAGTTTATGATCCGGACAGAGCAGGTTCTAAGAAAGCCCCCTGACCGATATGATGCATTTGCAACCTATTTGGCAGCTGGCTCAAAACCAGCAAATGGCATTTGATCGACTAAGCAGCTCTTGAAAAGACAGCCGATTAGTTGTCCTTTACCTGAAACAACAGAGCCTACTCCCCCAACCTCCCTTCCTCAAGCTCAAATCCACCACCACACATCCCAGCATCCTCCTCAAAACTGCCTCATCCACCCTGCTACAGCCACCTGCATATGTCATTACTGGAGGAAGGCCAGGAGTCTCCTCTTTTTGAAGAATTAGGAAATCAAGTATTTCCTATTTTACCTTTCCCAACAGGTATGGAGCGGTATGACAGATGGCGTCTATGGCACAAATATCTAAAGGCCCATGTCCATGTGGTGCATAGAGCAGATCAATGGGGCTGGGCCTTTGCATTTGCACCATGTGGGCATGAGCATCTGCGCCAGAAGCACCGTCTGTCATACCGCTCCATACCTATTGCAAATGGTAAAACTGAATGATACAAAATGTTTTCAAAGATTGATCTTTTTTTGCACCATTTATTTATTATTTATTAACAGGTTCTTATATAGCTCAGCATATTCCGTTGCGCTTTACAATAGGAGACAGTGATACAACAAACTGGGTATTTACAGTCAAAGGTATGAGGGCCCTGCTCGCAAGCTTATAGGTAAATAGGCATTAGTTCCACTAGTATCCAAAGGTTCCTGGTGTGCTGTATGATACAATGACCCAGCGGTTTGTCCAGGGGTCAGGAGGATGTAAAATGTGAAAAAGAGAGAGAGTGGATATGTGTGGACTGTACAGTGGGGATGTGATTAGATAGGAACGGTATATAAAGGTTAAGTGGCTGGTTCTGGAATTTGATAGATTTGCCTGAAGAGTTGAGTTTTCATGGAACACGTGTAGGTTTGGAGACTGGAGTCTTATTGTGCATGGGAGGGCATTTCACAGAATGGGATCCGATAATTATATCTACACCAACTAGGTCGAGAAGCATTGGGTCAACACCACTAGGTCGACAAGCAACAAGGTTGACATGGGTTTAGTTCAACATAGATCAAGGTACACATGTATCTAGGTCCACAGGTCATTAGGTCGACACAAGCATTAGGTCGACATGGGCAAGGTTGACAGTCAAAAGGTCGACATGGGGTTTTTTCACTGTTTTTTGAGCCGACATGTGCCGGCAGGTGGTATTTCATGCCCTACCATCCTCTTGGGCATCGGGGAAGAATAAAATAGTGTGCCCGAAGCATTGCGAGCGATGCGAGTGGATGCGGTGCACTTCAAACTGTGTCCATGTCGACTGTGTTGACATTCGGGTAAAAAAAAACAGTGAAAAACCCCATGTCGACCTTTTGACTGTCGACCTTGCCCATGTCGACCTAATGCTTGTGTCGACCTAATGTCCTGTCGACCTAGTGGTGTTGACTCAATGCTTGTTGATCTAGTTGGTGTAGACCTAACAACCCACACCCCACAGAATGTGAGCGAGGAATGAGTGTGGATGAGAGACGCAAATCTTGGGAGGAGCGTAGAGGTCGGTTTGGAAGATATTTTGAGATAAGAGAAGATATGTATGTTGGTGTAGTTTGGTTTATAGAACAAGTAGTGTGTGTTGCGCAATTAATAGCAGCTGGCACAGGGCTTTGTCAAGAACCCAAAATTACTAGTGTAAGAAAAATGGAAGTGTGCCAGCGCTTGCTGTTTTAATAATTGATAACACGGTTCTCTTAAGATTTTTTTATATATAAAAAACATATGAAAAGTATACATACATTTATACAAATATAGAAAATAAAAAATAATATTTTAAAAATATCTCGTAGTTGTGTGAATCAATTAGCAGATCTTATTGCTTAAGCTGCGTACCCACGGTAAGATATAGTGCACAATCTAGCACACTATCTAGCCAGTTTCGAATAGCATGCTAGATAGTGCACTATATCTTACCGTGTGTATGCACTATCCGACGTACGATGCGCGCTCCCGCAGGTCGTATGGGAGGGAGCTGATTGGGTGAACATGCAACCCAATTCTGTCTAGAAAGCATAAGATAGTATAGTGTAGTATAGCTGTGACGTCAGATCGTTTGCTATATCTTATGCACATCGTACCTTATTTTTTTTTTTTTTTTTTCCAAAATGTTTTTATTGAGGGTTAGAATATAAAACACAATACAACACGAAAAGTGGAGATTAAAATTGGGACAACAATTAGAGGTGCTATAATGATTATGATATCTTGACAACATATAGTCCTGTGCACGTAGAGCACCAATAAAGCACAATCAAGTTAGATAGTCTCTGTGAGTCTCCTTGGTTAATCCTTGTGGTAGAATAATTACTCATAGACAAGATGTTATATCAGCACGATATCTCTGGGATGTAGATTGCACAGCATATTCTTGTGAGAGAGTTTCCTGTCCACCAAGGGATATTGATGTGTTCTGATGTAATAGCATAGAAATGTAACATTTTATTTTACTATTAATTCTAACATATATGGACGATAGTTAACCAAACTATACAAAACAAATTAACAGAGAACAAAAGCAACATATCACCTTCTTTCAGTATCCGGAGGCCATCGGTCCATCCACAGAGAGGCCACTAGCATAGGTTGAGCCAGATATAGGGAAAGGGGTTAAGGTTGGTCAGAGGATAATGGGGTCGCTATTGGCCAGTAGCTGGTGAGAGTACCACGTGGTGCGGTGAAAACAGTTACGTATTGCTGTTTTATGCCATTGGGGAGCATTTTGATAGTTTCAGTGAGTTCTACTTCAGAGATCGGACTATCTATATAATCTTTTTCCTCCTGGGTTAACGTTGGCAAATTGGCCCTCTGTAGAAAAGAGGAGCCTTCCAACTCGTCATCGGCATCAGCCTCATATAGGGTCTTGTAGTAAGACATAAATTCTTCGCATATTTCTGTAGGGCTGGTGATGATTCTGTTGGGATTATTTATGGCGCTAACCCAGGTTTTAGCCTGTTGTCCCTTGGCCAGGTTCGCCAACAATCTACCCGATTTGTTCCCCCATCGGTGAAATTTATTCTTTTGATAATTATGTTGTGTTTGAGCTTGCTCAGTGAGGAACGTATCATAAATCCTTTTTGCTGTGATGTAAGCCTCTCTGTGGGGTGGATCGTTATGTAGCTTGTAAGCTCGATAAGCCGCTGTGAGTGAGGTGCTCAGAGCGTGTAATTGCTTTGAGAATTTTTTGCGTTTAGATTGCACATAAGATATTATGTGCCCCCTAAGGACTACTTTTGAGGCTCCCCAAAATAATGGGGGGTCTTCGCCGTGGGCAGAGTTGTCGGATGTATATTCGCTCCACGCATGACGTAAGTGTAGGAGGAAGTCCTCCGACTGTGCAAGGTAGGCGGGAAATCTCCAGCTTTTGGAGAAGGATTGAGGTATTGAGAGATTAAGCGCTAGTAATATGGGTGCGTGATCCGATATTATAATGTCTTTGATGGAAGTATGAGCTGTTTTCGGGAGAAGATGTTGGGACAAAAGTAAATAGTCTATGCGTGAATGAGAGGAGTGCGGGTGCGAGAAAAAGGTGTATTCTCTGTGTAAGGGGTGGTGTATTCTCCAAGGGTCGACTAGATTAAGCTGGGAGCAAAAGGCCTTGAGGAGGGTGTCATTCATGCTGGGAGCATGTAGGCTTACCTTTGACCTGTCTATGGATGGATCGACGGCCCCATTGAGGTCTCCTCCCAGGATCAGATTTGGGTTTCCCCAAGAGAGGATCTCCTGTAAAAGCACTGCATAGAAAGCTTTGTTAGAAGTATTCGGAGCGTATACATTGACCAACAAGTAATCAGTATTGTCAATTGATAATTCTACTATAATGTACCGTCCCTCCGGGTCTATTAGTTTTTTCTTACATGTGTAATGTAGATTCCTACTAAAGAGTATAGCAACTCCTCTTGTTTTGTTAGGATAGGGGGCGGAGATACATTCTCCTATCCAAGGGGCCTTAAGGGTATTTCTAGGGTCATCGGACCAGTGGGTTTCCTGGAGGAGTGCAATATGGGGTTTTAGTCGATTAAGATGGGCAATGACCTTTTTTCGCTTGATGGGGGTATTAAGGCCTTCTACATTCCATGAAACTAAGTTGTATGCTAGGATCGGAGTATTCCCTATATCACTTTGATTCAGATGGACGCAATTTGTGTTATCAACCTATACCTGTAAGTGGCATTGTAGTACAAGTGAAGTAAATGTTAAGGTGGGGTTTCCCTCCATCCCAGCGAGTGGGGGGAAGACATCCCAGGACAGGTCCCGGCTCCGGAACTAGATCAATATCTAAAGTAATAGCAGATACATGTATAGAAGGTGGTGTAAAACAATAAACAAAACAAAAACAGAAACAAAGGCAAAAAACAGCGAACATGAGACTTATGAGGTATATGAGAACATATACACACCGTGGCCCAGCGTGTGGGTAGATAAGAGCATTTCACATTGGTAGGTTAGATAAGTTCAGGTGTCAGGGCGAGAGAAGTGGGCTTTTGCTGCGGCAGGATCTTCAAAGAAGATCGGCTTCCCGTTCTCGAGGACTCTTAGTCGGGCAGGGTAGAGCAATGAGAACTTTATCTTGTCCTCGAATAACTGCTTGCAGATAGGGGCGAACTCCTTCCGCTTGGTTGCAACCTGGTTGGAGAAGTCCTGGAAAATGAGCAGCCTCTCTCCATTATAGGTCAGGCTGGCCGTTCTTCTGTAATGGTCCAGGAGTGCTGTCTTGTCTGCAAAATTGAGGATCCGCATAATAACGGGTCTTGGGCGCCCTGATGGGTTCTTGCGCTCCGGGCCAATCCTGTGCGCTCGTTCAATGGCTAGGGGGGTACCGTTTCGGGGCATGGCTAGTTGCTCAGGAATCCAACTAGAAAGGAGGTCTAATAGCTCGTGGCCCCTTACCGACTCTGGGATGCCAATCACCCGCAAGTTATTCCTGCGGCTGCGATTTTCGAGATCGTCCAGCTTGTCGGTCAGAGCGGCCACATCAGAGCGTTGTGATTCAATGGTCTGGTGAGCCGTGTGTAGTTCGTCCTCCAGGTTAGAAACTCTCTGTTCCAGCTCATCGATTCGGCCAGAGTGGTTGTTGAGTTGTGTTAATGTGGATTCAATTGCCTCTTTAATGCCAGACAACTTTTCGTCTAGTAAGGGGCCTAGTACTGCAGCAATGTCAGTAGGTTTCATTTTGGAAGAGCGAGTAGGTGCAGTGGATCGCCGTTTGCGTCTTGACCCAGAGCGAGTTGAGGACTCGCCAGAATCCGAGGAGTTTTCTTCTCGGATTTCCTTTCCTGAGCTCAAACTAGCAGGGGTCATGGAGGGGGACACTAGGAATTTTTTCATAAAGGTTAATAGGTATAGTGAGCAACCAAGCGTGAGGTAGAGGCCGCAGCTCTTTAGTGGGCCACAGTGGTGAGCCTTGTCTTTGATTACATTTTAATCACAGGCAATGCAGGTTTCCTTTAGGCTAAATAGTAAGGACACAGTCTGCCATTCAGTCATGCAGTGGCAGGGTAGTATCTAAGGGTGATGTCGCACAAAAGCCGGCATAGAGCGTGGTATTTAGCAGGTATATGGCGAGGAATGTGCCACCAGCAATGTATTTAGAGTGTCCCTTTCCTTCTGCTACAGCATAGGCAGACTATCCCTGTGGCTGTATCAGGTGCTGGTCAGGGAGAGTTCTTTAGCTGTTGGTGAGGGCCTGGCCTGGCCTGTCTTGCTACAGCCCCTCCACCTAGGGGTCTGATTCAGAGTTTATGGCAGCCTGCAGGGGGGGGGGGGGGGGGCGGCAGGTGATGACCCAGGTGTGTCCCTCCAACAAGCAGCTCACCTTTAGGTAGTTCGGGCGAGTTTCAGGGCGTGTGTGCCTCCTGCAAGATGGCGCCCGTTCGAGTAGGCCCCGCCGCGACCTGGGCGCCGCGCTCCACTCCTGCGTGCAGCGGGTGTCACCAAGTGTATGTGGGGTGGGAGCGGGGATGCCCCAGCCGGGTCCAGCCGTCTGTCCGGGGCTCCGGTTCTCTCTGCCGCCGCTGTTCTGGCTCTCCCCCGTTCCGCGCCGGAAATCTAGTCCGCGGCTTCGGGGCTTGGTGTAGGCCGCAGCCTGACGAGGCGGGCGGCCTCCCGGCGAGAGACTCCGCTGTTCTGTCGCTCACCGCCCCGGGTGTTCAGCTGAAGGGGGTAGGGTGTTTTTCGGGTCAGGGGGGTCTTTGAGTGCCGATGGTGAGGCACTTAGGCTGGTCGGCAGCAGGAGCTCACCCGATACGCGTCCTGCCGCCTCTCCGCTCAGGCCACGCCCCATCGTACCTTATTTTAAGCACAAATCTTATGCTTTTTAACCACCAGGACTTTTCTGGGGAATTGTATATGATATCTTACGGAACATAAATTGTACCGTGGGTACGCACCTTTAGAGGTATTAATACCAATCGTCCCGAAATAAGGGGAAGGGTGATATGCTGACAATTATATTACCATCCTTTCTTTCTGGTTCTTTTTCTGTTATCCAGACGGAATGTGACGACTGTGGTTCTTGTTTGCCTTATATTTTCAAAGGCTCAAGGGTCCCAATGAAAAGTCCTCCTTAGCTTGGAAATTAGGGATGATGCTGTAACCCATAAATCAGATTGTCCAAGTAGTAGTGGGGGATTTCAAGGGATGAAAAGACGAACCCGGTCACTCCTCTGTAACAGGATGTAGTCAGCAATAATTGTAAACTCAACGCGTTTCCCTGGAACCTCCAGCTTCCTCAGGAGCAAATGTGGTTGTGGGACAGTTTGTCCTAGGTATAAATACCTGTTTTGCTAATTGATTATCCGATTCACATGTGAGATAGTACCATGAATAAAAAATAAAAAATAAACTAACAAGAGAACCGTGTTTGTTTAAACAATACAATACTTTCTATCAGGGTAGGAGGCAATCTGCACAATGATAATTACATTATTCCTAAAGGAGAAATTGTTATAACAGCAATTAATCCTGTGAGCGTTTCAGTCCCGGTCACGTGACCCGGAAATAAAGTGCATATATTGATTTTACATTATATATAGATACTTGGTTATTTTACCGTGCATTGGGGTGGATGGGGGGATCATGCTGTCAGGGGTGAGTGTGTCCAGCGTCTCTACCGCCCGCCGATTGCCGGTATCGGCGTAGACAGCAGAATACGTGTCCGTCTCCTCCGTCTAGCGTCCTGTGTGCTGCTAGGCAACGTCCAGCCACGTGATGTCATGTGGCACGGATGTGCCCGCAGCTCCGACAGTCTCTCTGGGCGCATGCGTCCTAACCAGACACACGTCAGGTGCCGCGCGCCTGTGCAACGCGGCCAATACCTGCCTGTATCGGGTCATACGCTACGTCCATCTGAGGCTGTCTGCGTCGTCATGACGACGCTCACAGGGCTGGTTGCCATGGAGGCAAACCTAACTGATCCACCCATTGGCCCAAAGCTGTGTATAAGTCATTTTGAAAATGGCTACATCATACTGGCAATCATTTTATAGCGATATTTTTTGGTTGTTTATACATATAATGAAGAAATAGGATGAGCATAATTCAAATATTTTTTGGTTGTTTATATATATAATGGAGAAATAGGATGAGCATAATTCAAATATTAGATATACAAAAAACAGAACATATTCATTATTTATCTATTATATATCATTATATGACAAAAATGGATTACTCGGAAAAATCCAGAAAAAATCAATCAGAATCGCAATCAAAAAGAGGGGGGGGGGGAGGGGAGAAGGGAAAAGGGGGAAGAGAGGAAGAAAGGGGGAACATCAGAAGCAATATGAGATCAAGTGATATATATAATGATGATATTTTTACAATGCTGTATTTAATTCAATGGTCTCGTTCAGACCATCAGGATGTAATGAATTAAATCGTAATGTCCAATATATTTCCCTTTTACATAGTATATTATATCTGTCACCACCACGAGGTGTATGAGCTATAAATTCTAGGCCAATAATTGACAGACATTTGGGATCAGATTTATGGTGTGTATAATAATGTCTAGACACACTATGTTTTTGGAAACCTTTCAGTATATTTCGACGGTGTTCCATGAACCTTGTTCTTAGATTCCTGGTAGTTCTACCTATATAGGGAAGTTTACAGCTACAATATAGTAGATAAATGATATATGAAGAATTACAATTAATAAAAGACTTTGGTGTATATGGGGGGTCCAAAAGAAAAATTCCCGACAAAAGGCTGCTATCAGATATATGTCCACACATTAGACATTTGTTTTTCCCACATTTATGACAACCTTTAGGTTTAATAGGTAGCCAATCTAAATGGTCTTCTCTGACATTTTTCGTAGTTTCTTTTTTCAGGTGACTTGGGGCAAGTAGAGTTTTTAGTGTTCTATTTTTCTTATATATGACAGTTGGTTTTTTAGGGATTATTCCACATAATATCTTATCTTGGTGTAGAACTCTGTAGTTTCTACATACTTTATCTTTAATTTTTGTAGCACAGTTGTTAAATTTGCTGATATATGCAAAATCTCTAGCGTCTTTATTTTTCTCTCTTGTCCCTTCATCTAGTGTTATTTCTCTTTCTTTTTTAGGGATAAGTAGTTTATTGCGATCCATTTCTGTTACCTCCAAAAGAGCTTCTTTTATCAGATTTTCTGGATATTCCCTTTCCAGAAATGATTTAGACATTACTTTTGCCTGCTCTAAAAATTGTTCTTTATTGGTGCAATTGTGACGAAGGCGCATAAATTGCCCCTTTGGAATATTTGTCTTCCAGGGTTTAAAATGGACACTTTTGTAATGTATATAGGAATTTGTGTTTACCGATTTAACATAATTTGAAGAGATAATGGAGTTATTTTGAACCTCGAGAGTCACATCCAAGAAATCAACAGAGACTTGGCTATAGGAGTGAGTGAATGATAAATTATAAAAATTAGAATTAAGTGATTCAACAAATAAGTTAGCAGAATTTAAATCCCCATCCCAAATTATAATTAAATCATCTATGTAACGGCCATAGAAGACCAGGCTCTGCGCCCAGCTGCTCCCCCACACATGGGTCTCCTCCACCTCACCCACGTATAGGTTTGCATAACTGGGCGCGAACCTGGTCCCCATAGCCGTCCCCATAGTCTGCAAATAAAAATCCCCGTGATATGTGAAGTAATTGTGGGTAAGAATGAAAGTAATACTATCCAAAATAAATTGTCTATGTTCCGGCTCTAGGTCGTCATCAAGTATTAATCTTCTTTGAATTACATCACATCCCAAACCATGTGGGATGTGTGTATATAAAGCATTAACGTCCAGTGTAAGAAATGCATAATTCTCTTTCCATTTGATATTCTGAATTTTAGTTAACAAATCTGATGTATCTCTGATGTAGGACCTAAGAGCCGGAACATAGGGTTGTAAGTGAAAATCAACATATTGTGATAAATTAGCTGTGAGGGAACTAATACCAGAAACTATAGGGCGACCAGGAGGTGAAACAAGTGACTTGTGAATTTTAGGAAGAAAATAAAAAGTGGGAGTGATGGGATGTGTAGGTAATAAGAATCTGTGTTCTTCCTTGGATGTGACTCCCGAGTGGTGGGCTTTTTCTAATAAATTTTTGATTTGATCAAGATATTCATGAGTGGGATCCTTTTTAAGTTGCATATAAAAATTAATATCTCGTAACTGTCTATAAGACTCTTCCATATAATATTGTTTGTTCATTAGAACTACCCCCCCCCCCCCCTTTGTCTGCCTGTTTTATAATTATTTGTTTATCTTGTTGCAAATCTTTTAACGCTTCTTTTTCCTTTTTTGTTAAATTTGATGTATGGTATGATTTGGCCTGTTCTTTTATGCACAGTTCCTTAAAATCTTCCAGGGTAACTTTATAAAAAGATTCAATACTTGAACTCTTAGCATTTATAGGGAAAAATTCTGACTTTACATGAAATGGGGTTGATCTTTTTATGTCATAGATTTTTTGACTGTTCTCATCTATATGATTTTGTTCCCATAACTCTTCTAGATTCTGTAACAAAATTGCATCATTTTTGTCCAAAACAATCGGAATGGAGTCATCTTTTTTGTTTTTTAGTTCTTTTTGTGCGAAATAACGTTTCCTACATAATGTTCGCACAAATCTATTTAGTTCAACAAACAAGTCAAACATGTTAGGTTGGCTTGTTGGGCTAAATTTTAAACCTTTCTGGAGAACCGAAAGGTGACTCTCATTTAATTGTTTGTTGGACAAATTAAATACACATGGGATTGGATCTTTATTATCATTGATTAGATGTATCTTTGGTTTCTTTTGGCGTTTGCCTCCTCGTTTTCCCCTATACTTCCTTCCCTTCGTCTTTTTGGTGAGTCCCGATTGGATTGGGAGTAACTGAGATCCCATCTCATTGTTTTTGGTCGTGCCCCCAAAAAAGATGACGATATTAAATTTTCTGATTTTTCACGAATAGTCTCTTTTTGGGGTCTATTTTCATGATGACGAGGGATATCGTTATAGGGTTTTCGTTGGTGATCTTGTCTATATGAATTATGTGGTGACTGATAGTTCCTAATTGTGGATCTATCCGAAGACCTATAATTAAATCTCCTATTTTCTGGTCTCTCCATACTCCTATTGTCATTAGTGTTAACCCTTTGTCTTCTAAAGGTTCTCACACTGTTATTCTGGTAATCAAAAAGATCACGTTTGAATTTTTTTTGTTTAGTAAAGGCTAGATCTTTTTCAAATTTTAATATTCTCTCGTTTATCAATTTATTTTTTTCAATAAATGTTGTTTCCGTTTTGTGTTTGTCCAGAGATTTTTTCACCTCCTCAATTTCTTTCTCCAGTTGGTTAACCCTATTCATCCTATACTTAATTATTAGTCTCATCAGAGAGAATGAACAAGAATCAAGGATCTGGTCCCATTCAGTTTGATATTCAGTTGACTCTTGAAAAATAGAATTTTTGAGGATACGTAATCCTCTAGGGATCATTTTTTTCTCGACATAATGTTCGAGATTAGTAGCATCTAGCCAATTCCTTGACTCTGCTTTCATTAGATCCTCTATTTTGTACAGATCCTTGAACCAGTCATTTCTCTCATGATGAGAATCAACAACATTACCATCTGTCCATTGTGACATATATGATTGCCTCCTATCCTTCCTTTCTGAAAAATTAGAAAAACAGCTCATAATTGCTGCTACACACTTGACAAATCAAAAAAGAAAAATAGAACAAGTAGTGTGTGTTGCGCAATTAATAGCAGCTGGCACAGGGCTTTGTCAAGAACCCAAAATTACTAGTGTAAGAAAAATGGAAGTTTTCAATGGAATTATCAATTATTAAAACAGCAAGCGCTGGCACACTTCCATTTTTCTTACACTAGTAGTTTGGTTTATGGCTTTGTGTGTGAGTAAAATAATTTTGTATTGAGTACGGTAGAATACAGGTAACCAATGAAGTGACTGACAGAGTAGCTTTGCAGACAATGAACGTCTGGCTAGGAAGATCAGCCTAGCAGCTGCATTGGGGAAGGCCAATAAGGAGACTATTGCAATAATCAATGCGTGAGATGATGAGAGTATGGATTAGAGTTTTTGCAGTGTCTTGTGTTGGGTAAGGGCAAATTTTTTTACTAAATTTTTTTAGGTGTATGTGGCATGATTTTGAGACAAAAATGTGGGGAACAAAGGAAAGTTCAGAGTCAAGAATGACACCTACGCAGTGAGCTTAAGAGGCAAGAGTGATTGCCAAATTCTCAACAGCTATAGAGATATCAGGTTGGTAACTACTATTTATGGGCGGAAATATAATTAATTCTGTTAGAAATATTCAGTTTGAGGTGGCGAGATGACATCCAGGATGAAACAGCATAAAGGCATTCAGAGACACGGCTCAATACAAATGGGGACAGGTCCGGGGAGGATAGGTAGAGCTTAGTATCATCCACATACAGATGATCCTGTAATCCAAAGGAGTTTATTAGTTTGCCAGAGTTATAGATAGAGAAAAGCAGAGGACCTAAAACTGAACCCTGAGGTACTCCAACTGATAGAGGTAGCGAAGAGGAGGTGGAATCAGAGAAAAGAACACTCAAGGAGCGGTTAGATAGGTAGGTTGAGAACCAAGAGAGGGCTGTGTCTTTAAGACCTAGGGATTGAAGTGCATCCGATCGTCCTACTCTATGGCACCTAGCCTCAATTTCCAGACCCAGAAGGCATCCTTACATGCAATACAGTATATAATATATCCAAATCACATATATAAAAAAGTTTAAAAGAATTTTAGAGATATTCCAAATAAAACAACATTTTTTTTTTCTTCACAGTTTACGATGAATGGGTGTTCGGAGGTCCGGAATCCAGAGTCCATATTTCAAATAGTGTCCATAGTCAATTATATGTCCATACATATAAAAGAAAAAGTAAATCAAATTAATATACAATTACAGTACAGTGAACTTTTAAAATGTATCCATAAAAATTAGAAATGTAAAAGAACCATTTAATTTCAAATTCTCTATTAAGAGCATCTGGGACGAGTGTTTTCAGTGTAAAAATCCATCTCATCTCTGCGTTAACTCAATATTTTTATTTCCCCAGGTAGATGATACTTGTTTTATTCCGCAGAAAGATTTGAGATGGCATTCCTTAGAACTATGGATATTCTTAAAATGATCAGTGTGGGTTTCTAAACCTTTCTGGATATTACACACATGCTCAGATAACCTTAACTTTAGATTTCTGGTGGTTTTGCCCACATAAAATAAACCACAGCTACGTTCCAAGTAATAAATAACATTCTTTGAGTTACAAGTAATAATGACTAATGTATGTAACATCATACGGAGTCATATAATTAGGAAATGTATGTGCAATAGGGCAGTGGCTTCTGCACTGTGTGCCTAGGCTCCATCAAGTGGTGCCTCCGGTTGGCGGTCCAGGACCAAATCCAATTATTTATGGTGGAAGTGATGGGCAACACCAGTGCTAGTGGCTGCCAACATAAAACATGTGGATAATCGGAAGTACAACTGTGTCCACCCAGGGCCGTCTTAACAGCAGTGTGGGACCCTGGGCAAAGCAATGCACTGGGGCCCTTACCCATTCTCCAATATTAGGGGTGGGGGTGCTATCAGCAGCAGCTTTGATGTCCCACGGGTGGCAGGGAGTGCTCTATCTTCCACTGAACATGTAGGACTTGGAGCAGTAACTTACTCCTTTACTGCACAGGTGGTGGGAGGGAGAACACTAACGTGTGGAAGGGGGCACTGAGCTGAATGAAGGGTCCCTTGTAAATG
Source organism: Crinia signifera (assembly GCF_055691185.1). Lineage (NCBI taxonomy): Eukaryota > Metazoa > Chordata > Amphibia > Anura > Myobatrachidae > Crinia > Crinia signifera. Next base: position 276,889,925 of record NC_139220.1, read on the forward strand.
ACTTCCAGGGAGGTAAGGGGTGTTTTATACGCAGGGGAGGGTTGGATAATGGAGTGGGCTTAATATTCGTCATTTTCAGGTGGAAGGGCAGCTTGTTTGACTGCAGATATCACCATTATCTGGACAAATCTGGAGTCCCAACTTTCAGGAGGTGCTGGGAACTTGGGGATCAGAGATCAGGAGCCAGAGCAATCCATTGACAAAAAAATATAAAACTGTACACTAGACGTTTGGAGCTGGAGCAGGGACCGGCTGCTGGAAGGCTGATATCTCTGGTTCTGGGCATGATAGAGACAGGCCACTAGTGTCGCCAGAAAGAGTCCCAGCTTTTGGAATATACTCTCAGAAAAACTCTACATCAGAGAAAACCCGAGAAATATGACTGGGAATTGCAATTAACATGTTGGATGTGGACTGCTGCTTTGAAGTTGGATATCTCCAGTTCCCCAGGGCCGATTTTCAAAATTCTGGTATCCCTGGAAAAAGGGGATCCTCAGCTATCAGCATAGGACCCTTATATACCTGGGGCTCCATGGGCAAGTGCCCATTAAGCTCATACGAAAAGACGGCCCTTTGTCCACCACGTAAGGGCCCTTATTCTGGTTGGTGCGGTCGAGCCGCATATGCGGCTCCGACCGCACCAGACGAATCCCCGCCCACCATACGGTTCGCCACGGCCGTCCGTACACGGACGGCTGGCGAACCGCACGAAAATGGTGGAGGCGTACGCCTCCACCATGCTGGGAGCTGCCCCCTGCATTCGATGGTCGACGACCATCGAAGGCAGGACCGCACGCCGCGGCAGCTCCCGCAAGCTGAGACCACACGGACAATCGTCCGTGTGGTAGCTTGTATGGGGGCTGAAAGCTGACATCCGGCGACGTCAGCTTTCCGCCCCCATGAGTGGCGTCATGCCCTCATTACCATGCGTACGCCCCGCGTTTGCATGGGAACGCCCATGAAACGCGGGGCGTACACATAGGGAAATGAGGGGATGAAGCCCCTCACGCCCCTATACGCCCCCTTTGCGGCGTCTAAATTTTTACCACGGAGAATTCCCCTGCACATGCGCAGAGTGACCTCTGCGCATGTGCAGAGAGAAAACATCGGCGGTACGGCCGCACGCGGGCCGTACCGAGCCGATTAGAATAAGGGCCAAGGTGAGGCTAAAGGTGACACCTTATACTGTATGTGCAGTAGAGAATATTTGCTAAACTGCACAAACATTGGTACTGCGTCCACCTATGAATCTGGAGTCTAGGGGGTCTATGTACTAAGCCTTGAAGAAAGATAAAATGGATGGAGATAAAGCTCCATCCAGCTCCTAACTGTTATGTTACAGGCTGTGTTCGAAAAATGAAAGTTAGGAGCAGATTGATTGGTACTTTGGGTCTGATTCAGACATTGGGCCAGATGCACTAAGCTTCAAAAGTGATAAAATGGAGAGTGATAAACAGCCAGCCAATCAGCTCCTACCTGCTATGTCACAAGCTGTTTTTGAAAAATGTCAGAGCTGATTGGCTGGCTGTTTATCACTCTCCATTTTATCACTTTTGAAGCTTAGTGCATCTGGCCCTTAATCACATGGCCTAGAATCCGCACAGTGGCCGATTATTGATGTACTGCGCATGGCATGGGCCGCAGTGCGGGATGCCCCACTGCGATCAAGCCCTGCAAATGTTTCTGTTCACTGCCCGTACGCACGGTGGTTGATAGGGAGTGGGCGTATGGGGGTGGGAACTGACGTTTCATGGGAGTGCCAAGAAAAACACAGGGAGAGCCAGGGAGGATTCATAACAGCCACTGAGTAAGTCCTGGGCTACGGCTGAGATGACTGGTGCACAGTGTAAAAATCATTTTATGGTGAGCGGCTTCTGACAGGATTTGGACAATTTAGCTCGGGTGTAGGAAATCCTATCCTACGATCGGCGGTATCCCGGGATTTATGGCATTTTTGGCCGGGATTTGACTCCTGGGATTACAGGATGGAAATGCAAATGCGCATTTTGATCCCCTTCTCCCATGCAGCGAAGGCGCTGCCTGGCAACAAGGTTGTGTGGCTGCACATCGTGATGTTAGAGGTCAACATCTCTAAGGGTAAGGTTAGAGGTAAGCCGCATCCTCGCCGGCCTGATGCAGTAACCTCACCTCCTTCCCCGCCGCCCTGTACACGGCATGGCAGCTGGCTGTCTCCATGCTCCAGCTCACTCACCTCTCCTGTGGCCAGAGAGGTATCAAATGCAGGATTGGGCAGCAGGAGGCCAATCTCAGGAATCCTGGGATTGACAGTTTTTCAATCCCGAATCCCGGGAATTTTCCATACATAGCCGTGTTGCGGGGCAATCACATAAGCCCATGTTTTTTTAACATGCAGATCCCTGATCCCCTGACGGATTGCAGATAATCGGTGCCCACTAATTGGAGCTTCCGGTCAGTGGAACGGCCAAGGGATTGAGCCTGCACTGATAGTTTCCTAAAGGTTTTCATTTAGATTTTGAGATAAAGTTGTTTGTACACATTGAGGGTGATTCCAATCACCACGCTCTCCTGCGTGTTCACGCAGGGGAGAGATGGTGAGCGACTGCGCATGCTCATATATATTTTTATGCGCCTGTGCAGCCAATTGGTGTGAGCAGGTGTGGCAAACTACTTGTTTGCCAACCCGTTCGCACCTAGTAGTGTGGGGTGGCGGCGATGGGCTGCACCTATGGGAACACCCAGCATTTTGTTGGCACTCCAGATTTCCCAATGACAAGGGTGCGGGGGGGGGGCGGGGGGGCAGATGACATCGGATACAGCGGATGTCAGCTGCCTGCACAGGGTGCTCTATCCTACGATCGGCGGTATCCCGGGATTTATGGCATTTTTGGCCGGGATTTGACTCCTGGGATTACAGGATGGAAATGCAAATGCGCATTTTGATCCCCTTCTCCCATGCAGCGAAGGCGCTGCCTGGCAACAAGGTTGTGTGGCTGCACATCGTGATGTTAGAGGTCAACATCTCTAAGGGTAAGGTTAGAGGTAAGCCGCATCCTCGCCGGCCTGATGCAGTAACCTCACCTCCTTCCCCGCCGCCCTGTACACGGCATGGCAGCTGGCTGTCTCCATGCTCCAGCTCACTCACCTCTCCTGTGGCCAGAGAGGTATCAAATGCAGGATTGGGCAGCAGGAGGCCAATCTCAGGAATCCTGGGATTGACAGTTTTTCAATCCCGAATCCCGGGAATTTTCCATACATAGCCGTGTTGCGGGGCAATCACATAAGCCCATGTTTTTTTAACATGCAGATCCCTGATCCCCTGACGGATTGCAGATAATCGGTGCCCACTAATTGGAGCTTCCGGTCAGTGGAACGGCCAAGGGATTGAGCCTGCACTGATAGTTTCCTAAAGGTTTTCATTTAGATTTTGAGATAAAGTTGTTTGTACACATTGAGGGTGATTCCAATCACCACGCTCTCCTGCGTGTTCACGCAGGGGAGAGATGGTGAGCGACTGCGCATGCTCATATATATTTTTATGCGCCTGTGCAGCCAATTGGTGTGAGCAGGTGTGGCAAACTACTTGTTTGCCAACCCGTTCGCACCTAGTAGTGTGGGGTGGCGGCGATGGGCTGCACCTATGGGAACACCCAGCATTTTGTTGGCACTCCAGATTTCCCAATGACAAGGGTGCGGGGGGGGGGCGGGGGGGCAGATGACATCGGATACAGCGGATGTCAGCTGCCTGCACAGGGTGCTCGCAGATTTAAGACACCAGAGAGGTGTCTTAACAGCTGCGAGCACTGTAGAAATCATTCGATGGTCAGCAACCAATCAAATGATTTCCTCCCCGCACGCAAGCTGAGAATAGAGAGGGGGGCGGGAAGCAGGTGGCGTTTCACTGTCTCACAAAGCAGCTAATTTTGCAGCTTTTCAACTAGAATAAGGCCCATTTTCTGCTTAGAATTTTTTATAACCTCTCTTATAACCTCTTGCTATGCTTCGCTTATTTTACTAATTTACTTTTCATTGTTTTTATGTACAATACAAATATCACGTAGAACATAACTCAAACCTGAAACTTCAGCATATAATATTCACACGGTACTGTAGATAACGGTACTGTAGATAATGAACCAGGTCCTAGGTTTGGGTGCGGTATAGGGTTCCGACAGTCGGGATCCCGACAGTCATTAGCCCGACGTCGGGATCCCGAATGCCCAGACAGCATGGTGAGCGCAACAAAGCCCCTTGCGGGCTCGCTGCACTTGCTACAGGCACGGTGGCTCGCTACGCGAGCCACCTATTCTATTCTCCCTCTATGGGGGTCGTGGACCACCATGAGGGAAAATAGCTGGTGGCTATTTTCGGGCACCTGTCTGTCGGCATTTTGACAGTCGGGATGCCGACATCGGGTAAATGACTGTCGGGACTGCGTCCGACACCCCTAGGTTTATAAACAAGACAAAAATAGGTTTACACAATAATATATGGTCAATGGAGCAGTTACGTTTAACAGGTACATGGAGCTACATAGTATATAATGTATTTGACAGATCCAGTCAGGAACAAATAAGTGATGTAGTATGGGACAGGTTGAAACATACACCTGTGTCTGTACATACAGTGGTGGCAGTGGAGTATGCTCACTGGTTCTGTGTATGCAAGGATGGTGCAGGGGGAACTGGCCTTTGTAATGGTGTCTCACTATTTGGGGTAAATTTACTAAGATGTGAGTTCTTCTGTAGAGATCCAATCAGATTCTAGCGTATTTATTCGCACCTCCTAGAAAATAATAGCTATAATCTGATTGGTTACTATGAGCAACACCCCATCTTCAGTAGAACTCACATCTAAGTAAATGTACCCCTATATATGGAGATTCTCAGGTGCATATCCCCCTAGCATGAGGGATGGAGCTGAAAATACACACAGTGTTGGGCTATGGCATAGGCCACCAGGACAATGAAGTGGTAGGTACCAGTACTTAGGTGTCTGTCCAGCCTCCAGAGGATTGCCTAATCTTATATAGTGTATGGTCTGAGTCCTTTCCATACATGATAGGTCACCAGATACTGTGAATGCCCTGAAAAAAAAAAATGCACCAAGGTTCTGTGCAGTAGAATGCATACCTCCCAACTTTCTTCTTCTTTGAATCTGGACCTTCCACGCCAGTGGCACAAACATCCCGAAAAGGGAGTGGACCATGTGAGGGATGGGCGTGGCATCTGACCCCCAATCCTGTTATTTTGGGTCCCCTCCTTACACCGAGAGATGCATGTGCATCTATTCAGTGATCACCCGCTTCTCAGAAGAGCAGCAGTTATTACCAGCTCCCCCAACCTGCCCCACCACCCTCGGGACACTGCGGTCGATGAATTGGACTATCACACTCTAATCAGGGCCGGCCTGGGACCGGCCCTGGCATTTTTAGAGCACACAGGCCCACCTGCAGTAGGCGGGACCCTTGCGCGGCGAAGCAGTGCTGCGAAAAGGGGGTGTGGCCTCATGGAAAGGAGACGTGGCATCACAAAAAGGAGGCATTACACTGCCCATTACACATTATGGAACACCGTTATGCCCATTCCACATAATGCTTCACACCGTAATGCCCATTACACAATATGCTGCACACAGTTATGCCTAGGGTGGCCAATCACGGGATCGGGATCGGCGGGATCCCGGGATTTGGCCCCTAAAACGCCGGGATTTCAATCCCGGGATTGGAGTTTCCAATCCCGGGATTTTCGGGATTAGACTGCGCATGCGCAGTCTAATGCCGGGCAGCGTCTGAGCGTGTGCTCAGACGCTGCCCGGCTTCTCCCTTACCCGGCAGTATGGCTCTGCGCAGCGTGACGAGGCCAGAGGTCACGCTGCGCAGGCCAAGTAGCAGCTGCACACAGACGCGTCCAACATGACGCGTCCAACATGACACGCCCGCCCGACCGACCGGCTCCTGTATCGCTCCTGCTGCTTACCCGCCCGCCTCCTGGCAATGCATCAATCAGCCTTCCAGCTACACCGACCACCCTCCCGGCCGCACCGCACATGTAAGTAAATATGCGGGGCGGCCGGGGCAGGTTTTTTAATCAGGGAAGCCAATCCCGGGATCCCGGGAATCCCGGGATCGGGCATTTTTCAATCCCGAATTCCGGGATTGAAAAAATGCTCCGGGATTGGCAACCCTAGTTATGCCCCATAGACAAAAACCAAGAGCAGGACACTTACTAGTCTTGGCTTTCACTGTGGCACTAGCATTGCAGGACGGATCCGACTACAGTCACCATGTGACTGGCTCTGCCTGGCCCTCTGCTTACATAGAACCCCACCTCCATGACGCCCTGCTGCAGATTCTCCTGCTGCTGGAAATGATGTTTGATGAGTCAGTCCTGCCCCTCAGCTCCCCCCTCCTCAGGACTGTCACTGTGGATGTGGTGGTGCCGGCGAGTCAGGTGCGGCGGCGTCATGATTGTGACGGCCAGGCAGCAAGGACTGGAGGCAGCGGGCGGGCTCAGGAACGGCCACCGTGTCATGATGTCATGACGCTGCGGCGTCATTGCATCAATATGCAAATGATGCAGCACCCATCACAGCGGGGCGGGCACAGGTGCCGTATGACTGCAGCTAAAGTTCTGCACAAAATCGTCCCACAAGGCCATCGGCCCTTCTGGCATTTGCCAGAACTGCCAGATGGCCAGTCCGGCCCTGGGGACAGTTGTGAGGCATGCATATGTTTAATGTATAATTCAAGTGTACAATCTGGAACTTGAATCCCTAGAGGAAGAGTTGGACGAGCCGGCCCTAGATGTCTGTGTGATACACTGAAACTATTTGGATCGCTTGTATTTGTTTTTGTCTATTTTAATGTTATTTGTATATAGTATTAAATGTGTTATATGTTAATAAAAGTCCCTCATGGATCTTTCGGTTCGCTGGGTGCATGCACCCTACACGCGCAGCATCGGTCCTCCATGCGAATGCACGGAGGACCGAATGAGCGAATGTTCTGCATTGTAGAGAGAGGAAAGGGACCTTTTTAGACTGTTTATGGACTCAAAACGCAGGCATCAACATAAGTTAAGGTACTTGTTTCCTTGCATGGCGCCCAGATTTGCTACGTATGCAAACGTAGTCAAATCGCATTGCATCGCATAACGCATAGTACTAGCATGCAATCCGATGCGATGCAATTTTCACTAATGAATGTTCTTAAATTATTTATGCTACATTAATCAAATTTGTTAAGTAAATTAGTTATTAGTTAACACATGTCGTCATTACTGTGTCAGCTGTATGAATGTGCAGGTGTGAATGTGTTCGTAAAACACCAGCACTATCCACGCCACCCCGAAGCAAGGCGAGCGCAGCGGAACGCGTCCTCCGACCATGTCATACCCCCACTATCCACGTCGGCGTGGAGTTGACTTTATATAGTGTAGCGAGCCACCGAGCCCGAAGCATGGCGAGCAGATGAGGATTACTTTACATGTATTCCGCGTCCCCACGCGGGGCTCGCTGCACTTGCCACGCTTCGGCCTCGGTGGCTCGCTGTGCTCGCCACACTATATAAAATCAACTCCACGCCGATGTGGATAGTGAGGGTATGAAAAGGTCGGTGGATGCCTCCCGCCGCCGCTCGCCATGCTTCAGGGTGGCGTGGATACAGGGGGTGACGCAAAACACCCATCACATCTCATGGCATGGGTGCTTGTACAATGAAATATCACATCGGATCGCATCGTATCGTATTTGGTGCCATGTCATCCTATGTGATATTTCATTGTTTCATTTGCTTAGTGGGCGCCGTGCTAGGAAACAAGTACCTAAGTTAATTTATGTGCACATAAAAAGGGACTTCTGAGGTTAGCTGTAAAGGGGAATTGCACAATAGAAAGCATGAGTTATTTGTGGAGAAGTAAATATGGTGTTCTGGAATGTTTAGTGTTAAACATTTTCTCATATTATTGTAAAGTGATATTGTACATCAAAAAAGGGTTTTGTTATTAACGTAATGTTACAGTGTAGCTTCAAAGTTGGAGTTAGCGGAGCAACAAGAAGTTAAATGAAGAGAGAAACGTGTCAAGTTTCCCATAGCAGCCATAAGTAATATATGTTCTTATAATAAGTTATTCTATAAAACTAAATAAATCTATGTGAAGGTTGTATTTAAAACCAAGCAAAGTGTCTTACTTTTGCTGTGCGATAACGAAAAGCAGAAAGAAGAGTGTATCATTACTTACCTATTGCTACACTAGGAAAGGCCAGTGATTAAAGTTATTCTGTTACACCTGGATTCACCATGCATGCACAGTAGGGCCCTAGTAGGAAGTAGCGCCATTGGTAGTCTGTCTGGGCATTCTAGTGCAGAGCTCAATCTTAAAGCCATACAATATGAAACATATTTTTGATTGTTAAGTGGGAGAATAGAGTATAAATATATATATGAACATGTCATCTCTTCTGAAGAAGATACATTGAGTATTGACATGTCGGCACAATGAGCAATGGAGTTAATAACTGCCCTCCAGTGGTGACCATTAGTAAAGAGGACAGGCATCCATATAAGCCCTGCATGTAAGAATATTCACACCAGACTTTTACCAATTATATTTCTTAGAGTGGAACATAAATGTAAATTTTTCTTTACTTTGGCGTTACCCTTTTATTAACATACCAGACAATGGGCCTGATTCTGATATTACAATATTGCAGAGCCGCAGGTATGTATGTGGCAGTGCAATACCGTACAACTCATATGCTATTGCTGCAGGATGAGTCTGTGGGTTAAAGACGTCTCCTGCCAGCAACAGATAACCATCATGACCACTGGCTGCAATGGTCGCAGCCCTCAGCCATCTGCATAAGTCCAAGCTGGCCATCGGAACTACTCTGCCAGGTCCAAGAAGTCTACAGCCGAACCATGTATTCCCAAGCTGTGGGGGAACACCCACATCATTCAATGGTCAGCGACCATCGAATGATGTAGAAGGTCCACGCATATCTAAGGTAACTCAGGTAACCGTAGATATGCATGGACATTCGGCAGGAAGTGTGGGGGCAGCTGACATCACCGGTACCCACGTCATGGCCGTTCACCAGGGGAACGTCCAGCGTTTTCATGGAAACGCCCGTGAAACACTTGCTGTTCCCATGGGCATGACTATCTGCCACCACCCCACGCCCCCCATCCGCAGTCTTGGGAGCATGCACCCGGTGAATATTCTGTTTGCCGTGGTCACATGTGCCTGTGCATGCGCATATGCCCAACATCGGTCCGCCATGCCAACGTGCGGGGGATCCGAACAGGTTAAAATAAGGGCCTATGGGTGTATCCAACGGATTCTATACCCAACCTGCACTGTATCCAACACACTCTATATCCCTCACTGTATCCAACCCACACTGTATCCAACACATTCTATATCCCACACTGTATCCAACCCACACTGTATCCAACCCACACTGTATGCCGCATTGTGGATTTGAAATCTCTCATGCTGAATATCCCATTATGAATCTCTGGCACAGATCTCTCCATGTGTAGGGCCCTTTACTCCAATGCAGTGCAGAGTGGGAGATTTTGGATTACAATAGGAAACCCCCCTCTAAAATTCCTGCGTTTGCCACTGGTGTGGTGGAAAGGCAAGCTACAGAAAGCAGAAGAATGGACCATTCATAGCATGAAGCTACTCCCTTAGGGGGCGATTCTCTAACACAGAAATGTGGTAAAAACCCTGTTATCTGGGTTTTACCGCATTTCTGTATGCTGTATTGTTCCTCTGCAGTGTCAGCGCTGCGGAGGAAATCGCCAGCAAAAGCTGGTGATTCCCTGCAGAAGCCTATGGGCTTCTTACCGCAGCGCTGTTTGAGGGATCCGTCACAGATCCCTCCCAGCATGCCCTGCGGCCGGCGCGTCACTCTGCGCATGCGCAGATGGACTCCTGGGTCACAGACCCGGAAGTCCAGTGCCGGCACCGCATCGCAAGGGACAGCTCTTATCGCAAGAGCTGTCCCTTGCGTTAATAGCCGCATATGTATCTCTTTTCATCAAGGTAACCAGCTTTCTACATACTTGGTCTGGCTGGGCTGCAGATGATTCTACCCTCTGTCCTAGATTGATTGATATTGTCATAGGTAACCAGCTTTCTACATACTTGGTCTGGCTGGGCTGCAGATGATTCTACCCTCTGTCCTAGATTGATTGATATTGTCATAGGTAACCAGCTTTCTACATACTTGGTCTGGCTGGGCTGCAGATGATTCTACCCTCTGTCCTAGATTGATTGATATTGTCATAGGTAACCAGCTTTCTACATACTTGGTCTGGCTGGGCTGCAGATGATTACACCTCAGGTGCTGGATGTATTTAAATGCTTTGGTAATTGATCATTCTGCACACTGCTTTAGATATCAGAAATGTGCTTTTGACAAACTTAATTTTGCAAGTTAAAAAGCAAATCTCTGTTACCTATGTGAAGGGAGGAATATCTTATAACTCTTAATGACACATGCTATCTTGGAATGCATGGATGTTTATGTAAGCCCCTTTTATTACCATTCATTGTAGTAGGGGGGGTTGGGATTGGGTGGGGAAAGTTCAATTAATGAGTGCAGATGCATTTAATGGTCATTACATAGGCTGTGTGCATGGTTTAGCTGTGTGCATAATAGTTTTGAAGTGCATCATTTTTAAAGTGCGGCATAATTTAAATATAACTGTGGCGTTATACTGGCGTTACACTGAAGTGAAACAGAAGGACAGAAGCAACAACTGAGAAAACCAAAGACTGCTTTGAGTGAGTTCAATTTCTTCTCACAACATACTACCTGTGGCTGCTTAATCTGGCAATTCAACCATAATATCATCATTTTTACATCTGCAAACAACTTTTACTATCACTGTTAATGCTTGTATTTGCACTGTCAGTTTTGAAAATGCCAAGCTGTACCTCTAATGCCCTCACCTGTCCTGCTCTTCCATTGATTTTAGGTGTCCCCCAAAATTTTATTCTTGGCCCTCTTCTTCTCTATCTGTATACGTCCTCTCTGGGTGAGCTTATTTGCTCACTCGACTTCCACTATCACATCTATGCTGATAACACTGAAATCTACCGCTCCTTTCCTGACCGCTCTCCCTCTATCCTCACTCATATCTCCAACTGTCTCTCTGCTGTCTACTCCTGGATGACCCAGCTCTTTTTTAGACTTAAAATATCAAGGACTAAGCTGACCTCTTCCCACCCTCCTACATAAAACCCGACCATCTCTCATCCTAACCTGTTTATGCTCACCTCTTTCCCTTCTGTGTCACCCCTGTCTGTCTAACCCTCCCTTTTTAGAATGTAAGCTCTCACGGGCAGGGCCCTCTCTCCTCATGTGCCTTTCTTAGAATATATAAACCTCTGCCACCCTGATGCTTGCTTCAGTGTCCTGTCCCCTGGCGCAACTATCCATATTAACCATGTACTTGTCCTAAACTGTCTTGTACTGTAATTTGTTATGTGTTTTTGCTAATAACTATGCTCTGTAAAGCGCTGCGGAATCTGTATGCGCTATATAAGAAACTGTTAATAAATAAATAAATAAATATGTTAGAGCATATGCCGTTATTAATAATGCGATGCCCGGTGATACAGGGCTGCAGATGTTACAACATCCCGCCCTTAAAGTGGACAACCAGCAGTGTGTGTTGCTGATCCTTATAGTTCCACAACAAAGCACTCCTTCACCAATAGCCCACATCCTCCTTGGTTTTCTTAACAGTCTGTGTTGGGAGAACTATAAAAATTTCCATTATCAGGGCCGGCTCGGGGGCTACTAACACCGGCTTGAGCGGACCCGCGCTGAAGACATCCGGGCAGCCCACCGCTCTCTGCCTGGCTGTCAGACTGTTTCAGTTCTGCCGGGTGGGTTTTTCTTTGTGCCCGCTGCAGACCGGGCCAGCTCCAGCACGCCCTCTCAGAGTGGTGCCCAGCATAGTCGCTCCTTTTAAACATGCCTGGAGCCGGCCCATTACAATCATGGCTGGGTTATAACTCACAGTACCATGAGCACAATTTACCCAATGCGCACAAAATGCATAAAGTCACAATACGTGACTTTGAGGAGTCGCTGTAACCGATGGCAATGCCACCCATAAGAGGGGGGGGGGGGGTAATGTTTGGACATATACAGATCCGCCTGTCGCTCATAGCTGCGATGTCAGACTTACATGTCTACAGGCTGGAAAAATCAACAAACAAACAAAAAAAACAAAAAATAATCAGTCCCAAGGCGCAGTCACTCTTCTTCTGCCGGTCCGAAAGAAGGGGTCACCACTCAACCCCACGTGGATGCAGTTCAAACAGAAAGGGACCAATGGCGATGAAGAGGTGTTTACCGTCCAATGAAAAGATAAAGAAATATGATATCAGGTTAGAACCCTTAAATATCAATACTATCGGTCACAACACAGGAGGGGGTTCTTCGTAAGCGTACCCGTACTCACACTCAGAATTGAGGTTATGTGCTCATAAAGGTATCTTTTGTAACACTAGGGAATTTCACCACGAGTGGATTTCGACAACCAAATGCGTACCGTACTCACAAGTCGGAATTGCTGGTACAGGCGCATAAAGGTTTCTTTTTCTTTGAAGAAAGAGGTCCAAATCTCTCATTTGCAAAATGTTCTCAGCATTAACACCATATAAAAGACAAAGAAGCCTCTTTCAGGAAAGGGGAGTACATATTTATTGATACAAAATAAAAATGGGGAGCACCAGATGTAAAAAGCACGGTACCTGGTGACTGGGGTATTGGCCTTATACCCCAATCAAAACCGCAAGCAAGTGGTACAACTCCCCCAAGGCAGTACAGCAAGGCTCCTCTCCTGCAGGCAGGAGAGGAGCCTTGCTGTACTGCCTTGGGGGAGTTGTACCACTTGCTTGCGGTTTTGATTGGGGTATAAGGCCAATACCCCAGTCACCAGGTACCGTGCTTTTTACATCTGGTGCTCCCCATTTTTATTTTGTATCAATAAATATGTACTCCCCTTTCCTGAAAGAGGCTTCTTTGTCTTTTATATGGTGTTAATGCTGAGAACATTTTGCAAATGAGAGATTTGGACCTCTTTCTTCAAAGAAAAAGAAACCTTTATGCGCCTGTACCAGCAATTCCGACTTGTGAGTACAGTACGCATTTGGTTGTCGAAATCCACTCGTGGTGAAATTCCCTAGTGTTACAAAAGATACCTTTATGAGCACATAACCTCAATTCTGAGTGTGAGTACGGGTACGCTTACGAAGAACCCCCTCCTGTGTTGTGACCGATAGTATTGATATTTAAGGGTTCTAACCTGATATCATATTTCTTTATCTTTTCATTGGACGGTAAACACCTCTTCATCGCCATTGGTCCCTTTCTGTTTGAAAGGCTGGAAAAATCATTAGATGGTGAATTGCGTACGGATGTGCGACAGGATACCAGATAGCGATATTTTCGCAATTCACTCGCAGATTTCAACGGGGCGCTTTGCAAATGAGTGATCAGGTCTGAATCAGGCCCTTAATCTGGATTTGGAGTATATGAGCATGCATGAGCAGTAGTAAAATACTGTATATTAAAATGTTTTTGTGCATACTAGCTTAGTGAAACTGGTCAGGGCTAATTTCCTTATTTATTGAGTGACTGTGAATCATATGTGCATTACTCTGCTCTGTCACATTCCAGCAGTACATACACTATGCAATGTGCAGCTACGTATTCCCCCTGCTGCTGCCACAGCTCAGACATTCAGGACAGGTAACTTATCAGCAGCATGATGACTCAGCCCGTGCTGTATGACCACATTCCCAGCATGAAGGCAGGGGAGCAGGAATGTATCCGAGGCGGGGTAATGTACCTGGAGGAAGGTGAGCAGCAGCAGCTCACGTCACCCCTCCCTCACACGGAGAAGGGAGGGGGGCAGGAAGCCTGGGCTGCTGCTCTTTCATAACCCAGTCACACAGAGAGGAGGAAGAGGCTGCTGCAAATACAGACCAGCCAGCCACACACACAGACCCGGGGGTCAGACACAGAGACAGCCATGGACAGGAGGCCGGTGAGTAGGGGACACCCGGGTAGGTGGGATCACAGTGAGTGAGGAGACACAAGGGGGGTCTAAGGTCACTTTAAATTACTTTGGGAAAGTTTGGACTTGGAAAGCTCATCTGGGGGGCGATGAGTGGGGGGTGAAGCCGCTAGGAGTATAGGAGGGGGGCAGATAAGTTTGGGTTGGGGGTGAGAGGCAAGAAGTGAGGTTCATAATAGTGTCGGGAAACGATAGTGTCACATACAGTGTATAACAGGCCACTCTGCAGCTGTTGTGGAACTACAAGACCCAGCACAGCGCACAACAGTGGCAGAGTTGGAGGTTTCCTGGCAGACAGGGCAGAGGGTAGGGAGCAGCAGGTGTCGGGATCAGGGACTCTGGCTGCTTATTACTGGACTTTGGATAGAGATGTTTACTTCTGATTACAGACAGAGGGACATTGTGTAGATTATACTGTGTGTACTGTGTGTGTGCTGGTGGTTGTTATGTTATACAGCAGTTGCTGTATATGATATGTGTTTGTATATTGCCTGTAAGCTTTTTACCTACAGTGACCTGAAGCTACCAGAGTTGTCTATGCTGTTCTATGTACATTGTCTATAATGGGTTTAGGTACATTTCCTCTTTGTTAATGTTTGTGAACAACCAGTTTAAAGTGATGTAACAATGAGTGTGCAAAAAAGGAGGATAACCTTTATTAAGGGATGGTGTAATGGTTAGCCCTACTACCTCACAGCACTGAGGTCATGGGTTCAATACCCACCATGGCCCTAACTGTGCGGAGTTTGTATGTTCTCCCCGTACTTTCGTGGGTTTCCTCCGGGTACTCCGGTTTCCTACCACAATCCAATATACTGGTAGGCTAATTGGCTCATATCCAAATTAACCCTGGAATGAATGAGTGTGCCTGTACATGTGGTAGGGAATATAGATTGTAAGCTCCACTGGGGCAGGGACTGATGTGGATATTCAAATATTCTCTGTAAAGCGCTGCGGAATATGTGTGCGCTATGTAAGAAACTGTTAATAAATATAGCGCACAATAACATGTTTTCTTGTTATTCCTACTTTTTCTTCTCCCCAGCTTTTCTTACAACTGGGAGCACAGCCCTACAGGGCCATGCTGCAAACTAATATTGGCGGGTTCTGTCGAAGCCCACCACTTCTCTGTTTTCTCACTGGTGAGATTGGTGTTAGAAAAAAAAAGTTTTTGTTGTAAGAACTTAAAATAATTAGTAAGAAGACAACTCACAGCTGACTGTGGTTTCCCCTAGAGTACATTGATAGGAGTGACAAGAGCTATAGAGGAAGTGTTTTTGGTCACTGCTGCCTGGCCCTAATTAAAGGCCCTGAAAGTGCAGGAGTTAAATACTGCCTTCTGTGACAGTAAAAACACCGGTAGAAGTTCCAGGACATAGATTAGGCGTGTGCGTGTAATGACGTCAGGTTTGTTTGGCAATTACAAGCAGTCAAGCAGTGTGCTGCCACTCCTGCACTGCCAGAAATGACTTTATTGCCTGATATGACTGTTCAGTCCTCAGTGCATGGTACAAGTACACTGATCCGATCTTCCAACAATATCGTTGAATGCAACCTCTCACCCAGACCGCTGCTACATTTTATTACAGGGGTATTTGAAACGGCAAGATCTCTGCAGCAGATAGTTAACTGTCACATGTCAGCATAATTATGCATGTTGGTTTGAATCCATATTGTAACCGTATAGGCTGGCATCAGAAGGCCTATGAATCCTAGATCAACAGACAGCTGGGATCACATGCACTGGCACCTATGTAGGGGTGGATGGCAACTTTCCACCAGCAGGATGAAGAATAAACGAAATAACATTTCATGAAAGTCTGGAGAGTGATAAAGTGAGAAAGGGATTTATTTATGTAATTCCCCAAAGCCCATTTGTTATTTTACACTATATACACACACATTAGATTAATGTGATATGTTTTGTTTTGTTTTAAATCATGTATACTTTTATTTTTAGCAATACAATGTAGTAACCAGGGCTTCAGCAATTGAAATCTTCTTTTGCGTTCCTTTGTTTTTGCTGTGCTTTCTGATTGGATGTCATTTCATCCAATTAAAAAGCACATGCTTCTTACAGTAGTTGTGTTCTGCGCATGTGTAGTTGGCTGCTATCGTATATAGGCCCTCATTCTGGTTCCATCGGTCCCCCCGCGTGTCCGCATGGGGTACCGATGTTAAGCCGCTGCACATATTCTCATGTGCGCATGTGCAGGGCTTCTGTGCGGGTGCCATCGCTGATCTGCACAGTCCCCTCCACAACATCTCCACAGTGTTGGGGGCGTTTTTCTGCGCTGGGTCATGCAGGCGTGATGCAGAGTGGCGGGCGACTGACATTGCCTGTCAGCTGCAGCCCCGTCTTTTCATTGAATGATTTCTCCTGCTACAGCTGCATGCAAGGGGATTTGTTTTTTTCTGCAGGGCTGTGGAGAGGGCACTCTGGGCCTCCGTAAGCTGAGATCTTCGCAGCTTAGCGAATCAACCAGAATCAGGCCCACTGTCTGGGCTGCAGTGGCTGCTGGGTTATAAAGGGGTGGGCCATAAAAGGAAAAAAAAAATGAAGGACCCGTACAAAAACGTTTTTGGTATGCTATACTATTTATACTGTTGTTGGGAAATTGTCGGAGCTTGAGCAGATCATGGACAGAAAGACATTGAAGTATTCACCCTCTATGCCCTTTTCTTATCAAACTTCAGATGATGCCATTCTGAGATGGGGAATATGAAAACATCTTTCTGTCCTATGAGTTGCTCTTCCCATACTATAGCATAGGACAGTGATACAGACACCGAGCGGGGACGCCACGTTATCTATCTGCAAGGTTTAATACATCTGCCCCATAGTAACAAGGGGTTCTAATATGTTTGTAGACATCGCCTATTTGATGTTGCTATAGGCAACCAATCAGATACTATCTATTATCTTCTAGAAGGTGCTAAATAAATAAGTATAATCTGATTGGTTGCCCATAGCAACATCCCATGTAAAATAGAACTCCCATCTTAGTAAATTTACCCCTGGGTATTTCTATTAAGAAGAACCTCTTTAGACCATGATTTGTAAGGGGAGGTAAAGCCCTTTCACTCTTATGCTAGGTAACAGACTAGGACAGGGGTGGCGAACTGTCCTCAAGTTCTACCAACTGTTCATGTATGTCAGGCCACCTGTGGATCTAGAGTAGGAATGAATGTAACATGTTTGAAAATGTGACAGTTAAGGCCCATACACACCGGGCGACTTTGAGCTGAAAGCCGCTCAAAACAGTAAGTTTGAGCTGCTTTCAGCTCAAAGCCGCCCAGTGTGTATGGCCGGGAAATCCGTTCATCTGCTGCACTATGCAAAGCTGTCCTCTCTCCGCTGAAGGCGCCGGGCAGGGGGAAAGCCGCTCAGTGTGTATGTACTGAGCGGCTTCCCCCCCCCCCAACAATGATAGCAGTCATCGCTGTCCATACATGCTGGGCATAGTCGCCCAGTGTTTATGGACCTTTAGTAATGACTACAGTTGTGCACCAGCTAGGTGATTTGGAAAACGTGGACCAATGGTGGATCTCGAGGACCGGTTTGGCCAGCCCTGGATTAGGCGATGTGTATGCAGCACGACCTCCTTAGTGGCGGGAAGTCTGCATCGGCAAGTGCCGCACGGCCCTTGCTTGTGATGTCCTCTGTTGTACTGCACTTACAGATGACAGAGGATGTTACTAACGACGCATGGGAACGCACAATATCATCAACATAAAGCATACAAACCAGATGATATTAATACAGGAGATAACAGCTTGTAAAAAGATAGAAGAGGTTCTGCAACAGCAGGAACTTATACACAGAGGGGCGGGCAGGGTGATACAGTAGTTGCACAGCAGCTATAACTAATACCCCTTTTACACCAGAGCCGCGACCCGGGTTATTGCCGCTCTAGTCCGGGCCAGGGCTTGGTGTGAAAGGGGTAAAAAATATATAAATATCCCGGGTCCTGTTACCGGTGTCCGACTCGGCAAATGTTCAGGGTCGGACACGGGCTTCCCCAGAGTCAGGGGGCGTGTAAATGGGTAACTCGGGTCATCCGACCAGGGACCCATTTCCTCCAATCGGGTAGCCCCAACCTCCAGACCGCAGCGCCCTGAGGTTGGGCAGGGGCTGTAAACAGCCTCCGCTGCTGTCTGCAGTACTATGCAGACAGCAGCGGAGGCTGGGCAGAGGTGAATGGATGCCTGTGTGCGGCATCCATTCACCTCATTGACAGAGGCTGGGGGCAGCCCAGCAGCTTACCTGGGTGCTGGGCTTGCCCCAGCGTGTCGGTCAGCATTGTGGCGGTGTCTGTCGGCCTTGCGGGGGTGTCGGTCTTCGGGTTTCCCGGTGCTTGGAGATGATGTCCTCTCCAAGCGCCGGCTCGGGGCCAGACTTCACTGGCGTCGCCCACCTGGCATGATGCCGGGGACGCCGTTGTAAATGGGAACAACTGCCGGGTCCCAAAACCCAGGTGCGACCCGGCAGTTTTGGTGTAAAAGTGGTGTAAGCGGTATGTGGCTGTGATGAGCTGAAGTCTCTCACACTGCAGGAGACTGTAGGCTGCACGTCCCTGCAGTTTGACTCTTCCAGGAAGAAGGGACGCACCAGACTCCACTCCTTTCTGCTCGGGCAGTGTAGGACAAGAACTATTGACACCTCCTGCCAGGCTAGCACTAGGGGGAATACACTACTGAGTGCTCTATTTTGTCATTCCAAATCGTTAGAATCTACCTAATCATTGAAAATATTGTGTAGTGTGTACCAGCTTAAGAGGTCTATGTACCAGCCAATCAGATCCTAACTTCCATGTTACATGCTACATTTCTTCAAATAAACCCTTTGGATTGTAGGTATCTTGTTTAGGACATGGTGGCCAGTGAGTAGTGTCTTCACCTCCTGCCAACGTAAATAGAGTAGCCATTAATGTCAGTAATATTATTACTTGGCTATATCGTAAACTTTTACAGTAAGCACCTTGGATGGACTAATGGAGGGAATTTGATTATTGCTTCCATTTATTATCTGCTATCCAGCTCTCTCCTACCTGCCTGCCACCCTCCCTCCCTCCCTCCCTGTTGGTTGCTGGGCTGTTCATTCAGATTTTCATCTGAACAAAGCTGTTCTTACTAAGCAACCTGTTTGTTATGAATGGATGTTGGGGGCGTGGTCATGTAATGTGCGTCATTGTCTTAAAATCAATCCGCAGGCCACAGAGGAAGAGGGAATCTGTCTTGTATTCTCTTATAAACACAAAGTAAATGAATAAGTGTGTGAAGTTACCGATTTCTTTTTATTTATTTTTATTCTGCTCTAGAAAGCAGATGAAACCGTATATGTTAACAAGTACAAAAGTCTGTATACAAAGGCAGTATATGAACTTCCTTTGTAGGTTTGTTATCTAGCCACGTAAACCTTAGTGTCTTTATGTATTTTTCCATATCCACCTGTGAATGGCTTTGTGTATTAGCTACAGTGACAAGCAGTAGAGTTGGCACACATAAGAATTATGCTAATTTCCATAACTTTATCTGGAGCAAGTTTTCTGAAAGTTAGCCATATTTATATGGCACCACAAGGGATCCGCACCGCCTAATAACAGAGTACATAAATGTATGAATCCGCAAAACAGTGATACAATATACAGGAATAGGACAAGTACAGGTTACATAACCATGGCTGGAGCAGCAGAGGACAATGAGATAAGTATCAACCTGGCAGAAAACCACAGGATTTGGTTCCACCAAATATAGTTTAAGTAGAAGAAGGAAAAGCAGATGAGGGCCCTGCTCGTGAGAACGTACATTGTAAAGGGGAGGGCCAGACAAACAGTGACACAGATGTAGTAGACGTAAGTATAGAACAGAGTTGGGGTGAGATTTGGCTTGGTTTGGTGAAGTGGGTCTTGAGAGCTTGTTAGAAGTTTTGTTTGGGCATGGCCATCTTAACGTATACTCACACTGGGCAGCTGCTCAGGGTGACACAAAAAACTAGGGACCTTCAAGCAGGGGAGGGTGGTGGTCAGACAATCAGAGAGGCGAGACACCATTCTCTGCCTGGCCTGCGTCCAACCCTGCAGCCAGACACTGGATGGCTGCAAGCATGCTGATAGATAGAGCTATCCACCAATCAGCATGTGTAAATCCTTTTACTGTATGAAAACATCTTTTAATTGGCTCCCATGAATGGGTGTGTAGGGGCCCCAGTGCATAACTTGCACAGGGCTTGCAATACTAGTAAGATGGCCCTGCTCTAGGGCTTTCTATACTGCGGTGTGAAATCCCCTGATAGCTGAACATATAAGGAACACACATTGCTTTGCCTCTGCTTTAACAGAGTCTTACTTAATCTGTACCAAAGCTTACCTTTAGCATATCCTACTGTGGGCCCCATTTAACAGCAGGACTCCTTTAGCACTCACTAAAGGGGTTATGTCCTCCTTTCAGTATTTAACAAACGGCAATAATCTAAAATTACTGCCAGTGTACCGCTTACGCCATCTATAGATGGCCAGAGCAATATGTCCCCCATTGCTGACAATGGGGACCCCGCATCAGCCTTTCTTGCTTCAGCAAAACCTTTGGGGCATTGCTGGGTTCACATGACACCTGACACAGCAGCATGTCGCTGGCAGGATAGCAAAAGTAAGAATGTCGCCAAGGCAGAGGTCTCTGAACCGCGCGGGATGAGTAAGAGATGTTAAATACCAACAACATATATTCGTTAGTATCAAATACATTTTATAAAAATGATAGGAAGAATCAGCTGAGTTGCTATGGACAACTTCTGCAGTGTTCCCGTCCTTACACCGCTTCTCCCATCTCCCCCAAAGTGTCTGATAGTCTGTAACGGCTTACGTCATTATATAGACTATCAATGTCCTTATGCATTTAGGGGGGGGGGGGTCCCTGCACCAATAGTAAACACGCGGATAACTAACTTGTGGCGGTTAAGTGTTTATAGCAACATCATTGCAAGCAGTAATATTGTGGACTTAACCAGTATTCATAAGCATGCAGCCAATCACTTCACAAGTTAGTGACATCACTTCGGTACAAGGCAAGGTGTGTCCTCCCACAGTGGAGAATCAGCAGCAATGTTGTTCCCGGTACAAAGAGCAAGATCTGTACAGGCTGTCCTATTATTCTAGTGACGTGTTTATTTTAGAGGTTCTAGAATGATAAAATGAAAATATTGTTTAATATATTGGTTCCCAATACATAGGCACAGGTGACTTAGGGCCTTATTCTAGTTCACTCTTTCTGACAAAATCCTTCTTAAGCCCCGTACACACGGGGTGAGATATATTGTTTTGCAATATATTGCTAGCAATACATTGCTGAGAAATATATTGCTCAGTTTCTCCTTTTCATCAGCGACCAGAGATGGTCGCTGATAAAAGGGACCCTCTGCCAGCAGTGCCGCAGAGGTAATCAGCAAGCTCCTGCGAGTAGAGCGGGGCTGAAAACGGGAGCGTGCACCGCTGGGGCACACTCCCATCACTGGCAATATGGACGCCTGCGACCATATTTCCAGCGATTTCAGCCCCTATCGCCCCTGTGTGTACACAGCTTTAGATGGACAAAACCATGTGCACTGCAGGGGGGCAGATGTCAAATGTTAGAGATTTAGCTTTGGGTGAGTTATTTTGTTTCTGTGCAGGGTAAATACTGGCTGCTTTATTTTTATACTGCAATATAGATCTCACTTTGAAGTAAAACCCCACCCAAATCTAATTCTCTCTGCACAAGTTACATCTTCCCCCCTGCAGTGCACATGGGTTGAATGAGCATGGGAAGGGGGTGGATGGATGATTTTGGTGGGGGTGGTGGAATGCTTCCCCTTTGCTTTGCAGACCATGTGTATCTCTATCCAGTCAGATATGACGATAAGTACATTAAAGGGACATTCTGTAGCAGCTCTGTCAATAATTAAAATATCACTCCATTACTGATCGCTGTAGCTCTACCATATATTTAGGACTATGCCCTGATGAGACCTAGTACAGATAAAGCGTTTCCTGTTCAGCTAATCTACATTGTCATGTGTTTGTGTGCAGCTAGTCTGCTGAGCTGACATATCAGCATATTGCAGGCGTGTGTAAAGGGTCCCGCACGGAGAGATGCTGAAGGGTTCTGAGTGATGCTAGATTGCTGAGCACACAGCCATGTGTCAGCACTGTGTGCTGAGCGATCGGTCAGGGCAAATGTTCCCTGGTGAGAACACTGTCCCTGACACCGGTGATTATAGATTTACCCAGCGTTCTGGGTATTAATCGCCGGGCGATGGCGCCGCGCATCACTATCGCTATGGCCCCTACACACAGAGCGATATAGGAGCATTTTATAAGCAATCTACTGAGATCGCTTAGACAATGCCACTAAATTGCTACGTTCATAGGCCCCATAAGAGAGCGAGGTGGTCTTGTACCCCTTTAACATAGTAGATGCTGGGATCTGGCACGGGAGCGACCCGGCATTTGCACTGTTTGACGCTCACAGCGACCCAGCTTTATTGTTGGGTGTCTGGCATCATCGGTGGCGCGATAATTGTTTATCTTTAAGACATCACTAAACTCTGCAGAACCAAATTCATCAGAGTAAAGGAACTTTATAAAAGACAATTAGAATAAAGCGGACAAAACAGGTTTCCTAATCTGTGGGTGGGGGTTCCTGAGTAGAAGGGATTGCAATGCTGAGGCAATGGGAGATTACCATAACTGATAAAGCATGCATATGCTTAGGAGATGGGGGAGAAAAAGCTATGGTGACATAAGTCATGAGAGAGTGTTTGACATAGTGGTTTCAACAGAGTTTCATCAGGTGGGATTCAGATATCCAAAGGTAGAAAGCAGCAGAGGCAGGTGGAGGCTGGCCATACACTTGTGCGATTTGACCACTTTTCACTCTACTACGATGTATGTGCTAAATTGCTGGTGTTTGACATCTGATCAATGCGGTCACTTGTGCATCGGATTTGAAGATTGGACTCCCAACTCAGACAGCCTCCTGGCATCAGGGAATGGGATTGCATGCAATAATTTAACTTTCCAGCTATGGGGGGCGAGCAACTAACTTAAGGGTTCACCAACAATCAGTACAGCAAAAAAAATAGCTTTGATAGACAGGCAAAAAAAGGTAGCCTCAAACTCCAAAAATGAATGTCAATCAAGGGTCAAGGACCTTTTTAAAGAATCAAAAAGTAAACATATCCAAAATAATGATACCCCTTTCACATCGCACTTTTAAAACGGTATATTGCCGTTTTTTTTTCCATTTTAAAACGTATAAGGCTGCAATGTGAAAGTGCCAGAGTTGATATACCGGTTAAAGTTAACCGGTATTTCAACACGGTTAAAAATAGTCCTACACGTTTTAAAGCCGTTTTTTTGGCAGTTTGAACAGCTCTATTTCAATGGCTTGAAACGTGTCCCTTGGGGGTTAAACGGGTTGAATGTTTGAATGGTATTAAATGATTTTTAAAACGGTTTTCACCTGCAATGTGAAAGGTCTCAAGGCTCAGACCCGTTTTAAATTCCCATTTAAGAATACCGTGTCATTACCCATTTCTGCAATGTGAAAGCAGTATAAATGTATTAACAAAAGAAAGAAAGAACAAAAGACAAAATATAAAAACAATAGATAACTATCAGAAATAAAACAAATAAGTAGCTATAAACATATGCAGCTAAGAGATTATTAAATTGCTTGTAACATATTTGCAATATTATTCAACTGATGCAATCAAATGAGCCTGTAAAAAAAAAAAAGTACAGGTTGCGTCTCCCATATCAAACATTCCAATATATGGAATATTGATAAATTCCGGATTATTTTTTTTTGTAAGCATGGCTGAGATGGTGACCTCTTTTTGCTTTCTGATCATTCAATGTTCACAAACTTTGTTTAACGCATAAAATACATGGTGTATATGACACGCAAATTCATTCTGTGTTTGGACTTGGGTCCCATCCCCAAGATATCTACTTAAAGGATGCAAATATTCCAAACTACAGAAACACCCGATATCTCAAATATTTCTGGTTCCAAGCAAAAAAATGTAAAAATAGTTCAAATTGTTTCCAATAATGTCATTATTGAGGACGGACTCCTGGATAGGTAATGAGAATATACATGCCTTCATTGATTGATAATAAGTACTTGTTGATAAACTCTTCCATTTCCAAAGTGGTGCAGAGTATATGGAGCAACAAGAGGAAGCTCAGTCTCGGAGCATGGTTTATGGTGGGGAAGCTGTACAGCAGGAGGTTGTCACAATATAATAAAAGTAACGATGCAAGTTTTGGGAACCTCATGATTGTAATAGATGTGCTGTCTTTGGTAATGCATTGATGGAGGTGGAGACCAGACCTGGGAAGGGAGGGGTGGGGATTGGTACCTGGCCCAGGGTAAACCAGCCCAAATAGCAAGTGGGCAATATCTGATCAATTATATAAAAATAGTAATACTGACCGTTCTCCAAAGAGGTTGAGCCATGACCTTAACATGAAGAGAGTCTTGTTATCAACTGTGCGGTAATCTGGAGTAAGGCTGGATATTGACAGTAAAAGATGATAGGCATGTTTAGCTGTACAATCAGTGGTACCACTAGGGGGTGCTGGCTGCACCCAGGTGTCACCACTCCTATGGGTGACCCAGAAATGTAGACTCCTACTCAGTGGCAGGAGACAGTACTGCACTGTAACAGTGTAGGAGCAGATATACAGCTATAGCAGTGTCGGGGGGCGTTCTGCATCTGCAAGCAAAACAGGAGTTGGCTCAAGAATTAAGCTTTAGTTATTACAATGGACAGCCATGTGTGGTGGCTTAGGTATACCTAACTTTAAACACTATTACTACACAGCCAAGATGGCTTTCTGTGTTCAGTAGTGTGGCACTGGGGCAGAGAAGGTTTGAACAGCCATTGAGGCTGTGAACTGGGACTCTCCACACTTTCATCCCTCTTGTGGCTTCCGAGATCCTCGCACCGTCTTGCCATATTATCTCACCCTGAGGCGGACTGCTCCTTTTATATATGTGGGATTATGTGGCTGGGAGGATGCGATTGGCCCCTGCACGTCTACTCTCATACTACTGTTTCCTAAACCTGTCTTTCCACCGGGAATGGTTAAAACGACTTTTTCTTCTGTGGATACAGGATAATATTTACTTTCTTAATGACATCACTTCTACTTCTACTACTGCTTTTCCATCGTTTGCATAGATTCAGACAAAGTCTCCTTTCCCAAATAGTGAATTGTTTTAATACCTCCAAATTAGACCTTTCCACTCCAGGGTCCATCCCACTCTCTCCTCCGTGCCTCTCTTACTGCTCTTGAAAATTTATGTTTGATGATCTCTTCCACAGGTCTCATTTCTAATCTATGCCTTGCTGGTACAGAGATCAGAGAGTTGGCCTGGGAAAGAGATCTGGGTGTCACTTCAGATGAGGATGAGTGGGGAGAGATATGGGGTGGCGCATCCTCTAGCTCGATCTGTGTTAAGATAAAGGAAAATGTGTATACAATACTATATCATTGGGATTACGTGCCTTCTCGCTTAAAAGCTATGTATACTGACGTTTCAGATAAGTGTTGGAGGGGTTGTGCTTCTGAAGAGACCTATATGTATATATGGTGGGCTTGCCCAAAACTAGCACCTTATGTGGAAAGTATTTGTACAGCTCCTATTTGTTACTCCAATCCCCTTAGACCCTTAATATCTCCTTTTTGGAAACCCAGACTTTAAATAAACATCAGAAAAAGTTGTTGGGTCACGTCGCTGCTGCTACAACATGCCACATTGCAAAGGCCTGGAAATTTGACACCCCCCCCCCCCCCCTTCCTACAAGTTGTCATCGTACACATTTTGGTATATCTATAGAATGGAGTATATGACCGGTATCATTAGACACTCTGCTAAGGCATTCGATAAAGTCTGGGCATCCTGGCTAGCTTCTCAACATGCCACCTCCCCATTCTATAGCTAGATAAACTATGTATCAATATTTTGCAAAAGCTGTCTGGATCTCCCCACTCGCACCCCCTTATTTTCTCTATATTGTTCTTTGCACTTCTCTTTATCTTAATCCTCTTTGCTGCCTGGCCATGTCGTACACCTGGAGTTTTTTATTTCTTTTGCACTATTCTTGTCATACAAAAAAAAAAATATTCACTCATGTGCTTGCTATAGTTTAAGTCAGGCATGTCCAGACTATGGCTCTCCAGCTGTTGCGAAACTACAAGTCCCATCATGCCTTGCCACAGTTTTGCTATTAGGGAATGCGAAAACTATGGCAAGGCATGCTGGGATGTGTAGTTTCACAACAGCTGGAGGGCCACAGTTTGGACATGTCTGGTTTAAGTATTTTCATTTTTTCTACGGTTAGAGGTTATGCAGTTTTTGTGTATAACTGTGAATCGACCAATAAAAATTCTTCTTGGGAAAACAGGAGTTGCCCACACCCCATTTCCACAAGACCACATTTCACCAACATACACTGAGACTCTTGTGCATCGTTTGTCAGAGTGTATATGGACACCCCTATATAGAATGTATTTGGGACATCCAAGTGGGGTTAGCGGAGTGGCAACTTTACAGTTTAAAAATGTGGTGGTCGAGGGGAGGAGAGTTAAATGTGGCTGTGCTTTGATTACAGGTGGAAACAGTCTAAATAGTGTTTTACTTCAACAGCAACAGCAAAAAAGTAGAGGTGTAAGAGGAAGGTTTAAAAGGGCGATGACTGTTGATTGATGATCATAGACACTTAATGATGAACATTGCTTCAATTCTATGAGACTCAATGGGCGGTATTCAATGTGAATACCTGCGAGGTGCAGCGAATCCTTTTTTGGATTCGCTGCACATTCGCCACGTTCCGGAGCCGGCGGGCTCCGGTATACAACGGGCGGTATTCAATGACCTGAATCGTTGGTCACAGCGATTCAGATTTTACATTCGCCAGCCATTCACCGTTTTTTTACGTCGATTCGCCAAGCGTCGGGAGTCGCCGGGACTAGCTGTGTCACCCTATTCAACGTGGCTGAGAATCGCCGCCCCCAACGGCGATTCTCAGCCAATCCGGCGTTTCCCTAAACAGCTTCAGTACTGTAAGAAATTGCAGTGAAATGCAAGAAAAATGCAAATTACCCTGAAAAAACGATTCCAATACAGCAGACTGCAAAAGCTGTGTAATCTCCTCAAAGGCCAAACGAAGGAGTGAGGTGGGGAGGAGAATCATGGGTAAGTGAGGTGCACCATGGGTAAGAACAGTGCGTTGTGGGAAAAAAAAAATACCAGAAAAAATTAAATATATATTTGTATAGCACTTCTACGACCATCACATCACACAAGGGCAGCAAATAATAATACATTACACTTGCAGAGTTAAATTGAACACTTAAAACCAATTATTTCACAGGTTCCGATAAAAGTTCACCACAAAAAGATGACGAGGGACACTCGGTGAGGAACGGCGATATGAAACAAGAAATAAGAATCGCCAACTTCTCATTGAATACACTTTTGGCGATTCATGGTGATTCCCGTCGACTACCGGCGAATCCCCATGAAAATTCCTATAGACAAAAACCGGCGATTTGTAGAGAATAACATTTGGCGATTGGGGCTTCATTCACCGGTCGTCATCGGCGAATAGAGGTCGTTGAATAGGGTGATTCGCTTTTTCAGCTCCAAAAAACGCCGGCACACACGAAAAAAATACAGAATCGCCATAAAACTTGGCGATTCTGCCTCATTGAATACCGCCCAACGAGTCAGGGGCAGCGAGCCCCTGACTGGCGAATATGAGCTCCTGCGGCGATTGCCGCAGGGAGCCTCAGGACGGTGCCAGGCAGAGAGATGGTAGTCTCTCTGCCTAGCCCAGACCTTTGTGGGGGGTTAGGTGTGCTCCCCGGGTGCCAGGCAGCACAGGCTGCCCCCCCCGGGGGTGCCAGCAGGCAAGCGTATATTCACAACACACATCGTGCAGTGAATATATGAATATGTAATGAGCGGCTCCGCTCTGGCGCCACCTGCTGGATGCTGTGTAAAAAAAAAATATATTATTTTTAAAATTAAATATATATTCATGTGCTTACAGCACATGAATAAAAATAGCATGCCCCTCCTCAGAATAAAATTCCTGATTTTTTGACACCAAATGTAAAAAACAAAACACTTTATTTTAAAAGTTCACATTCCACTTCACCATAAAAAGATAGCGATTGCTACTCGGTGAATCATGGCGAAAAAAACCTTGAAATGTATTCGCCATCTGGTCATTGAATAGGGTGATTCACCGTTTTTGTCAGAAATTCGCCAAACAGCACAAAATCGCCATAAAAACCTGGCGAATCAGGCTCATTGAATACCGCCCAATGTCTTGTACAAGATGTGTTGCCGGTGACTGTGTTCCAGCGCTGCTACATCCAATGCCGCTACAACAGCAACTCTTCCTCCTTCACCTGCAATTGGATTCCGCCAAAGTTTGTTTCCTGGCCTTGGCGATTAATTTTCATGAAAACTAGGCACAATGGGCAACTTGACCAACCTTGAATTAGGGCTAGTGCCCTATTTCAAGGTTTTCCAGGACCGTATTAATTGTCCTGTATAATACCCCAGTGTCCTCAAAATAATTCCCATTGTAAAATAATCCCATTGACCTAACAGGCCATGGTAAAGCAGTCTTATTAATTTCTGTAAAAGACACTGGGTTATTGGAGAGACAAGATTGGCTAGCGGTAGTTAATTTTGCTCTGGCTTAAGCTGGGTACACGCTAGGTCAGGCCTAGCCAAACTGTTTCTCTCCAGCTGTCGTGAAACTATACATCCTATCATGCCCTGCCACCGTTTTAGCATTTTGTAACAGCAATACTGTGGCAGGGTATGCTGAGATGTGTAGTTTTACAACAGCTAGAGAGCCACAGGTTGGACAGGCCTGCGCTAGATGATTATACGAACGATTTAGCAAATTCCGATGGGTGGGAAAGACTAAATCTTCATACCATCTAATGCAGGCATGTCCAACGTTGGCCCTCCAGATGTTGTGAAACTACACATCCCAGCATGCTTTGCAATAGTTTTAGCATTCTCTAATAGCAAAACTGTGGCAAAGCATGCTGGGATGTGTAGTTTCACAACATCTGGAGGGCCAACGTTGGACATGCCTGATCTAATGTGTACGCACTATGTCAATAACCATATGCGTCATCGACGACATCCTTCATTGTCTGTTTATGCAAGATGATGGACAACGTTGCAAATGAGGGCCATGCTGCGGAATGCAGTATAGCACCTGCCCCCGCTCTGTCATTGCCGGCCTGTATATTCACTTGCCGATGCTGGGTACATTGCTAGTGTCTACCCAACATTAAGCTACACATTATAGGGCATCCTGGTTGATATTTTGTTGTTGGCCCAAATTTAGAGTGTATCCCGCACCATGGACAGATGGTGAGTCCCTCTCGCAGTCGTTAGGAAGTTCTGTCCATTGAGACTTACATGGTACACAATTACTACAGAGCTCGATCAGCTGTTGTACTATTTAGACCGATTTTTCATGCAATGGGACAGATGTATTAAGCCTGGAGAAGAGATAAACTGGAGATAAAGCACCAGCCAAGGAACAAAGTTAATGACAGTTGGGAGTTGATTACTTATAAAAAATATATACTTTCTTTTCTTTTTGGTGTCTAGAAGTCTTATTTTTTTATTTTATATAAATGATCTGAAGCACCACATTAATATATTTTAAGTCTTTTTGTGGTATTTTTTTTATCCCCCCCCCCCCCCCCCCATGATGCATTTTTTTTTCTCACTGTTTATTCTACCCATGATTCACCCCTTTTTCCTTTGAGGAGATACACAGCTTGGAATTTGTTTTATTAAGGCTAATATGCGTTTTTCTGCATATCTCTGCAATACTTGAACCCTACCTACAAATGGAACCATTAACTCCACGTATACCGCATTGGTCAGTGCTCACCATCAGGGGCGGCAGCAGCTGACAAGTTGAATAGGGTGAGCAGGAGGCATGGCGAGGGGTAGAAAAAATGGAGAATGCACAGCGAACAAAAAATAGAGAACACTGTGCCGTGCTCGGCGGAGCATTGACTACACCCCTGTGACTTACAAAGTAAAGCTGGCCATACATCCACAGATTGATTGTCAGACGGGCTGGTTGGAACAAAAACCTGGTAATATCTGAATGACCGTTTTTGACAGTTTTTCAGCAATTCAAAGCAAATGGTCAACTGTCATTTGCTCTCATCCATTACCAGGATTTTGTTCCAACCAGCCCGATCTGACAATCGATCTGTAGATGTATGGCCACCTGAACATTGGCCCGAGCAAATGCAACACGTTGTAGCAACTAGGTAGTTTCCTAATGGTATTACCAGAGCGATGAAGTACTGAACACACAGCCTAATCGGATGGTCCCTACAGAGTGCAGACCTGCTGTTGGTAGAAGCGTGGGTGCACTAACTCTGCACTTTATAGGACTTACTCAGATTTGATACCAAGATGTGTACATGAGCCATACAGCCAGGCCACTTTCATTAGGTGACCACTTATCTGAGCGCATGCACTGCACAGGCCCAGCACTGTGTACAGGGAATTTACATATGCAGTCAGAACCAACCTGCAAATCCCAGATTTTAAAACACAGTGTGTTTCTTTCCCTTTAGTAGTGTTTGGCCTAAGACTCCTCCTGCATACCTCCCAACTGTCACGATTTTAGAGGGACAGTCCCGATTTTCGGGTCCTGTCCCGCTGTCCCACCCGCGGCAGGCATTGTCCCGCTGCGGGAGGTGGCAGTTGGGAGACCCCCCAATCTAGTAGAATAGACGCTGTGTGCATGCGCACAGCATCTATTCTCGTATGAAAATGAGGCTGCGGCTAATTAGCATAAGCCGCACCCTCATTTGCATACACCCCACCCCCTTTTCGGGCGCTCGCGCGGCTTAGCCCTATTTGTTCAGGTCAAAAGTTGGGAGGTATGCTCCTGTATGATGTCTGTTCCTGATAGTTTCCAGCTCTTTCAACCTAGCATTTATAATTGTGTGATTACATGTTATGGAAAATACAGGTGTGAGTAAAACACTCCCATCTAATTGTGAGTTTCATTACGGATCTGTGTACTGCACATAAGAATTAATGATTTCACAGTGTGCAGTGATAAAATGGAGTGTGATCAATGGCAACCAATCAGCTCCTGTCATTTTTCAAACCCAGCCTGTAACATGGCAGATAGGAACTGATTGGCTGGTGTGTTATCACTCTCCATTTTATCACTTTTCAAGGCTTAGTTCATCTTGCCCTATGTGTTTTGTATTCCCCCCCCCCCCCCCCCTTCAAGGTTTTCTAGGCATCTTATACATTTTAAAATAAAACCCTTACATCTATTAGTATATATTAAATTAAAAAATACCTCCTAATGGGAAGTTAACAAATACATATTTATAGACAAGTATTGGCTTGGTATATGTAATCACGTATAACACATTGGGGAGGACTATTGTGTCTCTAAAGGCTAGATGTATCAAGCTTCAAAAAGTGATAAAATGGAGTGATAAACAGCCAGCCAATTAGCTCCTACCTGTTATGTTGCAGGCTGGATTTTAAAGATGACAGGTAGCAGCTGATTGGCTGTTTGTTTATCACTCTCCAGTTTATCACTTTTTGAAGCTTGTTACATCTGGCCCCTAAAGGAGCCTATACAGCGGCGTAGCTTTGTTTGCCCCCCCCCCCGCCGTTAATAGGGGGGGCACCCCCCCGCCCGTGCCCCCTCCCCCCATTGCCGCATGCTTACCTGTCCGCACGTCCCGGCTCCCCTCCTGGCTTCAATTAATTCTATGCAGACGGACCACGATAAAATGGCCGCCCCCATACCGCAGACAGTTTCAGAGAACAGTCTGCTTTATGGGGCGTCCATTTTATTGTGGTCCGTCTCCATAGCATTGATTGAAGCCAGGAGGGGAGCCGGGACGCGCGGACAGGTAAGCCTGCGGGGGATGGGGGGCGGGAGGATTACTATAGCACCGCAGCCCCCCCGGCGCCCCCATATGCACAGCGCCCCCCCCCGCGACTGCGGGGGCTGCGGTGCTATAGTTACGCCACTGAGTCTATACATGGGTGAGACTCCTGAGCGATTTTAGCGATGTAGATCCCTCTGCACACAGCACTGCACAGCATTGTGTCAGCGCTGTGTGGTGGGCAATCTGTCAGTGTTCTCTGGTGAGTAACTAGATTTATCCAGCATGCTGGATACTAATCGCCGGGCGATAGCGACTCGCGGGGCCGCGCATGGTTATCGCCCCTACACAAGGAGCGATGTATGGGCGTTTTCTAAGCGATCTAGTGAGATGCCCTGGGTGTAGGCCCCATAAATCTGCATTTTCATGTTTTTACTTGTCATCTCTCCAACTTGAACAGCAAGCCATTGGCAACAAGGCCGACATCAGTCTGTCGACATATCGTGCGAGGAAGTAACATATTTACTTGTGGTATTCCTGTAATCTGCCATGAAATAGCACTTTCATCACTACGCTTATAAGCGATTGTCACCACTCACATACATGTACAGAAGCCGTTTTCACAGAACTAGTTTCCACATTTTTAACGCTTGCTGGATTCTTTCCTCATTTTCAATGTCTCCTCCCCACCCTGTGTCTTCTGCGATAATTAAGTTCACATCCATTATGGTTTCCTGTGCAGAACAGATCGGCTGCGTGATAGATAGTTTTACATAAAATTGGATGAAGGCCCATCAGTGACCCAGGCAGGGTGCAGCGTTTGCCAGGATGTGCATCTGCAGCTGCTGAGCAGTTGTGTAGTGATGATGTTTTGCTGCAGATGTCAGTGTCAGGCTATGCTGGAGGCTTGCCGCATGCTATCCAATCACTAGGCCACACCAACACCTCAAATTGGTATCGTGCCACCTAGATCAGAACGGGTTGGGATCATTGGGTCGACACCATTAGGTCAGCATGGGAAAAGGTCGACATGGATCTAGGTCGACAAGGGAAAAGGTCATTCGTTTTTTTTACCCAAATGTCAACACGGTCGACATGGACACCGTTTAATGTGCACTGCATACCCTCCCATCGCTCTCTGCCCTCACAATGCTTCGGGCACGCATCCCGATCAGTACACCTGGGAGATATGCATCAGTGGCATTTCTATAGCTGTCTATACAGGGCCACGTTGCATTTGAGTAAGGGTATTTAAGTGCCTCGGCTGCAGCTCCGTATGAATACTTTCAATTACAGAGATTTAAAAATGAACATCTACAGCATTCATAATAAAAAAATAGATGCTAAAGGTTACATCAGATCTATAAAAAAAAAAATATTGCTTTAGAAGACCGTCACTAAATAGTATAGAAAAAACAAAATCTTTCCAGTAACAAAACTGAAAGCTGGAATATCCCCAGGATATTGGGGACAGTTGGCAACTAGGAACTTCATGGGCTGAACCAATAATCCTGCAGCTGATCTATCCTTAGGGCTGGTCACACACATCTGCTGAGGAAATAAGTGCGTGCGAACTAACAGTGTTATTAACGCATTTTGCATGCAAAGTCGCCATGACCGAACAATTATCCGCCTTCAAGACGAAGCCTTTCTGATGTATGCAGTGCATCTGATCTTGGCCAACTATGATGTCACCATTAATACTTTTGTTCATGTCATTAAGGTGGACAATTAAATGGTTGCAGAACAGATGGTAGCATGGGAAATGGGACACGTCTAGTTTTTGAAGTGTACTTCATTGTGTCCCGTGAGCTATGACTCAGTGGACGTGTGTGTGTGTGTGTGTGTGTGTGTGTGTGTGTGTGTGAATTATCTTTGCTGTCTTTGTATGTGACCTATGGATTTGTTGTTTATAATGATGCCATTTTGTTTCTGCATTATCAGGAGATGGGCGGGGCACAAGCCCCGGCGGGAACTGAGCGCGTCAGGGACCTGCAGAGTGAGGTGGAGGGAGTGAAGAACATAATGTCCCAAAACGTGGAAAGAATCTTAGCTCGTGGAGAAAACTTGGACCAACTGAGGAATAAAACAGAGGACCTGGAGGCCAGTGTAAGTTCTCTCCCTCTGTACAATAACATTTCGGCTGAGAAAGCATGATCTATGCTCCAAATTTAAACATAATAATAATAACAGGGTTTTAAATGTTGGCATATAGCTATATATATATATATATATATATATATATATATATATATATATATATATATATATATATATATATATGTGGATAGAAAGAGAGGGGATTCAGCGCCAAGATGTGCAAAAACAGTGCGTAAAAGTGAATATTATAATGTCCCAAATAACAAGAACCCCTATGTTATCGGGGTGTCGGCTCAATTACTGAGAGGGAAACGGTGGTGGGCCGTCTAAGAACAATAGGATATGGATACAGTTAATCTCAGAGGTCGGCGACAATTATTATAAATTAGGACTATTGATTATAATGAATATAAGAATTTATTCAATGAGGGGGTTTTGACATAAAAAAAAAAAAAAAAATTTTGTAACAAGTTCACAAAAGCATGTATCAAGGCTGGGGGGTATATAAAAAGGTTAAAAAAGTTTACATGAAAAAAACAGACAAAAAATACTATGGAGGATCATATGTTTTAAAAACAATGCATATACTGAATAAAAAACGTAATTTGATAAATACAAGATAAAGGAGAAAAAAAGTGCTTTCATACAGACGAAACATGTTGGGAAGCTTCTAACCTACCTCACTTTCTGCACATGAGCTAAGCACTTTTTTTCTCCTTTATCTTGTATTTATCAAATTACGTTTTTTATTCAGTATATGCATTGTTTTTAAAACATATAATCCTCCATAGTATTTTTTGTCTGTTTTTTTCATGTAAACTTTTTTAACCTTTTTATATACCCCCCAGCCTTGATACATGCTTTTGTGAACTTGTTACAAAAATTTTTTTTTTTTTTTTTTATGTCAAAACCCCCTCATTGAATAAATTCTTATATTCATTATAATCAATAGTCCTAATTTATAATAATTGTCGCCGACCTCTGAGATTAACTGTATCCATATATATATATATATATATATATATATATATATATATATATATATATATTTGCTTTACAGACATTATACATGGCAATAAATAAACACCAAATACACTGCAGATCTGTCCGGGCGCTGAGCAATCTCTGGCATTAAGCTATAGAGTGCATGGTCCTGCAAGCTGCATGCATGTACTGGACATCTCTATTTATACACCACATATTAGGGTAGGGTTGGGCACTAAATCAGGTTGGGCATTATACATTTTCCACCCTGCAGCACTATTTGGTGTTTACAGCTGCAGATTTTACGCCCTGTGTCTGGCTTTGCTCCAAATTCCAAATCGCCTCACTTGTATGAAAGTAACAATAGGAGACAGGGTGTCACTTGGAATTTTACATTGAATTTAATAGAGAATGCTAAATAAGAGCGCTCCCTATACATGGTCTAATTCCATTGTTGCGTACTTGACTGGGGATAATTGGTGCAGAGGGGGCTTGCCCTTGTCCCACATGTGTTCTGGGTATAAAACACTTTTCTCTCACACCTATTTTTGTCTCTCCCGCAGTCTGAACACTTCAAGACCACGTCACAGAAAGTTGCCCGAAAGTACTGGTGGAAGAATGCAAAGATGATCGCCATAATCTGCGTTGTGGTGGGGATTATCCTCCTCCTCATCATCCTCCTTGCCACTGGCGTTATTCCCACATAGATTTGTATTCTCTGTCCTCTTCCTTCTTGCTCCCCGCTGAAGACTCGCACTGACCCCCAAATGTATGACACCGAATAACTGAATTGTGCTCAAAACTGTGACGTCGGCCACCTATGATAACATACAATATACTTATGTGTATACATAGATACACGCACTGTTTTTTTTATAGTATACACCAGTTCTGTCATTATGGGTAGCTGTATAAGGGATGCTGTCTATGTACAAAGGTCTTGACTAAGATGTAGCCATTTTGACCAAAAACAATTAGTGCCTACTTCTAGTTAATATGTGTGTGAAAATGGGATACATTAGGCTTGTGAAGGACAACATTTTGTAATCTAACTGTGCAATACTGTTTCCATGTAACCAATGGCTACATGGGAGGCAGCCATGTTATGGGCGGAGCCAAAAGTGCCTATAAATACTCTGGGAATTGGTGACCCAGAAATTGTATCATGTCGAGGTCCCCTGGCCGTATCACATTATGCATCTTAATGAGTACTGGCTCATACATTATCCATGCATGTTACGGGGACATGTTTTACTGCCTATGAAGCAATTAGCATTTTAATTGCCACATTTCTTAATTTTAACCATTTGACTAATCGGTGATACTTACTCCATACACTAGGTCTGTGATGGCTAACCTTGACACTCCAGCTGTTGTGGAACTACACATCCCAGCATGCCTTGCATCAGTTTTAGCATGGCCAAATAGTAAACCTGTAGCAGGGCATGCTGGGATGTGTAGTTCAACAACAGCTGGAGTGTCAAGGTCAGCCATCACTGCATTAGATTTAGGTATACTGCTCCTCCTTGTAACAAGGATGTGAAAAATATTGGTTCGCATCCATCCTGTCCTTGCTGTGCTATGATTCTTCTGGATAGGCAGTTTTACTGCAACCTGTAATACACTGTGTTCTATGTAGTGCTGTAGAGTATGGTGGACTAGTGGGGGATTTGTATCTGTTAATATACCGGGGGTGAGGAAGAAGGGGGAGTATAAACACAAAATACTTGTATCACTTAAATGAAAATGTAATTTAGTGAAATGTATTGTAATGACTAATAAATGAAATGACTCCACACTATCCTCTCTGGCAGCTCACCTGCTGGTACTGTAACGTTGTTCTTGAGAACAGATAAAGGAATGGTTTTAAGGAAAAGGTTTCAGGATTCCTTGGGTGTGATTTTGAGGTGATATATATTTTTTTTTTTTTTTTTGTGGAAAATATTTTTCAACTCCAGTAAATAGGGGGAGTATGCAGTGATGTGTTTTCTAAAAATATATTGAAATGAATCCTTTTGTCAATGTTATTGTGCTGCCATGTTGCTGTGCTGTCTCTCTTGCAGTCAGTAGAGGGTATGATGGTCTGTGGCAGATGTTATGGCAAATAGGCTGGAATTTGTAGTTCTACAAGGGCTGCAGAACAATAGGGAACCTTCCTGGTACCGCAGCCTTATGGTGGGCCTCTAGTGACAGTCTTCCATCTTGAATAGCATATTACCACAGATCTGATATGTAACATTTTGGAAGCTTTTACCACTTTAGCACACACCAATGGGAATCAACATGGCAATTCTATTACAGAATATGGCTAAGTGTAATGGAATATAGAATGTTGCATAATCATGATTTAATGTGTTTTAGTTTATGAAAATGACACGCAATCATGCCTGCCTATTTGTGCCAACTGAAATTTAGATGTAACCAGGCCATTTTGAAGGGGAACCGTAGAACGTTGGTGTCTAATTACTAATCCCAGGGGAGAGAAAAAGTGGACAGTGATGAAGTACCACCAATCAGCTCCTAGCTGTTATTCTTCAAACACAGCCTATGACAAAGCAGTTAGGCGCTGATAGGCTGGTACTTGATCTGTCTGCTTCCTCTCTCCCAAGGCTTAGGAAATAGATCCCATAGATGGGAAATCCTGCACAATAGATTTTTTTTTTAAACTTCTATAACTAATGAAGAAACTAAATAGACTATTAAACTGCAGCAATGTGATCAAATGATATAACCAAGTTGTCTTATTGCGGAATAATGAAGTGTAATACAGCTGTTGACCACTGTGGAAGTTTCAAATTGCGCACAAAACATGCCTGCAGTGCTCTTACCATACAGCAGAGGGCAGTGGTGCAATATTAAATCAGACTGCTGCATTTGAAGACCTAACGGGGGAAATTTACTAAAGGAAATGTGTAAAAAATAGGTGTAAAAATAGGTGTATTTGTATCCAGAAATACACTTTTTTGACATTTACTATCCCGAAAATACGGCAATTCGTATTGATAGCACATCAATACGAATTGCCGTATTTTCGGGATAGTAAATGTCAAAAATAAGTGTATTTCTGGATACAAATACACCTATTTTTACACCTATTTTTTACACATTTCCTTTAGTAAATTTCCCCCAACATGTCAGCCAAAGTTCTAGACTAGAGTAACCTGCAATGCAATATGCTCCATGGGGGATTGGCCTTGATTACACTTCTGAGAAACTATATATATGGTCTCTTCCTACTCATTTAGCTGTCAGAGAAATCATATCTGTTTCTATGTATACCTTATACATTGCTGTATGCACCTTGTGGTGCCTTCTAAATACAAAGTTCATAATGATATATTGTCTACATGCACAAAGATAAGCCTAAAGCTGTTATTTTATTGCTGATGATTTTACAGCATTTATTTATGAGACTCCATATTAAAGAGTTTAATTATTTCATTTTTGTGGTCTTTTTACATTGCACATTGTTTTACTTTAACATAGAAACATATCATTTGACAGCAGATAAGAATCCCCATTTTTATCCTTAATTTGAACCCTTTTGATCCTTAGTTCTCTGTAAGAATATTCATATGCCTATCCCACGCATATTCATACTGCTCTATTGTCTTAGCCTCTACCACCTCTGATGGGAGGCAATTTAACTTTATGCACTACTACTACTTTGTCCTGGACTGCATTGCTGCTTGCAACACAAGAGCTGTTTATTTGGGTGTGGATCGTTTTATCGACCATAGTAAGGTCGACAGTCATTAGGTGGACACCGTTGGGTTGACAGGTGGGAAGGTTGACAGGGTTCTAGGTCGACATGGGTGAAGGTCGACAGGTGTCTAGGTTGACATGGGTTTAGGTTCGAACATACGTTAGTTCGACATGGGTTAGGTCGACAGGTCGTTAGGTCGACATGGGTTTTTTCAGTTTTTTTTGTCCCGAATGTCGACAGTCAACTTGGACACAGTTGGAAGTGAACCGCAGCCCCTCTCATCGCTCGCTATGCTTTGGGCACGGTGCCTTGCTGCGCTCAGCACAGTATTTTATTCTCACACCACCTCCCTAGTGGATGGTAGGGCATGAAATACTGCCTGTCAGCACATGTCGGCTCAAAAACCAGTGAAAAAACCCATGTCGACCTAGAACCCTGTCGCCCCAACGGTGTCGACCTAATGACTGTCGACCTAACTGCGGTCGACAATACGACCATATGGTTTTTTATTTGTACTACCTGTAGATACAGCCAAATCTTGTAATGCCTTTTTTCCCCTACAGTACTGCGTATTCTGCATCCAGTATCCTGATATACTGTTTCACCCCAACCCCAGCTTCTTCCAAATCTCCCAGTGCTATGGTTTGTACACCCAGCATAAGTACTCTGGGTGCCTTCCTACCCATGTTCTATTTATGCGTGGGAGAAAGGAAAATGGAGTTGTAGAGCTGGATGCACACCTCAAATCATTGTGAATTAATATTGAACTTTTATAAAAATTTCTTAAAAAGATCCCTTTTGTTTGTCTTTTATTTAATGAACCTCCAGGGGAAAAGAATGCGAAACTGAAGTAAGGGGTTAAAATCACATACAAATACAACACATTTTAATTGCACTGGAATATGCTGCGCTATATAAGAAACTGTAAATAAACACATAAAACCAAATATTGTGCTCAAGTAAGAATGAAAAAAGTGCACATAGTTTTTAAAATACAGAGCCTGTGTTCTGCCACAGTATGTGTTCTACCCCTTTCACACCAGAAAATGCAGGGACCTACCTGGGAAAATGGTCCCTGGATCAAGCAGTGACATTCGTGGGTTGGCCCCTTTCACACCACCCTTGTCCCTGCATTTCCTGGTGTGAGGTTCAGACTGCGGGGATCCGGGGGGCTGCAGCTGGGCGCTTGCAGTGCTATTTGCCGGGGGCGCTGGATTTGAAAACCTATTGAGAAGTCTGTCCGGACGCTGATTGGCTGAGAGCATCCGGCCAGTCTTTTTAAATTCAGAGGCGCTTCCCGCCCCCACTGCCTGGCAGATAGTGCTACAAGCTGTTTGCTGGGAAGCCGGGAGGGAAGCGTTGCTGAATTTGAAAACATTTTGAAGAGACTGGCTGAACGCTGATTGGCTGGTTCAGAGCATCCGGTCTTTTCAATATACGGTACTCTTTACCTAGCATGGCGCCCACGATGTCCATCGCGGTCATCGGGTGTAAAAAATCCCGCGATTTCGCATAGGGATCAATGTTAAATTTTTCAATGGACGCGATTTTTCAGTTCAATGCCTCAATGCCCGCGATTTTGCCATAGGAAACAATGTTAAATGGGCCACAGAGCCCAAATAGGCACCCTTAGCAGTGAAATGTCCCCCACAATTGTTAACGACACCCCACGATCCACGCAAACCCGAAGCGTGGCGAGCGGCGGCGGTACGCGTCCTCCGACCTTTTCATACCCCCACTATCCACGTCGGCGTGGAGTTGAGAATAGAATAGTGTGGCGAGCCCGAAGCGTGGCGAGGGGACGCGGATACCTGTGAAGCCCGCGTAGGGCCGCGTTTACCTGTGAAGGTATCCGCGTCCGCTCGCCACGCTTCGGGCTCGCTGCGCTCGCCACACTATTCTATTCTCAACTCCACGCCGATGTGGATAGTGGGGGTATGAAAAGGTCGGAGGACGCGTACCGCCGCCCCTCGCGGGCTCGCTGCGCTCGCCACGCTTCGGGTTCGCGTGGATCGTCGGGTGTCGTTAACAATTGTGGGGGACATTTCACTGCTAAGGGTGCCTATTTGGGCTCTGTGGCCCGTTTAATATTGTTTCCTATGGCAAAATCGCGGGCATTGAGGCATTGAACTGAAAAATCGGGTCCATTGAAAAATTTAACATTGATCCCTATGGGAAATCGCGGGCATCGCGTCGGTCGCGTCGCACCCGTTACTTTAGTGCATGCGATGGACGCGATGCCCGCGATGGGCGCCGTCCTAGGTAAAGAGTACCCAATATGTTTTCAAATCCAGCTATTCCCACCCGGCAAATAGCATACACACTTGCCAATGCTGCATGGGGCGACCGCGGCGGGGGAGTGACGCCCGTGCTGCTGCTGCAAGGCCATTGTTAAGGATGATCTCCCTCGTCCAGACATGCTGAATGAGGGAGGGGGTCATTAACTATGCTCGGGAGTGCTGGGTAAACACCAAGCAATTTGACAGTGCCTGATTCTGGTAAGCATATGCACTTACAGATTGGGCACTCAATGGGCCTGATTGAGAAGTACTAATATGGTGATGTAGCAGGAGGCACCTGATATAAGAAGATGCATTCCTGCATGCATTAGTGATCCATGTATGCACTAGGCTGGTTCAGTTGCGTGTCACATGGGGTCATGCAAGCTGGCGGCTGTAGCTCCTTCCAAAAGGCCATGAAATCTCTCTAACGATGGAGATCCTGGCCCCGTCACTCTTCAAAATGGTTCTATGCACTATGTGACATACTTCCAACCATATCTGAATTAGGCCCATGTGTCGACGTTTGAACTTGCCCGCCCAGCTGTGACATCATTCAATGCAGTCAGTTGGTCACCCGTACACACAGCCACATGTGCCAATCTATATGTATATATCGAGCATTGACTTTGCTGCATCGCTGTTGCAATATAATAATGTTGTTTGATATCTCACCAGTGTGCGCCCAGGTTAAGTCCTGTCTGCACATCAACAGTTTAAATAATTTAGTTTTTTTTTTCTTTTGTAACTTCTTCAAATTATATAAATTCATGTCTTTAAAAGGAATATACAGATAAGGGGACATTAGGGCTGTCCGCTTTATTTTTATTACATTGTCTAATGCAATGTGAATTTTTGTCAAATAAAAATCCATTTTCCCATATAAAGTTACATCTGTTTGGCGCACAATGCATCTGACCTATAACCTTTCATGGGCAAGAAATAATACAGTTCTTTTATGGGGAGGAAAATGCTTCTCATAACCCTAAACCGCCCTGAGATGTGATCCCTTTACCCCTAAGGAGCATTTAAATCTCTTGTTCCACAATTCATAATTGTTAAATGTATTTATTTACTGTTGGTTAAAGGCATGGAGCCGACGGGCATTCATCAAGGGACAGCTCTCGCCATTATGGTTAACATTCCTGCCTCACAGCACTGAGGTTTTGAGTTTATTTACCAACCAGTGCCTTGTCTGTGTGGAGTTTTTGTGTACTCTGATATTTGTGCGGGCTTCCTCCTGGTGCACTCCATGAACATATAGCTTGGTTAAGTGTCTCTTAACAATAATACACAAATAAACCTAGTGTGTATATACACAGTATGTCTATATAATTGGGAATAAAGAGTGTAAATACGGCTGGATTAAAAAGATGATGTGCTGGTGATGCCATAATAAGGTATACTGTGTATATACACTCAGCACCACAAATGTGCCCCCAGTTCACATTAAGGGCCAGATGTATCAAGCTGATAACCTGGAGAGCGATAAACAACCAGACAATCAGATCCTACCTGTCATTTTTTAAACACAGCCTGAAACATGACAGGTAGGAGCTGATTGGCTGGCTGTTTATCACTCTCCATTTGATCACTTTTTGAAGCCCAATATCAATCAGAAACTCCAATCCACATATACAACAGTGTCCCCATGCTAAGTACAGGGGCCTCTGGGCATCCGCCCTGGTTGAACTGTTGTTAATCTGGCACTGACTGTAAATTCCCTGGGGCAGGGACTGGTGTGGATGTGATAATATCTTTCTAAGCTTATATGCAAGACAACCAACAGAGTACAACGTCACTACCCTAGTGCTATCATCTTTAAGGACCCTACATCCTGCAGGCGCACATCTGCTACATGTCTTGTTATGCTATATACACCCCAGCCACTGATCAGACCTGACCCCGCTGCTCTTTCTCTGTACACCAGGATCACTGTGCTAACACCCCTGTTCTGGGGTCACAGTGTTTGTTTTCACAGGTGATTGTGGGGTAAATATTCTGGTGGATGGAGGAAGGGATGAGACAGACGCAGTGACAGCTGCCTCCGCACGCATCCCTGTCATCTACTCTTTTTCCATCCTATGCTTCCACATCTAATCAGCTTGGTTTTGCACAGATTTAACTCTGTTGCTCTGCTGTGTTTAACTTGTGACATTGCAAACTTGAAAATAATAACTGCTAAAAACGGGAATGCAAGCCATGACCTTTCCCTTCAAAACTCTGTGGTTCCGCGGTTTAAACGCTCAGTTTGTGGTATTTTACCTCAGGGTCAGGCTAGAATGACAAGAAGCCTCAGCCGCTAGCCTGGTCTCATACTTCAACTGTGAAGGGGCAATGTCAGGAGACTGGCCAACTCTGGTGGGAGGCTAACAGAACCCCTCATTCCAGATTCTCCCAGAGGTTTCAGCACAGCTGGCAAGCATGGATAATAAGGTGTTTTGTGCTTTACACTTTTCTCTGTTACACAATCATTTTAAAGGTGGCTTATGTCAGTCCCATCATTTTAGCTGTGAAATGCCTAGAGCAGGCATGTCCAAACTGCGGCCCTCCAGCTGTTGTTAAACTACACATCCCAGCATGCCTTGCCATAGTTTTAGCATTCCCTAATATCAAAACTGTGGCAAGGCATTTTGGGATGTGTAGTTTCACAACAGCATATTGGACATGCCTGACCTAGAGAGTCAGTGGCTAAGGCAGTATAGACATTGTGGGCAGAGATGGCCATTGGTTGCCAAGCATCAGTGTTACTGATCCAATAAAATGGCTGTTTCCATCTGATGCTGGGAAGGGATGGTTGGAAACCACTGCATGCTGCTTCTTATGCTCATCCAATGACTGGTGGCTTCTATTCTGCTGCTGACACCAGGAAGAAGTGTCCACAACAGAGCTTCTTTACTTATGCACAAACAGTCGGTGTCCGCGGTGTGTACTTATCAGTGACCCATTGATGGTTTCATCAAATGGTTTCACTGCGATAGGTTCAAGTTATCTCAAAGGCAGCTGGGATCAGGACTGCCATCAGAAATTGTGGGACCGAGGACTGACAAAATAGGCAGGGCCCCTTTTAACCATCTTGAATCTCCGGCGTGACTGGTGAGGCCTCCGGTGTTAGCAGCACTGGATGCACTGCACAACCTCTACGTTGCTTCAAGGGAAACGTGAACTTTGTTAATGATACATTTAGCTTGATAAACACCAGTCCTGGGCCCCCTTTCTGTCTTTGCCCCTCCCACCGATGGCTGCTCTGGCTGGGATAGTGGCAACACTGCCACTATTTGATGGCCTGTCCTTAATTGTGGGTGCAAAAGAGTATGGGTTGCAGCATGAAAGGAAATGCAAACATTTGTAACACTCTGGTTAGCTCTAGGTGACTGCAAACCCAAGGAAAAGGGACCCACCAAGAGCTGTCAAGGCAGGTGGACAACCCCCCCATCAAGCCCTTAACTGGGTAATTAATACATTCCCCCACTCCATCTCTGTGCCCATGGGCTGCCATCACAGTGTTTGTCTTATCATATTTTTGGCCCCTGTAAAGGATAATTAATATCACAAACCTCTGACACACAATTAATAAAAACTCGTCAGTAGTTGAAATCATTTTCGGCTATTGATCTTTTCAAGGCATGAATAGGAATTGCAGCTGCAACATAATTTTTATCAGAGACATTTTAATGTGCTCAAAGTAAAACAATAATTTTTGCCTCCGGTAGTTAAAAAAAGTAATTTATAAT
Organism: Crinia signifera; assembly: GCF_055691185.1. Classification (NCBI taxonomy): domain Eukaryota; kingdom Metazoa; phylum Chordata; class Amphibia; order Anura; family Myobatrachidae; genus Crinia; species Crinia signifera. The sequence goes on from NC_139220.1 coordinate 276,934,792, forward strand.
AATAATAATTATTATTATTTTTATGCAGGAAATTACACACAAGCAAATGTTTCCCTGGTAGAGTTGGTTATTTTGGCAGGTTTGCCAGCAAGGATCCACTTTTATGGCGAATGAGCCAGTCATGTTAGAGCACATGATCCCGCGATGAAGGTAACACTTACGCCTATTCAGGAGTCTAGGACCTGGTGGAGAACAGATAAGAACGTGCGTTTGGTGTCGGCAATGGAATGAATAGGATGGACCAATATAAATTGGGGTGAACAAAAGCAGTACAGAAAATAAACTGTAGATTATAGTAGATCTAACTTAAGGCACCCATACACAGGTCCGATTTTACCTATTTTCATCCGATTCATTAAATCGGCCTGATGTATCGGATGAAAATAGGCCAAATCGGATGTGTTTGAGATCCGTTCCGATGCACATAACCATGCGCATTGGATCTGAGCCTACAGCTTATATGACCAGCACACATGATCTGCCGGAGGAGATTTAAAAACTCCCATTCAAAAGAATGGGGGCCGCTGATTGGCTAAGAGAGATGTCTCTTAACAAATCAGCGGCCCCCTAATCTTTTGAATGGTAGTTTTCAAATCTCCTTACGGCCAGCAGCTCCCTGTGAGTCTTTTACATGCGATACATCGCATGCTATTTATCACATGTACAAAATGGCACATCAAGTGCCAAAGGGCGTGCAACCCTCCTGGAGCAGCTGGTGTAGATGAAGGGAAATCAGGTCCGACTTATAACTCGCACAAGTCAGACCTGAATCTTTACAGAGCTAAAATATAGGCATGGGGCGATAGAAGGACTAGAAGAAGCATCATAAAGGGGTAAAGAAGCTATTTTGGGGAGTGAGGGATAATGGACCAATTCTAATAAGGTACCCAGGCCACGTGGTATAATAATACGTGTTCCTTCCTCATATCATATCTTGTGCTGCAATATACTGTCCTGTTGTACTTTGCCAGTAAATTACTATTTATATACATGATATCTTTGTACTATTTAATATTTTGCCAAAAAGTTTCAAAGTACTCAGAATATAAACAGTACACAATTCATGAATTGAAGTGTCCCTAGATTTCCAGTCCTCGCACAGTGACTACCGTGTATTAAATAGTTCTTGATTATTGGTTTGTAGTGGGACAACACTCAGCATGTACAGTATATGCTATGCCAGACCCTCCACACCCTAGAAATAGCAACTGGCACAGAAGAGAAAGCTGGCATAGGGTGGTACAACATCACATGGACTTGCCTTGACATGGTTAATACACAAACTTAGGACTTGAGCAGTGATTTAATATTTACTTATTTATTACCAGCTTTATTTAGTTTCTTCTATAGCGTAGCAGATTCCGCTGTCCTTTACAATTGTAGACAGTGATAGAACAAACTGGGTAACAACAGACAGACTTGGAGGTAGGAGGGCCCTGCTGCAAGCTTACAATCTATAGGGACATAGGATGGAACACAAGGACAGGCACGAGTAAGAGCATAGCAGTCCCACCAAGTTACAAGTCCAGAAGGGAAGCTATATAATACATAAGTGTCTCAGAGGGTTATGTGTGTGGAACTTATATATGATAGGCTTGCCTGAAGAGGTGAGTTTTCAGGGAACGCTTGAAAGTTTGGAGGTTAACGGAGAGTCTTATTGTGCGTGGAAGGGCATTCCATAGGATGGGAGCAGCCCATTGAAAGTCCTGTAATAGTGAATGGGAGCTAGTGATCCGTGCAAAAGACAGATGCAGATCTTGTGCAGAGCGAAGTGGTCGGGGTGGGAGATTTTGGGCGGGATGCTCTTAAGCAGAAATGTGGTAAAAACCCTGTTATCAGGTTTTTTACTGCATCTCTGTATGCTGTAACCCCACTCCACAGTGTCAGCGCTGTGGAGGGAATCGCCAGAAAAAGCTAGTGATTCCCTTCTGAAGCCTATGGGCTTCTTACCACAGCGCTGTGTGAGGGATCCATCACTGATTCCTCCCAGTATGCCCCGTGGCCGGTCCAAGCAAACTGCACACACGCAGACGGATTCCCGGGTCTCAGAGTGATACCCGGCAAAGAGGTGCGGAGAGGTGTAGGGCAGCGGATGTTATAACATCCCGCCCTTGAAGAGATTAGTAAAGAGATACATGTTGGATAAGAAGAGATTTAGCAGTACCTTGTGCAAGATGTGTTTTCTAGATGCATGTAACATGAGTGAGAAACAGAGTGAATGTGGGGAACAAAGGACAGTTCAGAGCTTGTTGGATAGAGTAGATTGTCGAGTTGTCAACAGTTATGGAGATATGGAGATATCAGGATGGTAACTTATTTAGCGCACACATATCCCACAGTGCATTACAGTGATCACGACATGGGTCCATAGATTGATGCAGGTCGCTGTGCCCTACTTATCATCTGCTGTAATACAGCTGTATTCTATTAACCAGAAACCACTTAGCATCATTTATCAATAACATCTTCTGAATGCCTGGGCAATACTGTCTGGGCAGGATACACACATGTAATAGGCCCCCATACACTGGACGATTTACCTGCAATTTGGGTTATTTTCCCCTGCAGAAGTCTGATGCAATGCACAGTCCCATACTCATTGCACCGGACCCTCCAAGTCGCCACTGCTGCAGAAGCAATCTCTTGGACTACCAGACCGGGCTGCTGATAGCAGAGAGCGTGCTTCCAGTATGAAGCCACTCCCTACCTTTTGAGCAGCCCTAGCCAGCTTATGCAGTCCATAGGAGCCTGTGTTTTGTGCATGGGAAGTACGGCAACCACTGGGGTCCATGCGCCAGTTGAGTGTGGTATGATGCCAGTGCTCCAACAGGATGGAGGTGAGGGCAAAGAATCCCCTTGCAGGCTCGGTGGCATGCTTAGCTGGCCACAGGTTTTATTCTCCCCCCATGGGCGTCATGGACCCACACAAGAAGAATAGCTCTTGTCATTCGGGATACCGACTGTCAGGCATTTAAACGTCAGGATTCTGATGTTGGTATACTGACCATTGGGATCCTGACTGTAGGGCTGTCATACGGCACTCACGCCGGTAATGACATGTCAGGTAGGAGCTACCACTGGTGCCGACTAATGGCAATTGTGACAGCTTAGATGCCTTGCTTGAGTTCCCTAAGCCTGCCTTGCACAATGTCATTATACAGGCCAATATAATCTGATATCCACCAGAAACTAGAAAAGAGGAAACCTGGTGTTGTCAGACTACATTGAGAAAGGAGGGAAATATCTTGTGCAAATGCAGAACCAAATCATGAAACATTTATGGATTATTTGCAAGAAAAACGATATATAGCATGTCAGTACTGTAGTTCCCAGATTTTCTTGAATCACAGAGCCCTAGAGTATGATAACTGTGGATTATTAGATACATGTTGAGTATCTTGTTTTCGGAGATCCATTATCCAAATGATTCCAAAAACCGTGGCTTTTTGGAACAATTTGAATTTTTTTTGTATGTCCCCCACCCCTTTTTTATAGTTACCAAGTCCCCCGGCATCCATGGCAGGCCTTCAGCAGCGTCTCCAGCGGTCCCCGGAGTGCTATGCGCGAGTGTGCACCCGTGCCGGTGACGTCACCAGCGCGCCTGGGAACTCGCGTAATGTACTCCTGGGACCGCTGGAGATGCTGGAGACGATGCTGAAGGCCTGCCGCGGTCGCCGGGGGACACTGTGGATGCCGAGGGACCATCGGGGCACCACCAGGCAACAGGAAAGTATGTTTTAAAAACAATTATTATTCCAAAAAAACAGAAAAATCCCTTATCCGGAATGCTCATGGTCCTGAGCATTTCGCATAAGGGATACTCAACCTGTATACAGTGTCTAGACCAGGGATGGGGAACCTCAGCTCGGTGGCTTTGCAAGTACAGGGGAATTCTCGCAAGAGGTCTGCAGCCGGAGACTGTCAGTCCTATTCAGCGGCAGCCGCCGGAGCGTGGGACAGCTGCAGCAGGACAATTTGTAAGAGACATTTTTACATATGGCCCCCCAAGGATTTTTTCCCCATACAAAAGGCCCTTGGCACAAAAAGGTTCCCCACCCCTGGTCTAGACAGTCATTAGGTCAACACGGTCAAAAGGTCGACATCAAAAAAGGTCGAAACATGAAAAATTTCATCATCGGGTTTTCTCTTTTGTCGACACCTGTCAATATGAACCCTTAATTACTGTAACACATACCTTCGCATGACTCACTTCGCTCGCCATGTTTTGGGCCTAATGCCTCGCTTTTCGGGAAGCACACTGACGTTCCCTATGAAAAAGTCCCAAAAAATCACTGGAAAAAAGACGTATGTCGACCTTTTCATGTGTTGACCTTTGATGGGAGTTCTAGGGGCAACCAATCAGATTCTGTCTATTATCTTCTAGAAGGTGCTAAATAAATAAGTTGTACATTCTGATTGGTTGCCCATAGCAACATCCCATCTTCAATAAAATGCCCATCTTAGTAAATAAACCCCTGTACTTCTATCGAACGGAAACATGCTGTAGGAGTGTAGCTAGCAATAGGGGCACAGACGCCTGTCAGATGCAGATTCCATGGTCTGGCCGTCTGCTTGGAAATCTGCTTGAAATGTTCCTCCAAAAATGGCCACCACCTAGGAGGCGACAGATGCTAGATGCCCTATTGCACCTCTAGCATCCGTCAGGGAAGCATAACGCGGAGGAAATGCTAAATTCCGTGTAATGGTGGTGCCACCGGCGAGCATGAAGTCTCTGGTACAGTCTGGATGGGTTTGGGTGGTATCGCTCCCAGCTGGGAAGGAAATGCCCATTTGTTCTAGGATTATTTTGCCATTACAGGATTTAGTGGGTTAATCCTTGGACTCCACCCGTATTGCTAATGTCTGGGTCAAAAACAATGGCCCTTATTCTGATTTATCCGGTACAGGGCAAATTCGGACACCTTTCCGATGTTTGGGGCTCTGCACATGCGGATGGTATATTATGCATACAGTATGTGCAGCACACCTTTGTGATCGGTTTCGGCAACTTGCATATCCGCCGAGCCGTTCACAAGGATTGGGGTGGTCCAGGGGCAGAGGTCGCCTATGGGAATGTCTGGCGTTTTATGGTCGTCCCCATGAAAACACTGGGCATTCCCATGGGTACATGGGCGGGACGATGTGTGTCGGGGGTGGGCGCTCACGTCACAGAACTTCAGTCGGCCGCCCTGTCTGCATTGACTTTTATTTGCGAAGCTATGGGGAATCATCTGATGGTCGGTGACCATCGAATGATTTCTCCTGCAGCGGAGACATGCAAGCGAAGTGTCTTCTTCACACATCCCCTCACATGTTAACGCAGGGATTCAGAGGCGGGGGTTCAATTTGGCGTGGCGACCTTACAGGCGTTCGGTACCCTGCGAGCTTCGCAGCTTATCGAGCTAACCAGAACCCCCCTACCCCCCCTAATATCCCTTCTGGACTTGTTTCCTGACTGGAACCTGATCTGCAGTATCCCCCAGTTCACAGATTTGGACTGGAACTAAGGGCCTGATTCAGACCTGTTTGCTAGGCTGCATATTTCCGCAACCTAACAGGTTGACGCTGCCTGTCTGAACAACTGGAGCACTGGAGAGTCCAAGGACACAGCTACTCTGTGGACATCATTTTGCTGTATGTTTTCTAGTTTTTTTTCTTACGAATTGGATACTGTGGAGTCATGTGAGAATGACATGGTCCGGAATAGGCCTGATGCCTGCATACTGGGTAACGCTGACAGAGGGATCGTGGGCAGCGTTGGCGCTAACGCCAGAAGGATGATGTGATTATCGCTAGTCGCCTGCAGAGGACGGACGCTGGAAGGCCGCAGCCTGGCTGCAGTAGAAAGTCTCACAGCAAGCCTGCAGAAACACTTAGAAGGTAAATAAGTGTTTCTCAGACACTGGATCATGACGCACTGTTGGGAATGGACAGGCATATCAAAGACCACTTCTTGCAATGCTAAGATCTTCACCCTCTGGTTGTAATGAATCTTGATTTGGCTGACAGGGCCCTTGTTCCCATTGGGGTTTGTACCCAACCTTTAGAAACATTGTACAGGTTTCTGTATTTCCAGATGCTTCCACTATTGGGGATGGGAAAACACACAAAAGTCACAGAATATGCTCAGTGGGAATGACCTTGTCCCTTTGCTGGCTGACCTATTCTCAGCACGTGTGATTTAAGCATAAACAACAGCCTGCCAACACTTTGTTCCTAGTCCCTAGTACTGATCCCTAGCATATTCCACTCACAGCATTCTGTCTAATGCGCCAGAAGAGGTGGTCCTGCCTCTCACTGCCCCAGAGAACACAGTGCTACGGGCTAAGTGTAGTGTTCTCCCTGTACTCGCCTGAGACAAGAGTCACACATACAGTACGGTGATAAATAAACCATGGAGAGGGGATTGCCAACATTCTACCTTTAATGGGGTCCTGACCATGTGCCCGAACCAAAAGGGGCCTAATAATAACAGCCCCTGTGGCCTAGCACTGCTTACGGATGATGCGTACGGGGTCTAATATCTGATGCACCTCAGGTAAATGGATGGCCTTGTGCTGACGATGGTGGTTCAGTGGGGAACAATGGGGCCTATGGTCTAGTGCTGATGGTGGTGGTACAGTGGGGAACAATGGGGCCTACAGACGAGCGCTGACAGTGGTGGTACAGTGGAGAACAATAAGACCTACAGTCTAGCACTGACAGTGGTGGTACTGTGGGGAACAATGGGGCCTATGGCCTAGCACTGACAGTGGTACAGTGGGGAACAATGGGGCCTACAGCCTAGTGCTAACGGTGGTGGTACAGTGGAGAACAATGGGGCCTGTGGCATAGCGCTGATGGTGGTGGTACAGTGGGGAACAATAAGGGGCCTATGGCCGAGCACTGACAGTGGTACAGTGGGGAACATTGGGGCCTACAGCCTAGTGCTGACGGTGGTGGTACAGTGGAGAACAATGGGGCCTGTGGCCTAGTGCTGATGGTGGTAGTACAGTGGTAAACAATGGGGCCTATGACCGAGCGCTGACAGTGGTACAGTGGGGAACAATGGGGCCTACAGCCTAGTGCTGACGGTGGTGGTACAGCAGCAGAATAAAGAAAGAAAAATAAGCTTCACTGAGGGCTTATCAGGGCTTTCGCCCCCGTCGTCCACGATGTCTCCAGCAATACTCTTCCTGGCAGCTCTGAAGTCTTTTTGGCATGATTAAGAGATGAACAGAAAATAGTGACGCCCACCCGCAGCTTCTCAGGTCCAAAACTTCCATCCAAAGATGCAACATCGGTCACGCATTGCTAACATTAGTCCCACCATCAGACCTCTGAGTAACCCTATGCTTAAGATGCTGGGGCCAGAACCAATGCAGTGTTATATGCGATATGCTCCAAAAGCTTGACATGTCGTGACATGTCTACACTTTAATCACCACTCCCCAATGCCTCAGTCCCTGACAGCAAATAAAACTGCAGCTTAATGCTCATTGCGTTCGATATTGCAGGACTATCATCCTGGCACATGCGCAGTGTGACACTTCTCCCCCCTCTGTCGCTCTCTCTCATAAACTGTATGATTCCTACTTGATTTGTATAATTTATGCTGATACCTGTTCTGAGAATTTACACACATCCTGTCATGACGTGTAGCTGCTCTCACATGACTTATACTTTCATGGGGCTTATGTTTCATTGAACTGTTCCGGAGATTCAGAACTTGTGACACAAAGGTGATACTACACAGCTCTCTGGCATACTCTGATTTTTAATTCTGACTTTTTTAGTGCTTCATATCATTAAGATCACTCATCAGACTATTTTCTTTGAAATGGGATTCAATACTTCCAGTGGCAAAACAGCTGAATTCCCCCCATAGATGTAGGGAGCAATTTTAGCCATTTATTATATAGGATATGAATGTATAGATATATATGTACCGGTATGGGTTTACATGATACTCATGTCAGTGTAATCTGCTGATGCAGCTGTTGATGTACCCCGTACTTGTCCTTTATCGTCACTGTATCGCTGTAAGTCACTGTTTTCTGATTTGCTTATTCATTTATGTACACTGCGGATCCTATGTGGTGCCATATAAAGGATAATAATAATAATAATAATAATAATAATAAAAAGTCAAATGATGGGTGCATATGTAACAGAGTGTGAGTATAAGTAACAATATGGGTGTAAAAGTAACAATATGAGTGTATATTAGACAATTTGGATATATATATATATCACTATATTAGTGTAAATTTAACATTACGGGATCCTGACTTACAGGCGCTATTCTCCCTGATACCCATAGAGCAGGGGTGTCAAACTCAAATTCATCGGGGGCCGCATCAGCAGTTTGGTCACCCTCAAAGGGCCGGTTGTATCTGTAGGTCCCCCTGTATAATTATAATGCCATGACACCACAGGCTGCTCCCCCTGTATAATATAAAATGAATGCCATGACACCACAGGCTGCTCCCCCTGTATAATAATAATGCAATGACACCACAGACTGCTCCCCCTGTATAATATAATAAAAGTAATGCCATGACACATAAATGATTATACAGGAGGAGCAGCCTGTGGTGTCATGGCATTATTATTATTAGTATACACGGGGACACCTCAGGAAACAGCAGATATATATATTTTTTTATTGTGAGTGTGATCCTCATCCTCACTTACTGTTTCTCCGTCTGTCCTGCAGCTGCTGCGGCTTCCAGCTTTTCTTCACTGCTTGCTGCGGCCACACTGTCCCCGACTCCCGGTCCAGCTTCCCTGCCTGCTCCTACTTCTCTACAAACGCATGGGCGGGCGGCGTCATCGTCATGACGTCCCCACCCAGTGTCTGTCACTGCCGGGCATCAGAGGGAACAGGCGGCCGGGCCCTCCTCCACATAGCCGTGGAGGCCGGCGGCCATGTTTCTGTAGCCGCATACATATGTGCCTACAGGAACATGGCCGCCGACAGTGGAGGAACAGGTAAGGCGGCCGCGGACGTGGACGCGGCCCGCAGCACTCCTTTTTTAGACACACTGCCCCTGCGTGCTATCTCCTCGCGCGGGCCACATGACGAGGTCTGGCGGGCCGGATTTAGCCCGCGGGCCTTGTGTTTGACACCCGTGCCATAGAGGGAGAATAGAAACTATTGTGAGCAAGCGAGCTTTGGTGCGCTCAAACCCTCGTCGTATTACCGGCAGACGGGATTCCAATGTTTGTATACTGACCGTTGGGGGCGTTATAACACGGCCGAATGTATATTACTAAAAACAGTATGGCAGATAAGCAAAATGGGTGTATAAAGTATGTAACAATATGGATGCACAGTATGTAACAATATGGATGACTGTCTGTAAATACCCAGATTGTTGCGGCCACGGTCGGTGATCCCTCTGGCTGGGATGTTCCTGTCCCCAGGCCAATGGTGTCTCCGCATCTGAGGGGTCGTGCTTGGGGCCGCGGCTGTGGCGCGCCCGTCTCCGGCTGGAGGATGCTGCACCCAGTAGTAGTAGTATGTTTATTTATAAGGCGCCGCAAAGTGTCCGCAGCGCCGTACATAGCAAACAAAAAACAAATGACAAGGTAACGTACAGGGTGTGTTGAAAAATACAGTATAAATAGGGGTATAGCTGGTAGAACTAAAATCAGCATCAGTTCAGAAGTAGGTGTCAAAATTGTCGAGGAGCACCAGGGACCCTCTGTGCTCCTCTGCACTCTCTGGCAGGTATTCAATGCTGTGGGCGAGTGGCGACAGCGAGCAGGACTTCCTGCTCGCTGTCACCACTCACCCTGTCAGCAAAGGCGTAACTACCATAGGTGCAGGGGGTGCAGCTGCTATGGGGCCCAGAGCTGAAGGGGGCCCATCTTTCCTGTCTAAGTAATATATTTAACATACATTTCCCCATCAGATGCAAAATAGAGGTCCCTTACAAACTTTTGCTATGGGGCCCACGAATATCTAGTTACGCCCCTGCCTGTCAGTATTCAATGCACCCCCCACCCCCTCATATGCCAATTCCCCCTCGCTCCATTTTTTGAGCGAGGGGGAACTGGCGTATGCGGCTCCAGAACCAGCGAGACTCGTGCCTAAATACAGCAAGTTTTCTGCATTAGCCGAGGGTCTCGCTGTTTTGGGGAATTCTCGCCGTCCTGTGACGTCAAGGATTTCCCCAGAACGTTGAATAGAGCGAGCGGCCAGCGCGGGGGTTAAACAGCGAGAATCGCTGGTTTTCTGCAATCCTTGCTGTTTAACCCCCTCGCCGGCCGCATTGAATACCTGCCTCTGTCTCCCCCTGCATCCTCCTTGTTACCTACCTGGCTGTTGCACGGCAATCCAAAACAAATTACTAGTATACATAACTATACCTGGCCAATAAAGCTGATTCTGATTCTGTTGCGTCACTGTCTCCTGTTGTAAATCACAATGGAATATGCTGCGCTACAGTATATAAGAAACTGTTAATAAAAAAGAAAAAAAAAATATGGGTGTTTATATATTATAAGTTACAATACAGGTATGTTATGTATGGCTAACAATATGGGTATATAGTATATACATAGCTACATGGGCGTGTATGGGACAAAATGGGTGTGTGTATACATTACACTATGTACAGTGGTTGTGGGTAAACCTACTCAAGGTATACATACAGGGGTCAGTGGCTCCCTCTAATGTCAGCTCAGTGTCACTACACCGTACCGCCTGTTACGGGATCCAGTGCAGGGTTCCGGGCTCTCAGCGCAGAAGACTGTTCCTAACAGCTGCTCCCGGCTCCTCCTCTCCGGTACATTGCACAGGGGGCAGCAGCAGCAGCAGCAGCAAGAAGGCGGAGGAGAGAGATACTGTACACAGGGGCCGGGCTGCTGCTGTCATAGAGAGACTCACTACAGAGCACAGCATACTCCAACAAGTGACACTTGTCACTGGCACACACATACACATACACACACGCAGTGACCATGTAACAACTCCCCCCCACACACACAGCTACACTGCTTTCACTCACACGCACCGATTTCTGCCTGTCGCTGCTACAAGTCGCTGCCCGGATCTGCTGTACACTATGGTAAGTGTGTGTGTGAGTGTGCCCTCCACCATAGCTTTGTCTCGCCCTCTATCCATCACCTACGAAGCTTTTTCTTTGCAGTTTCACTTTCGTGTTTGTAGATATGGCTGAATGGGGCACTGAGTGGGTTGTGTTGCATGGCTGGCACGGAGGTGTATGGAGAGGCGAGAGGCAGAGTTGCTGTCAGTATATACACTTTTCTGTCACTGCCAGCATAGGAGCCAGCTCTCTGCATGAGTTGGATTCTTAAATAGCCCCCAAAACTGCTGCTACTACTAACCATGTTAATGCTTGGCATTCGTCAGTCACTTGCCAGCTGCCTATTATTATTATTATTATTATTTTTATTATTACCATCATCCTATATTTGTGTGATGCCACAAGGGGCCCAGACAACACCTAGTACAAAAACAGAAGGATGTGGTTGAAAAGGTCGACAGATGAAAATGTTGACATTAGCTTTTTTTTGGAGTGTAAATTTGTCGGTTTTAGCACATTAAACCCCAATTAGTGTACAATGTCCTGCCGCATGGCTGGTGTCCCTCACCATGCTGCGGGTAGGTGCCTTGCTCCACTGTGGTCATCACAGATTTCTGGGTGGCCATCGACCATCGATTATTAGAAATCATCAATGGTTTATGGCCGATGTCAAATAGTTTTGACATCGATGGGAGAGAACCAAATGGTTTCCCACCATCGATATCAGGCTTAACTGAATAGTTTTGTTTTTCTTTTTTTCGTCAAGGGGACGATGATGTAGACAATTTGTCATTCCAATATGGCGAATTGTCCCAATATCATCCTAGTTTGTATCCAGACAAAAGATGCCCATACACATACCAATTACCCGGTACTTTTTGTGCTAAAATAGCATCACATCGCATGCAAAATGATGCTATTTTAGCACAAAAAGTACCGGGTAATTGATACGTGTATGGGCACCTTTACAGTTCAGAACATTGCAGGACATGGTTTATAAACATTGCTACAGCAGCAGTTATAATACACAAACAAGCAGTAGGGCAGCAGCAGAACCCATGGGTTAGACCGTTATATGCAGTGGGGAAGAGATGATGTATAAGCAGGGATGGCCATCGTCCATCGATGGCACAGTATCATCGACGCTCTTTGACCATTGCAGAATACTGTTACCACATGGTTCCCCCCTATTGATGATAAAGATCAATTAAATAATTTTTCCTCCCTTGAGAGAACGAGGCACAGAGCTTAGCTACGCCCCCGATGCTGCCATAAAACTCCACCTCTGGGCACTGATTGGCCGGCAGCTATGTGAATAGGAAAGCATGGCGGCGAGCGTTGATGGATAAAACCATTGGGAATGGCTACACATCATTGATGCTATATGTAATGATCATGCCAATGGTGACTATTGATGACCTGCCGATGGCCAGCCCTACTCTTGGGAGCTTACAGTATAAAGCAGGGGTCTTTAAACTACTTTCTCCTGGACCCCATCAGACAATAAAAATAATTCCAGGACCCCATCAAGTTACCACAGAAGGTCATCTCATCACATGTGTAGTCAGCAGACAGCACAGCTGACAGCACATACATGGCAGCATTGTGGAGGCACAAAATGATGAGAGGACTCTAAAATAACAAACAATTCAACAGATTTTTCAGACTGAGCTTAGAAAAGTCATCAGCCTGATGGTCAGCAACATGGAGTTGTGACCCCATGCTGAGAAGATCAGGACCCACTTTGGGGTCAGGACCCACAGTTTGAGAACCGCTGGTCTAAAGAGTGGGACACTTATAGGAGTGACACAGAGGGAGTCAGCAAGAAGCAGTGGGTTAGGATGAAAGCTGCACGGTCTTAATAAAGAATTGGGGGCTTCAAAAGTGATAAAATGGAGAGTGATAAGCAGCCAGCCAATCAGCTCCTGCCTGACATTTTTCAAACACAGTCTGTGACATGGCAGGTAGGAGCTGATTGGCTGGCTGTTTATCACTCTCCATTTTATCACTTTTGAAGCTTAGAGAATCTGGCCCTGGGTCTTTTTGAGCCTGTTTGTAGAGTGGAGGAAAGTCAGAGAGGTGAAGAGTTCCAGGAGTAAGCGGCAACATGGGCAAAATAAACACATAATCCCTGTGACATCCTTGAAAATGCATGTTGAAACAGTGTTGTGGATGAAAATATACATTGGAATACCTATCTAAATCAAGGGTAACTAATTTACTGCTGCTTACCAGTGAACTGCATCAAAGGGTCAGCTTGCTGCTGTGTTCCATGGTATCGGGGGCACCTCCTACAAGTACCTGCCAGAAACGTAATGCTCCACCAATAGGCATCATCGCTGGGTTCCAGCTTTATTTTCAAGACATGTATTCATGTGCTTATGCAGATGTAATACGTGTGCACTGCTTCATTTTCTACATCCTGCATGGGGTAGGAGGGACGACTGCTTCTCTTCTCTCTGGTAGGACATGTACACGTATTGTAGGGGATAATAACATTTTGTCAATGTATATCCTGTAGACATGGGTCATAGGGTTGACAGTCAATAGGTTGGCCGCTATTGTTGACAGTCAAAAGGTCGACACATAAAAAGGTCAACATGGTAAAAAGGTTGACATAAGCAATAGATCGACAGGGAAAGATGGACATGAAAAAGGTTGACATTGGGTTTTAATAAATTAATACATTTTTTGTGTCTCTGTCAACATAAGTAGATAGATGGCACTTATTGGGGATTTGAGGCATGCAAAGCAAAATCCCCAATAACTAGCACTAAGGGACGCATTTATCAAGTAATATTTGCAGCTAAATCCCTAAAAACACCCAGGGGTTAGCCGCAAATATTAAGTATCCCCCTAATGTATCACAGGGGACCGCAGCAGGAATATCCGATCCCTGCTGCGATCCCCCCCTGCAGCGCCGCCGGCCGCATTCCCCATAGGTTTCTATGGGGGATGCGAAGCTGCCCGATGTATCAACATCGGGCAGCCTGGCTTCGCACCCCTGGGCTATCCCCATTCTGATATGGCAATAACCCATTGTAGCTTATGGCTACACATCGCACTGCCTGGGCGGCATGTGCAGACCTTCCGGCTTTGAGCATCGCAGGGACGGGCTCTTTTCTGAGCCCTGTCCCTGCGCCTAGCAGGTCATATATTGGGACGAAATGGGCAGTAATATTCCGCCTTAGAGACTTGTTTTTCCAGCCATAACACATGGGTACAAAAACTTATCTTGGATCCTATCTGGGTAATTTTTTTGGCCAAAAAAGAAATGGCTATTACTGGATAGCAAGATAGCACCATCTGGCTAAAATTGTGATAATAGCCCTTCGTTTGCATCCCAAAAACATACAGCAGCTAATTGAATACCCCCTTAAAGTTACAATGCCGACACTGGTATACCTCTTTTACAGTAAAATCCCGGATCCGACACCGCATTTGGAACACGGTTCCAATCCAGGTCGGATCTGGGATTTGCCCCAGATTCCTGCTGCAGCCCCTCCTTAATACATGCAGGGGATACTTAATATTTGCGGCTAACCCCCAAGAACGGGTGTTTTTGGGGGAATTTGCCGCAAATATTCAATAGAAAATGGACATCAGAATGTAAGCTCCCATGAGCAGGGCCCTCTCTCCTCATATGCTTTTATAGAACATATATCTCTGCCAACCTGATAATTGCTGCAGTGTCCTGTCCCCTGATGCAACCGTCTTACCATTTACTTGCCTTGTACTGTAATTTTTTGTTGTTGTTGATCATTTATGTATTGTTATGCACAGCAGACCCCTTGTGGCACCATATAAATAAACTATAATAATAACAACAGTATGTCAGGGTTGCCGACCCTCCCGGAATTACCGTGAGTATCCCGAAAATCTGGTCCCCCTCCCGGCCCCCCGGAAGGGTGGGCAACCCTCCCGGAATCAGGGGGACCCCCACTGAGCCCCCCGATCACGGCATTTAAATGCCGCAATCCGCGGGTTTCAGAGGAGTGGGCAGAGCTAAAGTGACACACTTGTGTCGTTTTAGCCCCGCCCCTTCCATGTAGATCAGTAATTTAGACTATTTTCCATAGTGGGGGTGGGGCTTAATGACGTCACAGTCAAGCCCCGCCCCCGAACGGGTAATGAAAGTCTCCTCTCCGGGCTTCTCCCGGAGAGGAGAATTTGAAAGTCGGCAACCCTGCAGTATGTTGTGTGGTATGGTGCCTACAGACAGGACAGCGAGGATCGGATGAAAGTGAAACTAGGAAGTGAGGTTATATAGAAGGAAAGAACAGTGTAGGTGCGTAATGTCACAAGGGGCCTTATTTTGGTTCATTCTTTCTGACAAAATCCTTCTTAGATGGACAAAACCATGTGCACTGCAGGGGGGGGGCAGATGTAACATGTGCAGAGAGAATTAGATTTGGGTGAGTAATTTTGTTTCTGTGCAGGGAAAATAATGACTGCTTTATTTTTACACTGCAATATAGATCTCACTTTGAAGTAAAACCCCACCCAAATCTAATTCTCTCTGTACAAGTAACACCTGCCCCACCTGCAGTGCACATGGTTTTGTCCATCTAATGGTGCCCACACACGCACCGATTTCAGTGCTATGCGTTTTTGGCTGTACAATGGTTCTTTACAATTTTTCTGCCAGAATTAAGCATGACCCGATGTGATGGTTATTTTGCTGTCTGCGATGCGATGCTGTGCGATTTAAGCACATTTTTTTCACTGGCTTTTTCTTGCCTTTATTTTGTTCGAGTTCACATGTTTTAAACCTGCAATAAAGTTGTTGATAACAATTTGTATGTAATTATTTCCCTCAAAAAAAAAAAAACCCGTCGTATAGCATCGGCTCGTATGCCTGTATAATGCTGAGCCCGATGCTATGCGATAATGTCCAAAAAAGTACCTGCTGCACATACTTTTTTGGACAACTAAAATCGGCCCCCGGGAACGCGCACAGCATCGCGTCGCACACGCCGCACGAATACACCCCGATAATTGTACGCACGATGCGTTTTGTACTTTAAAAGTACAAAACGCGTTCTAAAATCGATGCGTGTGTGGGCTGCATAAGAAGGATTTTGTCAGAAAGAATGAACCAAAATAAGGCCCAAGGTGATAACAGTACTGGTGGCAGGAGGTGGTTGGCTAATAATAAACTAACCTTGTTTGTTCTACTTAATTAATGGATGCCATTTGGCCTAAGTAGACTGCATTGGAAAGCATTAGAAGGTAAAGCAATGTTGCAGAATGTGGTATATACTAACCACACATAGGCCCTTATTCAGATCTGATCGCAGTACAAATTTGTTCTCAAAATGGGAAAAGCCATGTGCACTGCAGGTGGGGCAGATGTAACTTGTATAGAGAGTTATGCTGTGTACACACGGTGACATTTGGCATTCGATTTTGACTATATAGTCAAAATCGTAAGCAGATCTCACAGTTTTGTTTTACTTTTGATCCCGATGCGCGCTCCCGTGACAGCAGATAGACAGGGCAGAAATGGCTATATAGTGCAGATTTAATGCTGATTTTATGAATTGTATGTTAAAAGTACAGAGATAGCAAAGATTGCATAGCACTCGATCTCATGCAGATTGAACAAGTGTGTACACAGCTAAGATTTGTGGGAGTTATTTTGTTTCTGTGCAGAGTAAATACTGGCTGCATTATTTTTACACTGCAATTTAGATTTCAGTTTCAACACACCCCACCCCAATGTAACTCTCTCTGCACCTGTTACATCTGCCCCACCTGCAGTGCACATGGCTGTGCCCATTTTAAGAACAAATTTGTACTGTGATCAGATCTGAATAAGGGCCATGGGCTGATCCTGCCATGCAGAATAATTACAGTATTCAATTTAGCCATGCACAGAGGAAGTCAAATTGGATGAGATCCAGGCTTTTGTGACAAGTGAAGAGCACCAGATCTCTTACGTCAGTGGATCTTGTTGCCAACACACACACAGACAGACCAATTGGGGTCATCTTCTATCCACACAGACCCAGTAATAATCTGATTAAACTGAAATAATTTGCACACAAGGTAATTGGTCAATACAGATATCTCAGCAGGATAATTATAATCTACAGGATGAGCAAGCAAACTGGATTTTTAACTGCTGTGAAACTCCTGGTATGAAACTCCAGCCGGCATGGTATCACAGTAGGAAGTGCTACATGTGTAACAAGGAGTCTATTTAGTAATGGAATAAAGGCTTTTCTCCTCCGGTATTTTTGCTGGAGAAATCTTTTCATTTTGCTTCTCACTATTTATAATAAAGAAAAATGCAGATAAAATAATAAAACTACTGGTTCCCCCAATAGGTTTCAATGGGAATCTAGTACACAATGTGGGGTCTTTTTACGGAGAGAGATAAAGTATCAGCCAATCAGCTCCTAACTGTCATAATACAGGCAGTGTTTGAAAATGACAGTTGAGAGCTGGTTGGTTGGTAGTTTATCTCCGTCCACTTTATCACTCTAGAAGGCTTAGTACATATATGTATTTTAAAAATAAGAGAAGCTACAACATAATGCCATCTCAAGATGGCATTATGTGCACCCTCAGGGGACATAAGCAGGAAGAGACCAGCTCTTTAGTTATTCAAGACAATATTGCGATTATTGCTAAATATACCCCTTAATCCTTGCTTCAAGAGTTTTATCTTTTTTTGGGGGTTGATGGTACAGTATAATGGTTAGCATGACTGCCTCATAGCACTGTGGTCATGGGTTCAATTCCCACCATGGCCATAACTGAGTGGAGTTTTTAATATTCTCTCTGTACTTGTTTGGGTTTCCTCCCACATTCCCTAAATATATACTGGTAGGTTAATTAGTCTCCGTACAAAAAATGAACCCTAGTGTGTAAAGGAGCCCGCACGGCGTGATTCTCGGATGCTTTTTGAACTTTTTATTTCAAAATGCATCTTGGACCTTATGCAGGTCCATTCGCACGCGGACTCAGTTTGCGCTTTGTGTACGGGGTGGGGGTGGGGGTGCATTAGCATATGGGAATTCATGGGCGTTCCCATGAGAACACTGGGCGTTCTCATGCTAATGAGGCCGTAACGGACATGCGGGACAAGCGGGGGAAGGCAGCTGACATCATCATGGATGTAAAACATCCATTCGCAGCCATTGTGAAAGTACGCGCCTTGAGAATGGTGGGCCGGCGTACCACCATTCGCAAGGCGGGATCTGGTTCACTCGCAAGGATGTGAATTCGCATCTGAGCAAATGAGCCAGAATAACCCCCATGTGTAGTTCACATCGCACGTGTTTATTTTGGAATGCGATGTGCTGCGCGCTCCCGCGTAGTTCATATCGCAACCCTAAATAAGTATGTGGAGGCAGTGCTTTTTGTACTAGATCGCATCACATCTAGTTCAAATTGCATGCTGTTGTAGCGTGTCGCATGCGATTTGAACTACATGCGATGTGATCTAGTGACAAACGCACATAGCACAGTTTGCACCGTGTATGGGCACCTTAAGTGTGTGTATGCAGACTAGATGGGCCTTGAGATTACGCGGATTGTTGTGCTCCAAAGTCCAGAGAGACAGTATTTCACAAGACATTGTGGTGTATCAGCAAAAGTGTATTTGGTTGTGTCTGTAGGAGCAGTCTGCTTGAGAGAGCAGTCTGCTTGAGAGATTCTATGAGACATGTATCTGTTTACTAACCCTATTTGCACCGCACATCACAACGGTGGTATTTATGCTGTGGTCTGGGAGAGTTAAGGTTAGAACAACACTTGGAAATAGTCCTTGTGACATTGTTGTGAGTGATTGTACTCTTTCTTCAGAGTTGCTGTATGAACTGTAAATGCAGGTTCTCTATTTATTTTTTATTTATTTATTAACAGTTTCTTATATAGTGCACACATATTCCGCAGCGCTTTACATAGAATATTTGAACATTCACATCGGTCCCTGCCCCAGTGGAGCTTACAATCTATATTCCCTATGGGACCTATAATATACTAATCTAGCTTAATGAACAGAACTGCAGTGTCTTATGCAGTGAAATCGCACAGTACTGTAATTGCAGATACAGTTTACCGGCTGCTAATTTCAGCCATAGACTTCCATGTATACTGTATGTATGATAAAGTTTTACCAATCTTCAGTCCACGTGGATGTTAAAGTATGAAAAAGTCCAAAAAATGGAGAAAAAAAAATCATGGAAAACCCATTCTAACCTTTTTATGTGTTGCCCATTGTCATATCAGATGTTCACCAGAGGCTATGGGCCTTATTCTAGTTCACTCTTAGAGGCAAATTCCTTCTTAGATGGACAAAACCATGTACACTGCAGGGGGGCAGATGTAACATGTGCAGATAGAATTAGATTTGGGTGAGTTATTTTGTTTCTGTGCAGGGAAAATACTGACTGCTTTATTTCTACACTGCAATATAGATCTCACTTTGAAGAAAAACTCCACCCAAATCGAATTCTCTCTGCACATGTTACATCTGCCCCACCTGCAGTGCACTTGGTTTTGTCCAGCTAAGAAGGAATTTGCCTCTAAGAGTGAACTAGAATAAGGCCCTACATAACAGAAAGTACTATTACTGAGAAGAGATGGAGTACCGGGTTTATTATAGATAGTAAATGCGACACCTGTGCAGTATAGCCTCCTATCACAGTGTAAATGCAGCCACCAGGATGCATTATTCCAGCTGCCGATTATGGTCAGCTGTACGCTCGGATCGGTCACCCAGGGCCATTATATGAACCAATGCACAATTGTCATTCTCCTGGTTACATTTTTCTCATTGATTTTCAGGCATCAGCAGCCTTGGAATTGTGCCAGCAGAATGCGGAGGAGGTGAAGGTGTTAATGAAAGACAATGTGGAGAAAGTCCTGGAGAGGGAGGGTAAACTGGATAATCTAGTAGTACGCTCTGATGAACTGAAGAGCATGGTAAGTCCCCGAATACAGCCTTCATCACCATATAGCTAATCACCACTTGCCTAGTGTATAACACAGCTCATCTCCTGCATCTGCTCCACACGGGTATGGATCATAGGATTGACAGGCAATAGGTCGGCACCAACTGGTCAATGTGCACAAGGTTGACACAAGCAAAAGATCAACATGGAAAAGATTGACACATGAAAAGGCCAACAAGTTTTGTTTGGTCTCCATATCGAGTGTACCTTGTCACTCGCCATGCTTAGCTCACAATGGGCGGGATTCTCTAACATCCGCACCCACGCTTCGCAGCACATCGCCAACTACCGCAGACATATGCAGTAACATATGCGATAATTATGGCAAAGGACAGCTCTTGCGTTAGCAGCTGTCCTTTGTGTTGTGGCCGGCGTTGTGCAGCGGGTCCCGACGGCTCCCCCTCCCTCCCTTACCCAGCCAGATGCTGCTGCGGCAGGCTCTCTTCATCCTCCCTGCACCCGGAAGAGGATTTTACAGTGCAGGGAGGAGGAGGTCACAGGTGAGGGGGGGTGTCGGCGCTGATAATGGGGTTTTTACCACATTTTTCATTTAGAGAATTCCGCCCAAAGGGTGTGAGCAGAAATCCAAAAAAACCTAGCGCGGCAATGCTGTTTTGTGCCCTAGCATGGCACAAATAGCATAGTGGTAGGCACTTAAGTCAGAAAATGTTGGTACTTCTGACTAAACACCTGCGAGCACCGGCTTTCTCTGACCTAGCAGTGCACTGATTAGAATAACATCAACATCATTCTGAATTGACCCCATTGTCTTAGTCGACGGCAGTGGGTGGACATTGACAAAAGGTCAGCATGATTTTTTCATTGTCGCCACCTGAGCACGTAGACACCCAATTAATATACTGCATCCCATTTCGTGGCTTGTTTTGTTCGGCACACTTTACTGTTCCAAGTTGTAGTCCGTGTGGATTATAATGTGTGAAAAAGGAAAGAAATGAAAGAAAAAAAAACTCATAGCAACTTTTCCATGTGTTGACCATGGCCGTGTCAACCTCTTGTTTATGTTGACCCATTTTAGCCCCGCCCCTCCTGAAAAGCCACGAATCGCGGAATTTAAACTATGAGTTGCGCTATTTAAATACCGGGACCCTGGGTGAATGGATGGGCACCTCGGAATCTGGGAGGATTGCCCACATTTCTGGGGGGCCGGGAGGGGGACCCGATTTCCGGGACTCTCCTGGCCAATCCGGGAGGGTAGGCAACCCTTTGTTGACCTATTATCTGGATTCCCTCCTTGCCGTTATTATACAAGCTCCCACATTGCAAATGTAAAACTCTAATTAATTTGCACTAGCATAAATATGTTGTCAATAAAGTTCCATTGAAAAGTCCCTTGGTGAGAAAGGAACATTTTAATTTATAAGTATATTGTATCTGTTATGTAATAGAGGATCCTCAATACCCCCCCTGCATTTGTTTCCATGGTTTCAGAAACATATCCTATTGTGATCTTTACAGCCCCTGGGGTTTCCTGGCTACAATGATAAGTATCACGTAACACTTCATGTATTTGGTATGGTGCTACTGCTGTGTTCTGTATTCCGCCGCATGCTTGTATGCTGACGCAGCTTTTTCTCATATGTCACCCGTGCACAAATGCAGTGATATAGATACTAGTAATATGAGCATTAACTCCCATGCTTCTACCCTACAGGCCAGCAACTTCCAGAAGACAGCCAAGACCGTGGAGCGGAAAACGCGATGGGAGAAATGGCGCTGGTACATTATAGCTGGATTAATTGTTCTGGTTATTGTAATCATTATCATCATCATTATAGCTTCTCAGCTGAGTGGGGGGCAAGCAGCAGCGGCACCAGCAGCAGAGGCACCAGCAGCAGACCCCTAACAAACTTATCTGCAATGCCCAACATGTGACTACAGAAATGAGAAGACAGAAGAATAGGACTCCTCAGCACCGGACTGCGTACAGATCTGCAGAACAACGTTCATCTGGAGAGAACACTCCACAGATCAACCACTATGTACAACACTTTGCTGTCCTGTGTATGGATCTTAGATGTTTTCTCCACTCTTGTGCGTGCTGCTTTGTAGGCCAACGCCCGTGCCTCTCAATGTACAGGACTCTGCACAACAAATGCGCCTTACACAGTGTCCCTCCTACTCCTTACAGTCCTCCTCAATGCCCTATTGTGCATATAGTTCTGCATATCATCACCGCCATTCCTTGCTATTTATACATCAGCAGCGAACAAGTTCTCACATGTCTCCAAACTTGTGTACACATGTGATGACCATTGTGCCTTCTCTGCGTATGGACCTGCAAATAATTGTTTCTGTGCCTTTAGGTGTAGTGTTGTTGATGTGAACGCCAATATATGTATACAGGGTTGTGCCACATAAGGGGGTATATATTGTTGCAGGGAACTCCTTTGTGGTAGCCCCTTTGTGTGTATACTTGAAAACCCTTTGTGTCTTCATCTGCAATAAATATCGGTCAGATAGATCCCTCAATTATTTGTTTGTGTAAAAGATGTGTGTGTGTGTGGGGGGGGGGGGGGGGGGTGCAGTGAAAATATTGGAGAAGTTGCCAATCATGAATCAGCTTTGAAGTAACATATGTCAAGTGCATTTTATAAAATTAGCAGTTGATTGGTCGCCATGACCAACTTCTGCACTGGCTTACTTGTGTGGTTACAGAAAAAAACAAAACAAGCAAAGCACAATTTTTGTGGAATTTGTTTTTTTTTGCCTCCATTTTGCCACACAGTGTCTCTCCAGAGCGATACACTCGGTCAAGCGATTTCCGATTTATTAACACCATCGGAAAAGTAGGGTGTCTCAAAGCCTGCACAATACTCATTGGTGGCGACAATGACTTCCTAATTCAATGAGAATTTCTTGACACTGAGCCAGTTTTCCAAATTTGGAGAGGAAGAAGTCGCTTGGGGCCAAATCTCGGGTACAGGGTGGACGGGGAATGAATTTGAAGCACAATTTGTGTAATTGTGCACGGAATTTATTTTTGTTCTTCTTTGTGTAAACTACTTCAAACGATTATCGCAAATAAACAACACTTCACTTCTGGCTGCTTTATGCCCTGGAGGGGGAGATGGACGGATGGAACTTCCCAGGCATCACATCACCAAAGGGATTGTGGCGCCATCTCATAGCAATTTCCAACAGTTATCACACTACCCTCGTACATCTCCCCCATAAACATGAAGGAAGACTGCCAGGAAAAGTGTGTACCAGCACGTGAGAGAACAGTGGTAAGCAGAGAGTAGGAGCACAGGCGACATGAGAGTATACAGTACACTAATGTGCTCTTTCCCAATGTGTGACAAGAGTCCTCTGGGAGCAGGTTAGTAAACAGGACGCTAGAAATAAGAGCATGACATAAATAATGTCTGAGGACAGTATTATGGTGTAAAAGTTCAAGTCATCGCACACATATCCTGTTTTGTGAGACAGAAGCTTCGGGTCACACCGGACAGTGTTTAGAGACTACATAGTTGTCGGTCTGTGCTGATGGCCACTCTCACACACTGTGAGCCAGGGCTTCTCAGTCTGTGGTGTGCTAACTGCGAGAGGTACCCCAAAAACAATTCATGGCTAGTGTCACCTTCAGCACCCTGCTCCTAATCAGTGATGAGGGCATATTAAAACATTTTTTAACAAGATTTTATAAACTACAGTAGCTGTGCTGATACATCACATGTACAATTCTGCCCTTTAAAATGTAAATCCCCCATTCAGATGTACAGGGCTAGTTCGGCCACATAGATGCCGCGAACACCAAACACAGTGTGATATGTGGGCCATGCAGACAGGAGGAGCAGAATGGTGTGCTGCTCTGAATTAGGCCCAAAAAGGTATATTTACTAAAACGGGAGTTCTATTGACAATGGCATGTTGCTATGGGCAACATGGATTGGATTATCTCTTATCTTCTAGAAGGTGCTAAATAAAGAAGTAGAATTTGATTGGTTGCCAATAGCAACCTCCCATTTTCAAAAGAACTCCCATCTTAGTGAATAAACCCCATAATGTCTACAGAAACTTATACATGGTAATTATGGAGCATTTACAAACAAATGGAAGTTTATTTATCAAATCTGTTCAATGGATAACAATGTACTGTATGACCAATCAGTATCTGTGAATCCTTTATAGTACTGCATCAAAATAATATTATTAGTGCACTATTCTACAGATAGTATATGTTGTGGTGAGGAATGCTGGGCGTATAAAGAGGTGACATTTTGCTGAAGTGCTTATTGCGGAAACATTTCCAGGCACAGAGATATCGCATAGGAAAGAGGTTGAGAAACGCTGGAATTAGTGTAATGCTGGTTGTGTCTCGCTCTCCTCTGTGCCCTCATTGTTCCTCCTGTCCCCATGGACATTTATGAATATGTGCCCTTGTACAGTGTTTGTTTGTACACAAAGACTGAGTCACGCGAGAGACAAAAGGGAGACGCAGTTATGTATAGAAAGAAGAATCCACATAAAATATGATAGGCGGCTCTGTGTTACATAGCCCATAGACTTACGAGATATTGCATACAATCATTCGATTTTGACCACATCTGTTTGATAAATCGAATGACATCCATTCGCAGGCCAGGGGAGGGGTGTGTGTGTGACGACAACGCCCACATCTGATGTTGTACATGCACGCATATATAAGAGACTTTTAAGTCACTTACATATGCATGCATGCTGGGAAGGAAATGGGTGGGCAGCTGACATCCGGTGATCAGCTGCCCGCACCCGTGTCATGGCCTCATTAGCATGAGAATGGGAACTCTCATGAAACACTGGGCATTCCCAAATGCTAATGTGTTTGCCAGTCGCCCCACAGCCCCCCTCCGCCCCCCCATCCTGGGTGAGTGTATGTGCCACCATCGGTCCTTGTGCGAACATATTGTGGTTGCGAAGCAACCAGAATAAGGCCCTCAGTCCGCACAGGTTACTCAGATTTTGCCCAGGGGCTGTAAGTGCTCCAGTATTGGAACCAGCTTCAAGCGCAGCATCACACAGAGCCATTCACATAGGAACCAACCCCCTCCCCACTAGAAAGACCATCAGCACACGGATTTCCTGTAAGGGAAGGAAACAATTGCCAGCTGTACCTGCTTTTAGAGGTGTCAGCATCCTGGCAGGCCTTTTTAGAGGCACCCATTGCAAATAGTCCTGGCCAGCGGATGCTATTTTATATTTGCTGAAACATTGGTGCAATATTCAGTAGAGTGGCCCATTTTTCATTGATAGATTGTCTAGCCTTTATAGTGTTACCTACTGTAGCAGATTGGTCAGCCGCCAGGTAACCTGCACACAACATTATTTATTAACAGTTTCTTATATAACGCAGCATATTCCGTTGTATTTTACAAAATGAGACAGTGATACAACAAACTGGGTATTTACAGACAGTCAAAAGGTAGGAGGGCCTTGCTCGCAATCTTACAATCTATAGGGAAATGGGTATTGATACATAAGGATAGATACTGTATTCTTTATTGCATCAATTCCACCAAAATGCAAGGTTCCGTGACTGGTCCTGGAATTTGATAAGCTTGCCTGAAGAGATGAGTTTTCAGGGAACACTTATAGGTTTAGAGACTGGAGGAGAGTCTTATTGTGCTTGGGAGGGCATTCCACAGAGTGGGTGCAGCCCGAAGAAAGTCCTGCAGTCGGGAATGGGAGCGAGTAATGAGTGTGGATGAGAGACGCAGATCTTGGGAGGAGCGTAGAGGTCGGGTTGGATGATATTTTGAGATAAGAGAAGAGATGTATGCTTGTGTAGTTTGGTTTATGGCTTGTGTACATCATTGTACAAAAGGAATTGTGTGTTGCGCAATTAACAGCAGCTGGCATGGGGTAGTCACTCCGCGCAATATATATGAATTAGAAAAAATAAAATGAATAATGAATATAAAACTAGAGCTGCATTTGTTGAATGATCACATATGGTCACACCGTTCAAACTGGATGGATGTTAAATGGATTGATATTACCATTCATTGGCTGATGAAGTCTAAAGAGGATGAGAAGATGTTAATGTCCCACGTATGAATACGTGCCTCTCGTGTCCTCCTTTGTGTGCACTTGAAAAGTCCCACAAATTCTGGTATTCTGGTTTGTAATCCATTAGGGGTTTGGTATGATTTACCTTCAATCAAAATCCCGAAGTTCAAAATACCGACAGCAATTGACCGACGGTCAAAATACAGACAAGGTCAAAATACCTACATTTAAAATATAGACAGGTCAAAAATTAGACACGTTTTTCATATTTTTGGGTCTGTATGTTGACATAGGTCGACATGAACCCATGCTTCGGGCACGGTGACTCACGCTTGGCACACTATTATATTCCCCCTCCATGTCCACCGGGATGGTAAAGTATGTACAAGTCGGTATTTTGACTGTCGGTCAATGGTTTTTTTCCTTTGAAAAAGTTGTCAACTTTAGATACCGAAACACGTCAGGTTACAGCCTTATACTTCCTTTCTGGACTTTTTAGCAAACCCTCTACATACCCCACTGGGACTACTAACCCCACCATTTGTCTGGGTCCACCTTCCTCCACTGGAACCAAGCAATCGGGACACCACCACCTGCTCAATCCTTGGGTTTCTTTTCTATCTGCCTGTGAAGCCTGCCCCATTCAAGGAGGACAGAGGTACCATCACACAGTGCCAAGAACCCTGCCAGGTTTATGGATACCCACCAGCACAAGCTCCAGTAAGATTTGAAAACAAGGAGGACAAAACCATCATTGGGACCAATATGGACACAAGCGGGAGATTATATACTTATTATAATAAGTATATTGCTCAGTCCAGTATTTCAAATATTTCAGTATTTTAACTGTTGGCCATCAATGATTTATTCATTATTTTAGAACAATTAATAAATATGTTATAATTTGTGATACCCAATTGATCTCTTTATTATAATTTTTAAATATACTTTTTAGCGCTCCACTTTCCTTTCTTTCTTGTTGTCGGTATTTTCACTGTAGGTAAATTGACCGCATCCCTCCACTAGCTATGCTGGTTAATTAGGGGCAAGGTAATAGTCCCATACGCAATGTCCAGTAGTGTAGTGGTTCATTCTCAGGAGGTAAAAGGCCAATTGGTGGTTTAAGGATGCTCAACGCGTTTCTCCAGATATATATAGCACTCCGGCTTCCTCAAGAGCAAATGTATACCAGAATTTTTGGGACTTTTCAAGTGCACACAAAGGAGGACATGAGAGGCACATATTCATACATGAGGCATTAACATCTTCCCATCCTCATTAGATTCCATCAGCCAATGCATGGTAATATCCATCCATTTAACATTCATCCAGTGTGAACGGTACGACCATACGTGATTATAAAACAAATGCAGCTCTAGTTTTATATTCATTATTCATTTTATTTGATTGTGTTTCAATTAACACCAATCACTTTTTACTTTGGTATATAATAAAACATAATTACCTTTATTATTAAAGATCAATGTTTTAAAAGAGAATTGTCTTGTTATCATTCAGCCAGCGCTGGCACATTCCTCTTTTTTCTAACACATCGTTGTACACATGGGTGAGATTTAATAGGATGAGAGATCCACAAAGTGAGAGATTTGGTAAGAAATCTCCAGTTTTTTTAAAGCGGCAATCATTTGCACTGCAAAATAAATCTTGCTTTGCCATGTAAATGATTGCGGCTTTAAAAATAACTGGAGATTTCTTACCAAATCTCTCACTTTCTGGATCTCTCATCCTATTAAATCTCACCCATGGTTTTCTTCTTTTTAGATTTCAGGGTGAGGTTTTTTCTGTGTGAACTATCTAATATTTGCAATTATTTGCATTTATCTCTTATATAACACACGCTTTTCAAATGTTATTGATATCGGAATCCATCCATCGGGGCAGATGTATTAAGCCTGATAAAGTGGTGATAAAGAGGAAGGTGATAACACACCAGCCAATCAGCTGTATTTGAGAAATGACACTTAGGAGTTAATTGGCTGGCGGGTTATCACTTCCGCTTTATCACTTTACCAAGATTAATACACCTGCCCCATTGTGAGCAATGACAGCAGAACTCCAGAACTCACTTTTATACCTAGATTATGTAATGCCATTTGTACATTTCTTAACATCACGTGGGCATTATGGGGGTTATTCAGGTTGGTTTGCGAAAGCGAACTCCTTTAATGGAAAGCCGCATGTGACATCAGCCGCCCGCCTGCATTCCCAGGGGAACTCCCAGCTGTTTCATGGGGACACCTATAAAACACTGGACATTCCCCTGCTCCGAGCTGGTGCCCATCACCCCAGGGTGCCTAGGCGCACAGTTTGGGAACCACTGCAGGGGCAAACGCAGGATTTTCGGAAGGGGGTTTCCAGAGAGGGGCGGAGCAAAGCACGGAGATGGACACTTAGGTGACCCAGTATATGCCGGGTCAGTTATATAGATAGACCACAGCAGTGTAGACCTCTGGGCATAGCAATGTATTGGGGCCCCTAACGATCATCCAGTGGTAGTGGTGGTGGGTTCTATGAGCGGAAGCTTTGATGTCCCGCGAGTGGTAGGGGGTATTATATTAACCGCTCAGCATGTAGGGCCTGGATCAGTAATTTCCACTAATTACCCCTTTACTGCACAGATGGTGGGAGATGGGGTGGGAGAAGGGGGCATTGGGCTGAATGAAGGGGCCCTGATACATAACTTCCAGGGTGGTAAAGGATATTTAATATGCAGAGGAGGGATGTATAGTGGAGTGGGCTTATTATTTGGTGCAATATTCAGTAGAGTGGCCCATTTTTCCATTGATAGATTGTCTAGCCTTTACATTGTTACCTATTGTAGCAGATTTCTCAGCCAACATTATTTATTTATTAACAGTTTTGTATATAGCGCAGCATATTCCGTTGCATTTTACAAAATGAGACAGTGATACAACAAACTGGGTATTTACAGACAGTCAAAAGGTAGGAGGGCCCTGCTCGCAAGCTTACAATCTATAGGGAAATAGTTATTGATACATAAGGATAGATACTGTATTCTTTATTGCATCAATTCCACCAAAATGCAAGGTTCCGTGACTCGTCCTGGAATTTGATAAGCTTGCCTGAAGAGATGAGTTTTCAGGGAACACATATAGGTTTAGAGACTGGAGGAGAGTCTTATTGTGCTTGGGAGGGCATTCCACAGGGTGGGTGCAGCCCGAAGAAAGTCCTGCAGTCGGGAATGGGAGCGAGTAATGAGTGTGGATGAGAGACGCAGATCTTGGGAGGAGCGTAGAGGTCGGGTTGGAAGATATTTTGAGATAGAGAAGAGATGTATGTTGGTGTAGTTTGGTTTATGGCTTTGTGTACATCATTGTACAAAAGGAATTGTGTGTTGCGCAATTAACAGCAGCTGGCATGGGGTAGTCACTCCGCGCAATATATATGAATTAGAAAAAATAAAATGAATAATGAATATAAAACTAGAGCTGCATTTGTTGAATTATCACATATGGTCACACCGTTCAAACTGGATGGATGTTAAATGGATTGATATTACCATTTATTGGCTTATGAAGTCTAAAGAGGATGAGAAGATGTTAATGTCCCACGTATGAATACGTGCCTCTCGTGTCCTCCTTTGTGTGCACTTGAAAAGTCCCAGAAATTCTGGTATTCTGGTTTGTAATCCATTAGGGGTTTGGTATGATTTACCTTCAATCAAAATCCCGAAGTTCAAAATACCAACGGCAATTGACCGACGGTCAAAATACAGACAAGGTCAAAATACCTACATAGTCAAAATACCTACATTTAAAATATAGACAGGTCAAAAATTAGACACGTTTTTCATATTTTTGGGTCTGTATGTTGACATAGGTCGACATGAACCCATGCTTCGGGCACGGTGACTCACGCTTGGCACACTATTATATTCCCCCTCCATGTCCACCGGGGTGGTAAAGTATGTACAAGTCGGTATTTTGACCGTCGGTCAATGGTTTTTTTCCTTTGAAAAAGTTGTCAACTTTAGATACCGAAACACGTCAGGTTACAGCCTTATACTTCCTTTCTGGACTTTTTAGCAAACCCTCTACATACCCCACTGGGACTACTAACCCCACCATTTGTCTGGGTCCACCTTCCTCCACTGGAACCAAGCAATCGGGACACCACCACCTGCTCAATCCTTGGGTTTCATTTTCATCTGCCTGTGAAGCCTGCCCCATTCAAGGAGGACAGAGGTACCATCACACAGTGCCAAGAACCCTGCCAGGTTTATGGATACCCACCAGCACAAGCTCCAGTAAGATTTGAAAACAAGGAGGACAAAACCATCATTGGGACCGATATGGACACAAGCGGGAGATTATATACTTATTATAATAAGTATATTGCTCAGTCCAGTATTTCAAATATTTCAGTATTTTAACTGTTGGCCATCAATGATTTATTCATTATTTTAGAACAATTAATAAATATGTTATAATTTGTGATACCCAATTGATCTCTTTATTATAATTTTTAAATATACTTTTTAGCGCTCCACTTTCCTTTCTTTCTTGTTGTCGGTATTTTCACTGTAGGTAAATTGACCGCATCCCTCCACTAGCTATGCTGGTTAATTAGGGGCAAGGTAATAGTCCCACACGCAATGTCCAGTAGTGTAGTGGTTCATTCTCAGGAGGTAAAAGGCCAGTTGGTGGTTTAAGGATGCTCAACGCGTTTCTCCAGATATATATAGCACTCCGGCTTCCTCAAGAGCAAATGTATACCAGAATTTTTGGGACTTTTCAAGTGCACACAAAGGAGGACATGAGAGGCACATATTCATACATGAGGCATTAACATCTTCCCATCCTCATTAGATTCCATCAGCCAATGCATGGTAATATCCATCCATTTAACATTCATCCAGTGTGAACGGTACGACCATACGTGATTATAAAACAAATGCAGCTCTAGTTTTATATTCATTATTCATTTTATTTGATTGTGTTTCAATTAACACCAATCACTTTTTACTTTGGTATATAATAAAACATAAGTACCTTTATTATTAAAGATCAATGTTTTAAAAGAGAATTGTCTTGTTATCATTCAGCCAGCGCTGGCACATTCCTCTTTTTTCTAACACATCGTTGTACACATGGGTGAGATTTAATAGGATGAGAGATCCACAAAGTGAGAGATTTGGTAAGAAATCTCCAGGTTTTTTTAAAGTGGCAATCATTTGCACTGCAAAATAAAACCTGCTTTGCCATGTAATACCCCTTTTACACCAAAAACCCTGGTCCGACCCTGGTCTTTGAACGCTGGAGTTTCCAGGGTCTGACCCTGCTTTATACTGCATTTACACACACTTCGACCTGGGTCGGACCTGGGTCTGCACCATTTACACTGAACCTGGGTCAGCCCTGCCTTTCCTTGTTGATTATATAGATATATAGATATCTATATAGATATAGACATCTATATAGATATCTATATATCTATATAGATATCTATATCTATATAGATATCTATATCTATATAGATATATACATCTATATAGATATATACAACAAAGATATTGCGAGCGGCACTCAGAGACTGGATACACGAAGTAACACTGCAAATACGTGTTTAATGCAAACTTCAACGTTTCGGGGCGCTGGTCCCCTTCGTCAGGATAAACACAAGGTGTCACACACAAGACGTTGAAGTTTGCATTAAACACGTATTTGCAGTGTTACTTCGTGTATCCAGTCTCTGAGTGCCGCTCGCAATATCTTTGTTGTATGCTAGTGGACCCAAGCGGCCACACCTGAAGGCACCAGAGCAAGTGAGTCCAGGGGGACAGCAGAGTGCCGGAGCCAGCACAGGATATATAGATATATCTATATATATATATATATATATATATATATATATATATATATATATATATATATATATATATCTCCTATATATTTGGCTACATCTGTCACTCAAAGTGGGTGTCTGTGTCTATAACGCTCTGTTCCTGGACTTTCCTCTTAATGTGTGATTGCCTTCATCTGTGCTGAACACCTTTCTGAGAAATTAACCTGTTTAAAACAGGTGATGGCAATCATACATTAAGGGGAAGTCTAGAAACAGCATTGTGTCCCTCCTGGAGAGGGTCATGTTGGGAGGTATGTGACAGAGAACCAGCCCAGTGAGCCCACAGACAGTGCCAGACACCCACTGCCTTCCCATGTTGCCCAGCACTGCTACTCCACAGCCACCAGGTGAGCGCCCCCTCCCGCGATTTGCGGCAAAACCTCCCCCCCCCCGTGCGCCCCCTCCCGCGATTCGCAGCAAAAACACCCGCTCCCCCGCGACCCCCCCTACCGCGATTCGCAGCAAAAACACCCCCGCGACCCCCCCTCCCGCGATTCGCTGCAAAACGAACCCCCCCACGACCCCTCCCGCAATTCGCGGCATAACCACCACCCCGCGACCCCCCCCTCCCGCGAATCGCGGCAAACCCTCCCCCGTGACTCCCCCCCCCCGATTCGCGGAAAAAACACCCCCCTGCGACCTCCCTCCCGCGATTCGCGGCAAAAAGAACCCCACCGCGACCCCCCCCTTGCACGATTGGCGGCACCTCCCCCCCCCCGCAATTCGCAGCAGCCCCAGGATTAAATGGCACATACAAAACACTGACATGGCTATGGTCGACAATGAAAAAGGTTGACATGAGTTTTTGAAGATTTATTTTTAATTTTTTCATATTCATTGTCATGTGTCGACATGGACACCAATGAAGTGGCACACTTATGTCAACATTTACATGTGTTGACCTTTCTGTGTTGATTTTTTTCTTGTGGCGATTCGCGTCACACCCCCCGCAACCCCCCCTCCGGCGATTCGCGGCACCCCCCCGCAACCCCCCCCCCTCCCGCAATTCGCGGCAACCCCCCACCGGAACCCCCATGAACCCCGCTCTCCCGCGATTCGCGGCACCCACCCCCCGCAACCCCCCCCCCTCCCGCAAATCGCGGCAGCCCCAGGATTAAATGGCACATGCAAAACACTGGCACGGCTATGGTCGACAATGAAAAAGGTTGACATGAGTTTTTGAAGATTTATTTCATTTTTTGAATGTTTTCATATTCATTGTCATGTGTCAACATGGACACCAATGAAGTGGCACACTTATGTCAACATTTACATGTGTTGACCTTTCTGTGTTGATTTTTTCTTGTGGCGATTCGCGTCACACCCCCCCGCAACCCCCCCTCCCACGATTCGCGGCACCCCCCGTGACCCCCCACCTCCCGCAATTCGCGGCAACCCCCCACCGGAACCCCTGTGAACCCCGCCCTCCCGCGGTTCGCGGCACCCAACCCCGCGACCCCCCCCTCCGGCAATTCGCGGCACCCCCCGTGATTCGCGGCAGCTCCAGAATTAAATTGCACATGGAAAACACTGACATGGCTATGGTCGACAATGAAAAAGGTTGACATGAGTTTTTGAAGTTTTTTTTTTTCATTTTTTGAATGTTTTCATATTCATTCTCATGTGTCGACATGGACACCAATGAAGTGCCACACTTATGTCAACATTT
Organism: Crinia signifera; assembly: GCF_055691185.1. Taxonomy (NCBI): domain Eukaryota; kingdom Metazoa; phylum Chordata; class Amphibia; order Anura; family Myobatrachidae; genus Crinia; species Crinia signifera. The sequence goes on from NC_139220.1 coordinate 276,968,358, forward strand.
ACATGTGTTGACCTTTCTGTGTTGATTTTTTCTAATGGCGATTTGCGTCACACCCCCCCCCCACTCCCGCGATTCACGGCACACACACACCTCCCCCGCGATTCTCGGCACCCCACCCCTTAACCCCCCCTCCCGTGATTCATGGCACACCCCCGCGACCCCCCCTCCCATGATACACCGCAACCCCCGCCCCGTAACCCCCCCTCCCGTGATTCGCGGCACCCACCCCCGCGACCCCCCCTCCCGCAATTCGCGGCACCCCCCACGATTCGCGGCAGCTCCAGAATTAAATTGCACATGGAAAAATAGGAATTTGGTACTCACCGATAATTCCCTTTCTCCGAATCCGAAGGGGACACTGAAGTACTACGCTGGGGATAGTGTGGTGTTATGGAGGAGTTGGCACTTTAAGAACTTGAAGTGTGGTGTGGCTCCTCCCCCTCTATCCCCCCCTCAGACTCCAGTCTTAGTTACTGTGCCCGAGAGGAGAAAAGAGACCAGGAAACCTCTGACAGAGAGAGAGAGAATGAAAACAAGACACCGAAACAAAAAATAAGTCAAAAGAACTTACATACAGACCATCGCATGCAACACAACCTGGCCACATGCGACCTGTAAAAACCCCTCCCTTACCAGAAGACCAGTGCCGGGAGGGCGCTCAGTGTCCCCTTCGGATTCGGAGAAAGGGAATTATCGGTGAGTACCAAATTCCTATTTTCTCCTTCATCCTCTGGGGACACTGAAGTACTACGCTAGGGACGTCCCAAAGCCATCCCCACGGGCGGGAAGGTGCTGGGCATCCTGAAGCACCGCGCGGCCAAACCTAGTAGAGGATGCCGCGAAGGTGTCAAACCTATAAAACTTAATAAAGGTATTGGGCCCAGACCAAGTGGCTGCCCTACATACCTGAGAAAGAGACACCCCCCTGGCCGCCGCCCAAGAAGGTCCCACCGAACGGGTGGAATGAGCCGAAACTCTAGTAGGCGGAGGCCGGGAGGCCTGAACATAAGCTTGTTTAATGGTTAGACAAATCCACCTGGCCAAAGTTTGCTTGGTAGCCGGCCAACCACGTTTTGCGGAACAGTATAGGACAAACAGAGAATCCGACTTCCTGAGATCCTTGGTTCTGTCCACATAAACCCGCAAAGTTCTGACCACATCCAGTGAAGCGAACTCTCCTGTCAAGGCCGGAACCACGATTGGCTGATTAAGATGATAAGCCGTCACCACCTTTGGCAAGTAATCCAATCTAGTCCGGAGTTCCGCCCTATCTGAGTGGAACACCAAATACGGAGAACGACATGAGAGAGCACTGAGGTCAGACACTCGTCTAGCCGATGCCAAAGCCAGTAAGATCACCGTCTTCCAGGTAAGTAAACGTAAATCAATAGATTCTAAAGGCTCAAACACCTCCGACTTGAGATAGTCCAGCACCAAAGGAAGATCCCAAGGTTCTTCCGGAGGTCTTACCGGAGGCTGCAGCCTTAGAACCCCATTCAAGAATGTTTGTATTTCCGGCATCAAGGCTAATCGCCTATGAAAGAAAACCGACAAGGCGGACACCTGGACCTTAAGGGACCCTAAACGAAGGCCCGCCTCAAACCCTGATTGCAGAAACCTCAACAATCGGGACAAAGAAAAAACAGCTGTAGGGCACTTGTGTCGTTCACACCACGACACATAAGCCTTCCAAATCCTGTAATAATGCCGGGAAGTAACCTCCTTCCTGGCTCTCATCATTGTGGGAATGACCTCTTTAGGTACCCCACGCCTACTCAGCAGCTCGGCCTCAACAGCCACGCCGTCAAACGCAGCTGCCTTAATTCTTGGTAGACGAATGGTCCCTGTTTCAATAGATCCTCTCTTTGAGGCAGTAGCCAGGGTTGATCTATCAGGAGCCCCTGAAGATCGGCAAACCAAGGCCGACGAGGCCAGTTTGGAGCAATGAAAATCACCGTTGCCTTCTCGCGCTTGATCCGTTTGAGTACTAACTGAATCAAGGGTAACGGAGGGAACACATAGATTAGATGGTAATTCCACTCTGCGGTCAGAGCATCCGTCGCCACTGCCTCCGGATCTCGTGACCTGGAACAATACTGAGCCACCTTGCAATTCCGTTTGGATGCCATCATGTCTATCTGAGGTAACCCCCAACGATTGACAATCTGGCCAAACACCTCCGGATGCAGAGCCCACTCCCCTGGGTGCACATCCTGGCGACTTAAGTAGTCCGCTTCCCAATTGTCCACCCCTGGAATGAACACCGCCGAGAAGGCCAGAGAATTCCTCTCCGCCCATTGAAGGATCGGGCGTACCTCCTGCATAGCTGCCCGACTGCGCGTTCCACCCTGTCTGTTGATATATGCCACAGCCGTGGCATTGTCCGACTGAATTCGGATCGGCTTCCCTCTGATGAACAGGTCCGCCTTGAGAAGAGCCAGACGGATAGCCCGAATCTCCAGAATATTTATCGGCAGCCTTGATTCCTGCGGAGACCAACGGCCCTGAAAGTGACGTCCCATCACAACCGCCCCCCAGCCCCTCAGGCTGGCATCCGTCGTGATGATAGTCCACTCCCAGACTCCGAACCGACGCCCCTCCAACAGATTGGCCGTGTGAAGCCACCAGTGAAGGGACAGCCGACTGCAGGGTGAAAGAATTACCGTCCTGTGCATGTGGACATGCGAACCCGACCACTGTCTCAACAGATCGAGTTGAAAAGTCCTGGAGTGGAAACGGCCGAAAGACAGAGCCTCGAAGGAGGCGACCATCTTGCCAAGCAACCGAATGCAAAGGTGCACCGACACCCTCCGAGGACGAAGCACCTGCTTCACCAAGTCCTGAATCGAGGCAATTTTCTCCAAGGGAAGGAAGACCCGCTGTACTTCTGTGTCCAGAATCAGTCCAAGAAACAAAATCCTTTGGGAAGGTACCATCTGGGATTTGCCATAGTTTAGAATCCAGCCATGCCGAATCAAGGTCTGACAAGTCACGTGAAGAGCCTGTTCCAGCTGACTCCTGGATCCGGCTTTTATCAACAAATCGTCCAGATACGGAACAATCTTGACTCCTAGTGTGTGGAGAAAGGCAACCATGACTGCCATTACCTTGGTAAAAAGGCGAGGCGCCGATGACAGGCCAAAGGGCAGAGTCCGAAATTGAAAATGTTGGTCCTTGATTGCGAACCGAAGGAACCTCTGGTGTAAGTCGTAAATGGGAATATGTAGATAGGCATCCTTGACGTCCAAGGATGCCAAATATTCCCCCGGTTCCAGACCTGCCACCACCGAGCGAAGCGACTCCATTTTGAATCTGTGGTACATAATGTACTCGTTCAGCTTCTTTAAATTTAAGATCGGCCTTACCGACCCGTCTGGTTTTGGAACCAGGAAAAGAGGAGAATAAAACCCCTCTTTGCGTTGATCGGTTGGGACATGCATTACCACGCCGGCTGATAACAACCGCTGAACTGCTTGGAGTAGTAACTGGGAGTCTTTTTCCGCATGCGGAAGACCCATCGTAAAAAACTGTTGAGGAGGAGAACCGGCAAACTCTAGTTTGTATCCCCGAGACACGACTGAGAGAACCCACTTGTCCTTGCAGGATTCTTCCCAGACCTGCCGGAAATCCAGAAGCCGCGCTCCTACTCTGGGATCCCCCAGGTAGGAGGGGAGGGCGTCATGCCGCGGGCTTTTCTGGCTGCTTGGCGTCTGCACGCCGGGAGCCAGGGTTCGCGGCGGAGGTGGCGGCGCCAAAGCCTCTACCTCTACCACGGCCCGAGGTAAAGGAACCTCTGGACTTACCTCTAAATTTCGGGGCCCCTCGAAAGGAGCGAAAAGCCGGACCCTGGTAAGGTTTTTTCGGAGGAGGCGCTGAGGAAGGGAGGAAGGTAGATTTACCCCCTGTCGCCTGAGCAATTAATCTATCCAGCTCTGGGCCCCCGTAAAGGGAAGAGCTTCCACTGCTTTTTTTATATCCGCCTCCGCCTGCCAAGACTTAAGCCACAAAGACCGTCTGGCTGTAATAGACAGAGCCGAGATCTCCCTGGCCGCCTCTCCAATATATGCCGCGGATTCCCGCATTTGATCAGCCAACTGAGCTAACTCCTCAGGAGGCCTCTGCTCCTCCAAGCCCCTGGACAAATCCTCTGCCCATTTCTCCATGGCCCTGCTGACCCAGGAGATAACAAAAATAGGACGCAAAGAAACCCCAGCCGTAGAAAAGATGTGCTTAAGCCCCGCCTCCAAACGCCTATCTGGCGCCTCCTTCAGGGCCACCGCTCCCGGAATGGGAAGCGCTGCCTTCTTTGAAAGCTTAGAGACGGAAGCGTCCGCTAACGGCGGGTTCTCCCATTTCGCCCTGGCTTCCGGGGCAAAAGGGTAAGACGCCTTAAAGCGCCTGGATAACTGAAACTTTTTCTCAGGCACTTTCCAAATGTCCAACAGAGGCTTCTCCAACTCTATGGACTCAGGAAAAGTTACCGCAGCTTTAACAGGACGGCCAAAAATAGAAACCGGAGCAGGAGGTTCTTGCTCAGCAACATTAAGAGTCACCTTAATAGCCTGAATCAAGGCCTCTAAACCTTGAGCCTCATCCTGAACACCCTGCTCTTCATCCACAGGTGCAAAGGTATAATCCAACACCTGACACTCCCCCTCCTCTAGAGGGTTAACTTCCTCCTCATCAGAGGTATCAATCCTCAAAACCAAAGGAGCACCCCTTTTTTTAGGTGGAGGGGGGGCGCTGGACTGTGTAGGCATAACGGTGGATTGTACCAGCGAATCCACTGACCTAATCAACTCTCTGGCCCATGAAGGCTCAGCAGAAGACATAGTAGACAGATGAGAATGTAAAATCTCCCTGTCCCTACGAGACGCTGCCAGCTCAGAAGCTAAGGTAGCTAACACACTTGTAACCCCTTCAGCATTAAGGAGAGCAGCTTGCTGTTGAACAGCCCCTCCTTTATAGCAATCCTTACACAGTGACACACCTTTCACATGTTGTGTAAATTGCTGATTACACTGAGTGCAGGTGAACAGCTTCTGAGAAGCCTTAGAGCCAGAAGCTTTTGATGCCATAATGCAATCCAATACAAACACTTTCACACAGCACACTCTAACACACAGATAGCAGTGTAAACCCAGCAGTGTAAAAGAAGGAAATACAATAGGGGGAGAGGAGCTTACCTTCCCCGAATTAGCCCACCAGAATACTCCAAGCGGGGACTCCTAAAAAGGAGAACCCCTTCACTCACCCAGCGCAGTGACACAGTCTGTCCAGTCTGGGATGAAAAACGCTTTGCTGTCCTGAAGCAGAAGGGCTCTGAAGAGGCACAACAAACAGAGGAAGGCAGCGTGGGCTATTAGGAAGGCAGCGTTTGCTGCACTGAGGATTTTTAACCTGGAGGAGACGCCCATGACACGCCTCCTCCTTCCTCCGTCCCAGCGCGCGCTGAGGACAGCGGCGCTGAGACACAGTCTGCCCCTCAGCTGGACCAGCGCGTGACTCTGATCCAGCAGTCACCCGGCGCCCAGCGCCCCAGTCCTGATCTCTCCGGCGGGTGACTAGCCAACGGAGCAGTAACACAAGCCGCGAGCGGCTGTGGCTGCTTCCCCACACCTAGAGTGCAGGCGGCTGAGGTCAGCAGCGTGCACCGCACGCAGTGCCGCTCTGACCTCCCAGAGAGCTTTATACACACTGCAGGCAGCCAGTCTAACACTCAGGCTGCCTGCACACTTCTATACAAAACAAAAAACGGACAACCAGAGACCCCTGCGGGAGCCTCTCGCCCAGGGATCCTACTCCTCCGGGCACTAAACTAAGACTGGAGTCTGAGGGGGGGATAGAGGGGGAGGAGCCACACCACACTTCAAGTTCTTAAAGTGCCAACTCCTCCATAACACCACACTATCCCCAGCGTAGTACTTCAGTGTCCCCAGAGGATGAAGGAGAAACACTGACATGGCTATGGTCGACAATGAAAAAGGTTGACATGAGTTTTTGAAGTTTTTTTTTTCATTTTTTGAATGTTTTCATATTCATTCTCATGTGTCGACATGGACACCAATGAAGTGCCACACTTATGTCAACATTTACATGTGTTGACCTTTCTGTGTTGATTTTTTCTTGTGGCGATTCGCATCACACCCCCCCCACCCCCCCCCGCAACCCCCACTCCCGCGATTCACGGCACACAAAACCCCCCCGCGATTCTCGGCACCCCACCCCGTGACCCCCCCCTCCCGTGATTCACGGCACACCCCCCGCGACCCCTCCTACCATGATTCGCCGCAACCCCCGCCCCCGTAACCCCCCTCCCGCGATTTGCGGCAACCCACCCCGCGACCCCCCTCCCGCGATTCTCTGCAATCCCTCCCCTCCTGCGATTCGCAGCATCCACCCCCCCCACAACCCCCCCTCCTGCAATTCACGGCACCCCCCGCGACCCCCCCTCCTGCAATTCGCGGCACCCTCCGCGACCCCCCCTCCCGCGATTCGCGGACACCTAAGTTGCAATACAGGGCATCTTTCATACAATTCTAACCATATTTCTCATATACAAACGTTCACAAATTAAGGGGGCGCAGCCCCTTACGACGGTGTGAAGAGCGCCCGTAGGGCGCGATGAATCACCTAGTATATATATATATATATATATATATATAGATCTATAGATCTATATATATAGCTTGGAGGGGGTAGAGGGGGGAAGCTGTCCCCGGGTGCTGTGAGGGTAGAGGGGGGAAGCTGTCCCCGGGTGCTGTGGGGGTAGAGGGGGGAAGCTGTCCCCGGGTGCTGTGGGGGTAGAGGGGGGAAGCTGTCCCCGGGTGCTGTGAGGGTAGAGGGGGGAAGCTGTCCCCGGGTGCTGTGGGGGTAGAGGGGGGAAGCTGTCCCCAGGTGCTGTGAGGAGGAGGGGGGTCCCTGCGGCTACTGAGGGGAGAGGGGGTACCTGTCAGCCTGACACTATGATTGCCGGCGCTGCCGCTGCTGTATCTCCCCCCGGCGGCCGGTCCTTGCGGCGGTTGGACAGTCAGTGTCGGCGGTCCCTCTGGCGCAGGGGAAATAATAGTACTATTTCCGCCGGGGGGAGATACAGCAGTGGCAGCGCCGTGTCAGGCTGGCCGCTGACAGGTACCCCATCTCCCCTCAGTAGCCGCAGGGACCCCCCTCCTCCCGCAGCACCTGGGGACAGCTTCCCCAGCGCTGCACGCTGTGAACCCGCTGCGGGTGCCTGGACCCGCAGCGGGACCATTTACACCGCCATTTACACGGGTCCCATCCGGGTTCTACCCAGGTCAAGACCTGGGTAGAGGACCCGTGTAAATGGACACGGATACCCCCCATTTACACCGCCGAGGATCCGGGTCTGACCCGCCGCTGACCTGGATTTTTCGGCGGTGTAAAAGGGGTATTAATGATTGCCGCTTTAAAAAAACCTGGAGATTTCTTACCAAAGCTCTCACTTTCTGGATCTCTCATCCTATTAAATCTCACCCATGGTTTTCTTTTTAGATTTCAGGGTGAGGTTTTTTTCTGTGTGAACTATCTAATATTTGCAATTATTTGCATTTATCTCTTATATAACATACGCTTTTCAAATGTTATTGAAATCGGAATCCATCCATCGGGGCAGATGTATTAAGCCTGATAAAGTGGTGATAAAGAGGAAGGCGATAACACACCAGCCAATCAGCTGTGTTTGAGAAATGACACTTAGGAGTTAATTGGCTGGCGGGTTATCACTTCCGCTTTATCACTTTACCAAGATTAATACACCTGCCCCATTGTGAGCAATGACAGCAGAACTCACTTTTATACCTAGATTATGTAATGCCATTTGTACATTTCTTAACATCACTTGGGCATTATGGGGGTTATTCAGGTTGGTTTGTGAAAGCAAACTCCTTTAATGGAAAGCCGCATGTGACATCAGCCGCCCCCCTGCATTCCCAGGGGAACGCCCAGCTGTTTCATGGGGACGCCTATAAAACACTGGACATTCCCCTGCTCCGAGCTGGTGCCCACCACCCCAGGGTGCCTAGGCGCACAGTTTGGGAACCACTGCAGGGGCAAACGCAGGATTTTCGGAAGGGGGTTTCCAGAGAGGGGCGGAGCAAAGCACGGAGATGGACACTTAGGTGACCCAGTATATGCCGGGTCAGTTATATAGATAGACCACAGCAGGGTAGACCCCTGGGCATAGCAATGTATTGGGTCCCCTAACGATCATCCAGCGGTAGTGGTGGTGGGTGCTATGAGTGAAAGCTTTGATGTCCCGCGGGTGGTAGGGGGTATTATATTAACCGCTCAGCATGTAGGACCTGGATCAGTAATTTCCACTAATTACCCCTTTACTGCACAGATGGTGGGAGAAGGGGGCATTGGGCTGAATGAAGGGGCCCTGATACATAACTTCCAGGGTGGTAGAGGATGTTTAATACGCAGAGGAGGGGTGTATAGTGGAGTGGGCTTATTATTCATAATTTTCTGGTGGGAGGGCAGCTTGCTTGACTGCAGGTATCTCCAGTTCCCGGAAATAGATTTCTTAGATGTTAATGGAATTAAAAACTAGAGAATCCCACCTACCAAATGGTACTTGGAACTAGGGGATCAGAGTTCAGGAGGTAGAGCAATCTGCCAACGAGTATATAAAACTACATACCAGGTGTGTGGAGCTGGAGCAGTAACCAGCTGCTGGAAGGCTGATATCTCTGGTTCTGGGAAGAGTAGAGACACGCTACTAGTGTCCATCAAAGGGGGAGAGTCCCAGCTTTCGGAATATACCCTCAGAAAAAATATACATACCAGAGACACGTCCTATGGTATAAATGAGATATATACACTGCAGACTGCGTTCTATATACTGATATACAGACTAGAGACACGTCCTATGGTATAAATGAGATATATACACTGGGGACTGCGTGTCCATCAAAGGGGGAGAGTCCCAGCTTTTGGAAAATACCACCAGAAAAACTCTATGTCAGAAAGAACCTGAAATATCTGACTGGGAAGAGCAAGTAACAGGCTTGGATGGGGACCACTGCTTTGAAGTCAGATATCTCCGGTTCCCAAGGGACGATTTTTAAAATTCTTGTACCCATGGAAAAAGGGGACCCTCAGCTTTCAGTCTAGGGCCATTAGACTTCTGGGGGGGGGGGGGGTTCTGGGTACTCAGAAACCCCCCTGCCTGCGCCACTGTACTGCACTAACCTTTTTTAAGTGAAGCCTAGCCCAATCCCCTTCCCCCACAGTCTAACTCTAACCTCACTATATACTGCCTAAACCTAACCCCCGAGGCACGCTTGGTCATGGAAAACAGGAGCACTGGCTGACTATAACAATAACTTTATTTACTATTGATAAGATTGCAAAGATTGCAGGGGTGGATTTAGGGGTGTGGGCGCCCCTAGTCACAACAATATCGGCAGCCCCCCCCACCTAATTGTATTATTTTTTATTGATTAGGTATAATTAGGTATAAGCTCTCATTTCATTATAGCCAATTTAATAGAATAAAACAAAAAGCCACTAATGGTGACACTTTTTGTTATTATGCATACATATTTACTTTGTAGGATAGCTTACAGGGGCAGTATCTGCTTGTCCTTTTGATTTACACTATATTCAAGATGGAATATGGTACAGTACAGTGGGAATATTTTGCAGCTACTGGTACAATTCAGGCTGACCGTACCATCAGTGCCGCCCCCAAACATGTGCCGTCCATAGGCACGTACCTAATGGGAAGTTCGGCACCGTAAGATTGTGCTTGGAATGCCAATGTATCCTGACCAAAGCATGGATAGAGGGAGGGCAAGAAGAGATATCTTGTTATTTTAGAAACACATCCACTGATAAAACAAGCCATTGCACATTGCTATATATCTGCATGCACAGAGCAGCGACCAGATATCCCCTACACCCTTGCTACTACTTAGCAATAAAATCTGCAGCACATATTATAGTTCCAATGCATCTTTTATTGGATTAGTACCGCACATACTGTAACACAACATGGCACGCCTGCCACATACACCCACAGGCCAACCTCTTAAAAATGTTTCAATGACTATACATTTTTACTTACACAGTACTCATACCCCAGACATTGTGTAGTACATCACAAAGCACTCCCACAGCACATCACAGCATCCCTTGCATCCAGCCATACTTCACACAGCACCCATGCACCCTGCAGCACATTTCCCAACACCCCCCGCATTCTAGAACATGTCACACAGCACCCCCAGCATCCTGCAGGACATCACCACATCACACAGTACCCCATGCGCCCCGCAGCACACAACACAGTACCACCTCATGCATCATATCACTGCATGCACTTTACAGTACCCCATAGCACATCACCAGTACCCCACACTTGCCTAACTTACCCTCTCCATGAGGGAGAAAATGCTCTGGACTTCCCTGGTAATGTATGATTGCCATCACCAGTGGGGAGCTAGGTAAAGGTGTTTCACCACAGGTGCTGGCAATCCTACATTACCAGGGAAATCCAGGAACAGAGCATTTTCTCCCTCATGGAGATGGGTCAGGTAGGCAACTATGCAGCACCCTAATAATCCTACAACTCACACAGCTGCAGCAGTCCGTGCGCCTAAAGCCCCCCATCCATTCTGCAGAACACTACACAACCCCCTACTCTACAGTCTGTGGCACATCACTAGCACCCCATGCATCATGTTTCCTGAAGCATATATTACATTATTAGCAGCATCCTGCAGCATATTACGCAGAACAAGCACATTACACACACATATATTTGCTTACATTATAATATTCCTCCCCTTTACTACATTACAATCCACATTACTAAAACAATTCTGCCTGGAGTGTCTCACACCGATGTCACCGGGAGAGTCACATGATAAACCAATGACGCCACGCCCAGTCCGATCACATGACTGCAGTGTATCGTCTAATGGAGAGTCCACCAGCTGAACACGCCTCCTCTGCAGTCTGATAGGGTCATGGGAAAAATCCTAGCACTATGATTGGTTGAGACCGGGAGCCGTCCTGGGGAGCTGTGTCACCTCCTGGAACTGGAGGTACCGAGACTTCCTGCATCTGACCTGTCTGTATTTATTCACAGCGCCTCTGTGTGACCCTTTTACCGGGGAGAAGGTAACAGTAATGAGTATCTATCTATCTATCTATCTATCTATCTATCTATCTATCTATCTATCTATCTATCTATCTATCTATCTATCCTGTACCAGAAAAGAACATTGCAAGAGTCATAATTAAAATGGAAGATCCCATTGTGTGTGTGTGTGTGTGTGTGTGTGTGTGTGTGTGTGTGTGTTCCATGCTAAGAATGAATCAGTGTATTTGCTAGTACTCAGGCATTGGGAAGTGTCTGAGCCTTCACTACCTGGATTTATAGTAGTACATGTATAGTACATGTATGAATGGTTGGTGATCCCACATATTTCCAGGCTAGCCAAGCTATCCCCACAAATACCCCTAGAGGTAATACAGGCTGCCCCATGGTGCGTGATATGATATAATATGACATGACGTATCTTTCAGTATGAATGGTTCAAATCTCACATATGAATAGCATGTGCATCTTTTATTGGATTAGTACCGCACATACTGTAACACAACATGGCACACTTGCCACATACACCCACAGGCCAACCTCTTAAAAATGTTTCAATGACTATACATTTTTGACAGTCAAGTATTTTTACTTGATGTGGATGGGCGTTGATGTGGATAGAGCTACTAAATGGGCGGGGCATCAATTGGTGCATAAACTTTTTTTTTAACACCTATTGCCCCCAGCAGTGCTATATATACACAATGCCCGCAGCAGTGCCATATATACACATAATGCCACCAGAAATGCCATATATACACACATGCCACCAGCAGTGCTAGTTACATAATACCCTGAGTAATGGCAGATACAGAGTACCCCCCCCCCCCCCCCCCCCCCCCAGCAGTGCCAGAGAAACAATGACCCCCAGCCAGTGATGCAAGTCTAAAAAATTATTCGGCGCACGACAAAAAATGGATTTTAAATGGCCGCTGGAGTCACAGGGACAGAGAGGAATAAGAGGCATGCAATGCAGAGTACAGTGCAGCAGAGGCTGTGTGCGACCCCCACCCAACCTCCATACTGACCGCAGTCTGCTGCGCCCCGTAAGTTGGGCTTCCCCCATTGATGTAAACAGGAGCCGGGTCAGATGAATGTGACAGGTAGCAGGTGGAGGAATGTGACATAGAGTTGCATGTCCCTGCGTCACCCCACCATCTCTGTCCCTACATCACCCCCTATTTCTGTCCCTGTGTCACCCCACCGTCTCTGTTCATGCGTCACCCCGCCATGTGGCATAATGTAAATTTTGGATCAATCCGGGTGGCATAATGTGAATTTTTGCTCAATCCATGTGGCATAAAGTGAATTGTGGCTCTTTCACTGTGTCATAATGTGAATTTTGGCTCAATCCGGGAGGCATGATGTGAATTTGGTCTTATTCCAGGTGGCATGATGTGAATTTGGGCTCATTCCAGGTGGCATGATGTGAATTTGGGCTCAATCCAGATGGCATGATGTGAATTTTGCCTCAATCCATGTTGCATAACATGAATTTTGGCTCAATTTATGTAGCATAACGTGAATTTTGGCTCTTTCATTTTTGTATAACATGAATTTTGGCACAATCCGGGTGGTATAATTTGAATTTTGGATTATTTTTTTGCTCATTCTGTGTCGTATAAGGAGAATTTTGGCTCTTTTCGCGTGGCATAATGTTTAAGGGGCAAGTGTAAGGGGGTCTACTACTGTTTGCATAATGTGTATAAGGGACATATGGCATGGTACACTGCACTCAAGGACATGCCCCCTTTTGAGTGGCGGCACCCTCTTTTTCTGGAGTGTGCACATAACTTCAGCCTTCATTTTCCCATACCCCCACTTCAAAATTTCCACCTCGACCTCTGCACACACATATATATATACGTAGCGCACCTCACACACTTACACATTGGACAGATACATACAACACACCATACAACACACCACACCACACACAGTACACACACCCACATACACTGCAACACACACAAAAACAGTACAACACACACAAACACAAATAAAAAAATGCATCATAGGTGCTAAATCTCAGGAGTGGATGTGGAATTCATCAACATACACCAGCTATCAAGTCAGGAGGGGTGCATTTCAAACAACAACAATACAACACCTGATTTCATTGCTGGCATTGAGTATCAATGTAAACACATTCTAACATTATGGTGGAGGTTTTCACAAATTACAATCTTAAAGTGGGCATACATCGAGACGATTTGGTCCGATTTCGGCCGATTGCGATCAATCGGCCCATTAAATCGGACCAAATCGTTTCTTCATGACATGGCGTCGGGTCCAATGCGCGGTCCCGTGCGTATCGGACCCGGCCCCAGGGGTCGGACCGGCGGGACATAAGATCCGTCGCAATCGGTGGGACGGGCGCAGTGCTGGGGCGGGTGCAGTGCTGGGGAGGGCGGCGGTGACCAGAATGATCATCGGTGTGCACTCACTGTGTCCAGCGCCGTAGCGGGCGGGCAGCAGCAGCGGCAATTACAACTTTAAAATAGCATGTCAATTGACTGCCCGTCTAATGATTGGCTGAGATAGAGCACTCTCAGCCAATCAGCGGCCGCAGAGGGAGGCCACTGATTGGCTGAGAGTGCTCTATCTCAGCCAATCAAAAGCCGGAGAGTCATTTGACACATTATTTTGAAGATGTAATAGCCGCCGCTGCCTGCCCGCTACAGCGCCAAACACAGTGAGTCTGTCTGATTAACGCTGCTGCCCCACTCCTTCCTCCCCAGCCGGCCACTCATTTGAGAGCCGCCGCTGCCCGCCCCCACTACTCCTCACCGCCCTGCAGCTCCCTGTTATTTTTTTTTTTTACATGTGATAAATCGCATGCAATTTATCACATGTAAAAAATGGCACCTCAAGTCCTAATCGTATGTGAGCCTCCCGGGCAGCTGCCGGGCGGCTCGGAGGAGAATTGGGTCTGACTTGTCCTTAGGACAAGTCGGCTCTATGTATGGGGGCCTTTAGACCTCTGGCACAGCAAAAGATTACATTTTACAGCAATTCTGGAAATTAAAAATCAAACAAACAAGTTTTCCCAGGCAACGCCGGGCGGGTCAGCTAGTATATGTAAAGGTATATATGTGTTTATATTAATCCCCCCCCCCCCCCCCCCCCCCTGCAGTTGTCCATTGACCAAATTTATACTGCTTTTACTGTGTTTCTCCCGTGCAGTTTGAGGCCAGTAATGACAAGTAGGTGGGGGTCCCCCCTTTCTAAAGTGCCCCGGGCCCCCCGGAGGCTTAATCCAGCTCTGGTAATGGGCATCACTGTAAGGAGGAAAAATGACAAATAATATAAGGGGCATCATGAATCAGGAATTTTTTTTCCCCTTGTGGTGTCCAATGTCTGGGTGTGCAGGTCGCAGAACTGTAGTCTTTGACTGAATGGCCACCCTTGTTGCAGCAAGACCACACTCACTAATTGACCTATACATATGATATAAGCAGTGGTGGCTCCAGAGGTGGGGCTGTAGCACAGTCCAACAGTCAAATAGGGGAGCAACAGCAACTGCCAGTGAGTCAGTGAACCAGCATGTGGATGACATTTATACTGGACATTGATGTGGCTCAAAAAAAACCTTTCTCCCGGTCCCTGTTTGTTCATTATAGGTGTCCAACGTGTCATGGCCTCGTACTTCGATGAACATAACTGTGAGCCCACAGTTGCAGAGGAACAGTACCGCCAGAATGCCTTGCTGGAGCTTGCAAGGTAAGTGACTTTATAGCTATGCATTTTTTCATTCATTGGGGCAGATGTATTAAGCCATAACAAGAGATAAATGCAAGGGTGATAAGGAGTGATAAATGTCCAGCCAATCACCTCCTAACTGACTTTTTCCAACACATGCCTGTAACATGGCAGTTAGCAGGTGATTGGCTGGGCGTTTATCTCTCTTTATCACCCTTGCATTTATCTCTTGTTAAGGCTTAATACATCTGCCCTATTATTTGCTGCTGTATGTACAGGGGCTCTGAGGGGAAAAAATAGCACCTGGAGTAAACTGCCCCCTGAGACCAGGGCTCCACTGGTGTCTCATCAGCCCTTTGTATGTTTAACATCATAGAGGAATTATAAGGTGTGCCCAAATGAAAAGGAGACTTTTGATGTAGCTGCATTGTATCTAATGACAGTGGGTTACTGTGTTTTCAGATAGATGGCATGGCGTAGTGAACGGCTTTGCCTCAGTATCTTCAGTTCTGGAAAGTTTTGGTTGATCGGATGCATGATGGATTCCTTCAGAGCAGGTAATTTATCGCAGGATGAAAGCGGTGTACATTGATCAGTGTCTCGCACGGTGCACCGTTTGGGAATGAGATCCTCCACAGCCAAAATCATGGCAGGGTTGGTGACCACGTGCGTCTGCCCGTGTCGTGGCAAGTCCTTGATGCTTTTGCGTCCTGCCTCATAAGCTGACACCACCGGAATATGGTGCACTGTGCGAGACATTGCTCTCTGCTCGCCTTCTGCGCAAAGAAATTGGATAACAGCTCCTTTCGCTGATCTGGAGGAATCCATCCTGCATCCGACCGCGCAAAACTACTTTCCAGGAATGAAGAAACCAGCTGGTTGTTTATCATTTTCCACTTTATAACTTTTTGAGGCTTGACCACAAATCTGATTGGTTGCCCATAGCAATAGAACTCCCATCTTAATAAATAAACCCCACAGAGTGCGATTTATATCAACCAGAAGAGAAGTAGATCAGGAAGCAGATATCAGTTTATACAAAAATACATAGTACAATTATAAGAGTCATTGTTTGGAGCATAAATATACTATGGTGATGTATATTTAGACTTTGGTCTTCTAAAGCATTCATTTAGAAGTAATAATACATTACTGACTCACTTTGTTATTAGTCACTACGTATACTTCTTATTGCGGGACATGTCCTGTGTTCATGTTCAGGGAGACTGGATGGTGCACAGGGAGCGAGCAGAGCAAAGAAAATACTTCCACATTTTTATTTTTTATTGTAATATTTGATCCTGGTGTATGCACATGTTTGGGAAGGGGGAAACATAGTAACCTAGTTGAAGAGGTTGAAAAAAAGACGATCGTCCATCAAGTCATTAGATTTCCATATAATAGAGCAGTGTCTCTCAACCTCGGTCCTCAGGGACCCCCAACAGTGCATGTTTTCCAGGTCTCCTCACAAAATCACAGATGCAATAATTAGCTCCACCTGTGATCTTTTAAAATGTGCCAGTGAGTAATTAGTGCACCTGTGTATCTGTGAGCTGACCTGGAAAATGTGCACTGTTGGGGGGTCCCCGAGGACCGTGGTTGAGAACCACTGTAATAGAGTATACTCTGGGTGTGGAGAAGACTGACCGCAAGCATGTGCAGATGAGATGCCATTGTGTCACCATGGACCAGTATCTGTGCTGAATCCATGGCACACAGAATCCCGGGGGTTTTAGGGACTATCCAGTACTAGACAGGTGTATGGAATAGAGTGAATATCTTGCATAACTTATATCAGGGTGTATTCTATGCAGACAAATAATTTTTAATGTTTCCTTTCACACTATGGCTGTGTGTGTGTTATTTTTGGGGTGAGGGTTTGTGTTTTGTTTTGTGACATTTTTGCAGCAGGGGGGAGTTTTTTGCATTTTCTGTGTGTGTGTGTGTGTGTGTGTGTGTATGTGTGTGCGTGTGCGTTATTTTTGGGGTGAGGGTTTGTGCTTTTTTGTGAAATTTTTGCAGCAGGAGGGAGTTTTTGTATTTTCTGCCTGTGTGTGTGTGTGTGTTTGTTTTCTTTTAAGTCTGCCATCGACCAGAATAGCATGCAGAACCTCTGTTACAGGGAGGATCTGTGCCAGAACTGCCAGCCATGTTTTATCCACATTTCCTGTTTATAGAGCAAGCAGCATGTACTTGTCACGGGATGCGGTCATTTGGTCTACTGCATTATGGTCGACAGTCATTAGGTCGAATCCATTAGGTCGACATGCTAAAAGGTCGACATGACTCTAGGTCGACATGGGAAAAGGTCGACATGATTCTAGTTCGAAAGGTCATTAGTTCGACAGGTCATTAGTTCGACAAGGTCATTAGTTCGACATTGTCTATGTCGACATTCACAAGGTCGACATGGAGTTTTTCACTGTTTTTTGAGCCAACATGTGCCGACAGGCGGTATTTCATGCCCTACCATCCACTAGGGCGTGGTGGGAGAATAAAATAGTGTGCCGAGCGTAGCGAGGCACCGTGCCCGACGCATAGCGAGCGCAGCGAGCGATGCGAGGGGATGCAGTGCACTTTAAACTGTGTCCATGTCGACTGTGTTGACATTCAGATAAAAAAACAGTGAAAAACCCCATGTCGACCTTGTGAATGTCGACATAGACAATGTCGAACTAATGACCTTGTCGAACTAATGACCTGTCGAACTAATGACCTTTTGACCTAGAATCATGTCGACCTTTTCCCATGTCGACCTAGAATCATGTCGACCTTTTAGCATGTCGACCTAATGGATTCGACCTAATGACTTTCTACCATAATGCAATAGACCAAATGATCCCAACCCCTTGTCACACAGCGTTTCCCTTCCCATCACCAGATACCAGGAAGTGCTCTCATAATATTACTACACACAAGCACCAGGTTTAGTGAGGAGAGGGCATGCTAGTGGTATGTGGAGAGGTTCCCTAAGGCAGTGGTTCTCAACATCAGCCCTCAGGACAGCCCGACAGTTCACGTTTTCCAGGTCTCCACACAGAATCACAAGCGAAGTGAAGTGGATAGATCCACCTGTGGATCTATTAAAATGTGTCAGTGAGTAATGAGTGCACCTGCAGGGGTGACCTGGAAATGTGGACTTTGGGGGGTCCTGAGGACCGAGGTTGAGAACCACTGATCAAAGTGCTGAGGAGAGAAGTCCTATGTGGCCACAGTATGATAACTGTGTTGATCCAGACCTGCCACAGTAGGTGTGTTAGCGGAGTGCCAGTATGGAGACCATGGAGGAGGGAAACATATTCCTGGAATACACATTGGCCCTCATTCAGGTTGGTACAAACAGGGGGGCAATGTTGTGCAACTGCGCATAAACTTTTATGCGCATGTGCAGCCGCAGCAAATGTATTATTCGCCGACAGGTTTGCACGCAGCAGTGCGGACAGGTTGCGTTGGGGAGGCAGACATGGGTGGCGCCCATTGGGACACCCAGTGTTTCATGGGCATTCCCATGAAAATGGTGTTTGAGAATGACATTATAATGGCATGAAATGGACCAAACAATTGTAATATTTTGTTTTTCTGATATCAGTTGCATGTGCAAAACACGCCCATGACACTAGATGATGGATTACAGGCCTGATTCAGCATGAAATCACAAAACGACAGCTCCTGTTGCTAGCATGTGGGAAGGCTGCCCGGCACAAGGAAGGGCCAAATATATATTATATATATATATATCTCTATAGTAACACGTTTGTTTTGCGCAGCGTATAGGGGCTGATTCAGTACCACTCGCTAAGCAGCGTCGTTTGTTACTTAGAGAGCAGCTTAACACCAGCCGTCCCAATGGCTTTTATGGGGCCGCCCATAACATGCTGGGCATTCCCATGCTCCGGCCTGGTGTCTGGACCTCCCTCCCCTACCCGTGCGAACACCTCAGTAAGTGTGATACCCCCCTGTATAGAGAGTAAGTGCACCTGCACCGTAAGTCAGTAGGCACGTCTGCACACCGGCCTTGTGTCCTGAAGAAAAGGCAGAGCAGCCGTAAAACGCTAATGGCTGTAATGGCGTAAGATGTACATTTGCACTATATTGCAATATATTTGTCTATTTAAAAGCCCGAAGAGGGCCGCTTTCTTTTCCTTTGTTCTCTAAAAAGTGTATACATATAATAATAAGCCTGCTCAAAGCTTCGAAAGCTAGTAGAGCTATATATATTATAAAACACAAGACCTGCACTAATAGAACAATAGAAGGGGAGAAGGGGGAAATGGGTATGTCAATCGCACAGGAGGTAAGTTTTCGTCATAAGTATCGGCCCCTCATGTATGTATTGGGAGTACAACTCAATAAAGTCTGGAGGGTGTGCTACCACTGGACAGCTGATTAGAGCAGAAGTTCATGGGGACAGAAACGGGATGTCACTGTGTGGTGCACCCAAAGAATGCGTATTAAAATGTAACCTTTATTTAATTAGATAGATAAAATGTAGCGAAAATATAACAGACACAAGACATTAACCCCTTCCCGACATTTGACGTACATTTACGTCATGGCCGGGAGGTACTTCCCGACACATGGCATAAATGTACGTCATGAGTTTAAACTGTCACTGCGTCTCGAGACGCAGTGACAGAGGGACGATGTCTGCTGTCCCTGACAGCAGACATGTCCCTGCATGCCCAGGGGGGGCTGCGATGTCGCCCCCCCGTCGGCGATCGCTGTGATTGGCTGTTCAGTGTGAACAGCCATTCACAGCGTTTTCCTGTGTTACCAGCGAATCGGACGCTCGGTAACACAGGTGTCAATCACCGCCGGGCGTCAGGGGGCATGAGGGGGTCATCGGTGACGATGACACCTCACCCCACCCTCACCCCACCTGCCCCCAAGGCTGTGATTGGTCCGTGGGACCCACGGACCAATCACAGCCAAGGCGCGACATTTAAACTGACGGTGACTGCGCTGCAGACGCCATTCCGGTCTGGAATAGCGTGCAGAACGGTCACCGTGCCTGCCTGCCGTGAATACCGACCTGATCCTTGCTAATACTTACCTGATCCTTGCAAATACCTTACCTGATCACCTTATCACTGCTTGTAGCGTGCTGGACGCTTCCTGGATCTGACTTCCTGAGACTTCCTGCTGCTGCTGCAGTGTGATAGAGAGATAGAGAGATAGAGAGAGAGAGATAGAGAGAGATAGAGAGAGATAGAGAGATAGTGACAGAGAGAGCTATATTTTGTGTCTGCTACCCCCCCTTTTTGGGGGTGCAGGGGTTTTCTATATATATATAACTGTCAGTGCTGCTGCTGCAGTGTCATACAGTGATAGATAGTGATAGATAGTGATAGATAGTGAGAGGTAGAGAGATAGAGAGATTTGTGTCTGCTACCCCCCCTTTTTGGGGGTGCAGGGGTTTTATTTTATATATATAACTGTCAGTGCTGCTGCTGCAGTGTCATAGAGTGATAGATAGTGAGAGATAGAGAGATAGAGAGAGATAGTGACAGAGAGTGATAGAGAGTGTATATTTTGTGTCTGCTACCCCCCCTTTTTGGGGGTGCAGTTTTTTTTTTATACATATAACTGTCAGTGCTGCTGCTGCAGTGTCCTAGAGTGATAGATAGTGAGAGATAGTGAGAGATAGAGAGATAGAGAGAGATAGTGACAGAGAGTGATAGAGAGTGTATATTTTGTGTCTGCTACCCCCCCTTTTGTGCTGATCAGTATATCTGTGCTGATCAGCAACTTTTTGGGGGCGCAGAGGTTTTTTTTTTATATATATATACCTGTCAGTTGCTGCCAGTTGCACTGTCAGTTGCACCAAAGGTTGTGCACCTGCTGTCCCTCACTGGTAATCAGTGTCGCATCACTGATCACCTTTTTTTTTTTTTGTGAGTGCTGTGGGGTCTTTTTTTAATTTTTTTTTTACACACACTGATTTTGTGGGTGTCCTGTGGCCACTGTGCGCCGATCAGTGACGTACATCACTGATCAGCTTTTTCGGCACAGGGTTGATCAATTTTTTTTTTTTTTTTGATCAGATTCCTGTTGCCTTTGAGCGCTGTTCAGTGACAGACGTTACTGACCAACATCTGTGCTCAATTTTTGGCGCAGGACCTTTTTTTTTTTTTTTTAACCCCTTCAATTTTTTATTTTTAACCCCTTCATTTTTTTTTTTTTTATTGGTATAAAGTATTTTTTTTTTTCTGCACCACATACACACTACATACCCCCCGGATTGAAATAAAGTTTGTACCCCCCCCTACACTATACACGTGTTGAAACATTTCACTACCAGTAACACAAAAATAAAAATGGCATCCCAAATGTCCTCCCAAATGTCCTCCCAAATGTCCTCCCAGTCATCCAGGAGAATGTATTCAGTGGAGGAGGCATATGCCATGCTTGCCTCTGACTCTGACACAGGCAGTGATGCAAGCGGGGAATTTGAAGGATTCGTCTTAAGCTCCTCTTCCTCCTCTGGTGATGAGGGACCCCCTCAAAGACGCCCCCGTAGATCAGCTGAGATTCCCCCCCCAATAATTGATCTAGTATGGACCCCACCACCAGACAATTTTGAGCCCCAGGTTCCTGAGTTTTTGGCCATGCCAGGAATCCAATTTGATTCCACAGGTCTCAGAGAAATTGACTTTTTCAAATTATTTTTCTCTGATGATTTTATAAATTTAATGGTGGACCAAACTAATTTATATGCCCAGCAGTTTATTGCTCAAAACCCCACGTCATCATTTGCTAGGTGGACCCCTGTAGATGCAGTAGAGATGATGACGTTTTGGGGTCTGGTGTTTCATATGGGCATAGTAAAAAAGCCAGAAATTAGGCAATATTGGAGTACAGATGTTCTGTACAGTACTCCATTTTACCGTATGGCCATGCCCCGGACTCGATTTGAGACAATTCTTAAATTTATACATTACACCGATAATGCACAGTGCCCACCCAGAGATGATCCCACCTTTGACCGGCTATTCAAAGTCAGGCCGGTCATTGATCATTTCAGTGCCAAATTTGAAGAGGTGTACATCCCTGAAAAATTTATTTGTATCGACGAGTCCCTTATACATTTTAAAGGAAGGGTTAAATTCCGCCAGTACCTTCCCAGTAAGAGGGCAAGGTATGGCATAAAAATGTATAAACTGTGTGAAAGCACCTCAGGGTACACCCACAGGTTTAGGGTTTATGAAGGGAAGGATTCAAGAATTCAACCGCCAGAATGCCCCCCCTCCCTCGTAGGTGTTAGTGGGAAAATTGTCTGGGATTTAGTGCACCCCTTCCTGGATAAAGGTTATCACCTCTATGTGGATAACTTTTACACTAGCATCCCCCTGTTTAAGGCCCTTGGTTCAAGAGGTACAGCAGCTTGCGGTACTGTGCGCAAGAACCAAAGAGGCCTCCCAAAAACGCACATTGCCCAAGTAATGAGAAGGGGTGAAAGCAGGGGAATATGCAACGAAAATATGTTGTTGGTCAAATATAAGGACAAGAGGGATGTCCTTATACTGACAACAATTCACGGAGACAGTACCACCTCCGTCCCTGTACGAGGTACCAGTACCCACACCTCCAAACCTAATTGTATCCTGGATTACAATAGGTACATGGGCGGAGTGGATCTTTCAGATCAGGTACTGAAGCCGTACAGTGCCCTGCGGAAAACAAAAATCTGGTACAAGAAGGTGGCCGTGTATATCATCCAGATGGCACTGTATAACGCTTACGTGCTATTCCGTTCTACCGGCCAGAGGGGGACATTTATGCACTTTCAAGAGGAAGTCATAAAGGGCCTAATATTTGGGAACCAGCAGGCAGAGGGCCCCAGTACTTCTAGTACTGGCCCCCGTATTGTACCAGGGCAGCATTTTCCTGATGAAATCCCCTCCACTGGAAAAAAGGGCAGGACACAAAAAAGGTGCAAAGTTTGCTATAAAAAGGGAATAAGAAAGCAAACTATTTTCCAGTGTGACACTTGCCCCGACAAACCCGGCCTATGTATAAAGGAGTGTTTTAAAATATACCACACATCTATGGAATATTAGGTTCATAATTTCACCGTGCTTCGGGGGTCTTGCTAATGCCACATAGCACCCACCATTCATTCCACCAGAATCTGAGCCGCAAAATCCAAAAATCACTCCTTCCCTTCTGAGTCCTGCCATGCACCCAACTGGTATTTTTTGGTCACATGTGAGGCATTGCCGTACTCGGGAGAAATTGGGGCACAGATTTTGGGGTGCTTTGTCTCCTTCATTCCTTGTGAAAATGAAAAATTTTGAGCCAGAACTGCATTTTTGTGTAAAAAAATGTAATTTTTCATGTTCACTGCCCAGTTTTATCAAAATTGGTGAAACCCCTGGGGGTTTGAAATGTACACTATACCCCTAGATGAATTCCCTGAGGGGTGTAGTTTGCAAAATGGGGTCACTTGTGGGGGGGTTCCACTGTATTGGTGCTTTGGGGGTCTTGCTAATGCGACATAGCACCCACCATCATTCCACCAGAATTTGTGCTGCAAAATCCAAATATCACTCCTTCCCTTCTGAGTCCTGCCACTTTTTGGTCACACATGAGGCATTGCCGTACTCGGGAGAAATTGGGGCACAGATTTTGGGGTGCTTTGTCTCCTTCATTCCTTCTGAAAATGAAAAATTTTGAGCCAGAACTGCATTTTTGTGTAAAAAAATGTAATTTTTCATTTTCACTGCCCACTTGTATCAAAATTGGTGAAACCCCTGGGGGTTTGAAATGTACACTATACCCCTAGATGAATTCCCTGAGGGGTGTAGTTTGCAAAATGGGGTGACTTGTGGGGGGGTTCCACTGTATTGGTGCAACATAGCACCCACCATTCATTCCACCAGAATCTGTGCTGCAAAATCCAAAAATCACTCCTTCCCTTCTGAGTCCTGCCATGCACCCAACTGGTATTTTTTGGTCACATGTGAGGCATTGCCGTACTCGGGAGAAATTGGGGCACAGATTTTGGGGTGCTTTTTCTCCTTCATACCTTCTGAAAATGAAAAATTTTGAGCCAGAACTGCATTTTTGTGTAAAAAATGTAATTTTTCATGTTCACTGCCCACTTGTATCAAAATTGGTGAAACCCCTGGGGGTTTGAAATGTACACTATACCCCTAGATGAATTCCCTGAGGGGTGTAGTTTGCAAAATGGGGTCACTTGTGGGGGGGTTCCACTGTATTGGTGCTTGGGGGGTCTTGCTAATGCGACATAGCACCCACCAAAATTCCACCAGAATCTGAGCTGCAAAATCCAAAAATCACTCCTTCCCTTTTGAGTCCTGCCATGCACCCAACTGGTATTTTTTGGTCACATGTGAGGCATTGCCGTACTCGGGAGAAATTGGGGCACAGATTTTGGGGTGCTTTTTCTCCTTCATACCTTCTGAAAATGAAAAATTTTGAGCCAGAACTGCATTTTTGTGTAAAAAATGTAATTTTTCATGTTCACTGCCCACTTGTATCAAAATTGGTGAAACCCCTGGGGGTTTGAAATGTACACTATACCCCTAGATGAATTCCCTGAGGGGTGTAGTTTGCAAAATGGGGTGACTTGTGGGGGGGTTCCACTGTATTGGTGCTTGGGGGGTCTTGCTAATGCGACATAGCACCCACCAAAATTCCACCAGAATCTGAGCTGCAAAATCCAAAAATCACTCCTTCCCTTCTGAGTCCTGCCATGCACCCAATTGGTATTTTTTGGTCACATGTGAGGCATTGCCGTACTCGGGAGAAATTGGGGCACAGATTTTGGGGTGCTTTGTCTCCTTCATACCTTCTGAAAATGAAAAATTTTGAGCCAGAACTGCATTTTTGTATAAAAAAATGTAATTTTTCATTTTCACTGCCCACTTGTATCAAAATTGGTGAAACCCCTGGGGGTTTGAAATGTACACTATACCCCTAGATGAATTCCCTGAGGGGTGTACTTTGCAAAATGGGGTGACTTGTGGGGGGGTTCCACTGTATTGGTGCAACATAGCACCCACCATTCATTCCACCAAAATCTGTGCTGCAAAATCCAAAAATCACTCCTTCCGTTCTGAGTCCTGCCATGCACCCAACTGGTATTTTTTGGTCACATGTGAGGCATTTCCGTACTCGGGAGAAATTGGGGCACAGATTTTGGGGTGCTTTTTCTCCTTCATACCTTCTGAAAATGAAAAATTTTGAGCCAGAACTGCATTTTTGTGTAAAAAAATGTAATTTTTCATTTTCACTGCCCACTTGTATCAAAATTGGTGAAACCCCTGGGGGTTTGAAATGTACACTATACCCCTAGATGAATTCCCTGAGGGGTGTAGTTTTCAAAATGGGGTGACTTGTGGGGGGGTTCCACTGTATTGGTGCTTGGGGGGTCTTGCTAATGCGACATAGCACCCACCAAAATTCCACCAGAATCTGAGCCGCAAAATCCAAAAATCACTCCTTCCGTTCTGAGTCCTGCCATGCACCCAAATGGTATTTTTTGGTCACATGTGAGGCATTTCCGTACTCGGGAGAAATTGGGGCACATATTTTGGGGTGCTTTTTCTCCTTCATACCTTCTGAAAATGAAAAATTTTGAGCCAGAACTGCATTTTTGTGTAAAAAAATGTAATTTTTCATTTTCACTGCCCACTTGTATCAAAATTGGTGAAACCCCTGGGGGTTTGAAATGTACACTATACCCCTAGATGAATTCCCTGAGGGGTGTACTTTGCAAAATGGGGTGACTTGTGGGGGGGTTCCACTGTATTGGTGCAACATAGCACCCACCATTCATTCCACCAGAATCTGTGCTGCAAAATCCAAAAATCACTCCTTCCCTTCTGAGTCCTGCCATGCACCCAACTGGTATTTTTTGGTCACATGTGAGGCATTGCCGTACTCGGGAGAAATTGGGGCACAGATTTTGGGGTGCTTTGTCTCCTTCATACCTTCTGAAAATGACAAATTTGGAGCCAGAACTGTATTTTTGTGTAAAAAAAATAATTTTTCATTTTCACTGCCCAGTTGTACCACAATTGGTGAAACCCCTGGGGGTTTGAAATGTACACTATACCCCTAGATGAATTCCCTGAGGGGTGTAGTTTGCAAAATGGGGTCACTTGTGGGGGGGTTCCTAACTTTTAGCATCTTATGGTGCCTAGAAACCTACATGGTGCCTAAAAAATAATCTCATAAAAAGGAGGCTCCAAAATCAAGTAGGTGCTCCTTCTATTATGAAGCCTGTGGTTTGGTCACCGTGCACACTAGGGCCACATATAGGATATTTATGAAAACAAAAGAATTGGGGGAATCAATTTTCAGTCACATTTCTCTAGTAAAATGTACTGTGTTCCTTAGAAAAATGTATTAAAATTGCAAATCTGCAAAAAAAAAGAAATTTTGAAATTTCACCTACACTTTGTTTTAATTCCTGTGAAACACCTAAAGGGTTAACAAACTTCCAAAATGCTGTTTTGAATACTGTGAGGGGTGCAGTTTTTGAAATGGCATCATTTATGGGGGTGTCTCACATACAAGTCCCTCAAAGTCACATCAGAACTGAACTGGTCCCTAAAAAAATCAGTGTTTGAAATTTTCTTGAAAATTTGAGAATTTGCTATTCATATTGTAAGCCTCCTAGTGTCCCAAAAAATTAAAAGGAAGTTGAAATAATGATGTCAACATAAAGTAGACATATGGTCTATGTTAGTTATTCACTATTTTGAGTGGTAAGATTATTTGTCTCACAAGCAGAAAATTTAACATTTTGCAAATCGCTAAATTTTCCATTTTTTCACGATATTTTGGTATTTTTCACAAAAAAACACAGACTGTATCGACCCAAATTTACCACTAATTTGAAGTACAATGTGTCACGAAAAAACAATCTCAAAATCACTGGGATAAGTAAAAGCAAAAAAAAGTTATCCCCACTTAAGTGAGACATGTCAGATTTGAAAAAAAGGGCTCTGTCAGGAACGCAAAAACTGGCTCTGTCAGGAAGGGGTTAAACACATAACATGTAGTAAAAATGGATATCTTTATCCATGCGACGTGGGACCCCCGTTCCCTTACTAGTAATGTATTCACTTTCAATTAGTGTTCTGAGAAACTGTCTTTTAAATAAGCTTTATTAGGTACGGTATATTAGGGAATAAGTCTCCGTATAGTTAACTGTGTATGTGACACAGAGTACAGATAGTAGCGGCTAGAGCGCAATCATAAATGCGGCATAGGAGCACAATGCTCGATCACGATTGTGCCTTGCGGACGGTTAATGCCTCAGAAGTCAGGGGGTCGCAGTGCTACGCGTCACGCACTGCGCTTCCCTCGCTGACTCTGGTGCTATTTAAGACACACGGACCAAAAAAAATAAAAATTTAAATAATAATAATAATAATAATAATATATATATATATATATATATATATATTTTATATTAATTAAGCTAGACAGATCAGAAATGCATTCAATGGGTAAGGGGACAAGGTCCTGACAAAGCTAGTGGCGAAGCGTACGCCGACCGTACCTTCGTGGCTACGGTCGGCGTACGCTTCGCCACTAGCTTTGTCAGGACCTTGTCCCCTTACCCATTGAATGCATTTCTGATCTGTCTAGCTTAATTAATATAAAAAAAAAATATATATATATATATATTATTATTTAATTTTTTTTTTTAGGTCCGTGTGTCCTGTGTATTGTGCTCCTATGCCGCATATATGATTGCGCTCTAGCCGCTACTATCTGTACTCTGTGTCACATACACAGTTAACTATACAGAGACTTATTCCCTAATATACCGTACCTAATAAAGCTTATTTAAAAGACAGTTTCTCAGAACACTAATTGAAAGTGAATACATTACTAGTAAGGGAACGGGGGTCCCACGTCGCATGGATAAAGATATCCATTTTTACTACATGTTATGTGTTTAATGTCTTGTGTCTGTTATATTTTCGAAACATTTTATCTATCTAATTAAATAAAGGTTACATTTTAATACGTATTCTTTGGGTGCACCACACAGTGACATCCCGTTTCTGTCCCCATGAACTTCAAGACCTGCACTCACCCTCTGATGTTAGGTAGCCGCTGAGGTGCCGTATAAATAGTAGTGTACATACATTACTATATGGATACAGACTTACTCCCAAAAGGGAAAACAGCACTCACTAGACTTTAGTCACTAAAGGCCCATACACACTTCGCGACTTTGAGCTGAAAGACGCTCAAAACAGCAGGTTTGAGCGGCTTTCAGCTCAAAGCCGCTCAGGGTGTATGGCCTGGCGATGAGCGCTGCTGCGCGCTCCCGCGACATCGCTGGGAAAGCCGTTCATCTGCTGGTTATACCAGCAGATGAGCGGCTTTCAGGACGGCTTTGCATAGCGCTCCACCAGGCAACGCCGTCTCCCCCCACCCTCCGTCAGCGCAGGGCAGGGGGAAATACGCTCAGTGTGTATGCACTGAGCGGCTTTCCCCACAGCGATGACAGAGGTCATCACTGTCCATACGCGCTGGGCATAGTCGCCCAGTGTGTATGGACCTTTAGGTTCATCAGCGTCAATGTCCAGTTTAATTGTTCAAAGGAAATAGCCTGCCGACGTTTCGGTCCATGAGGACCTTTATCAAGGCAGCAAAGTGTGCAATGAATACAGCAGTGGTCAAAGTATATACCCTATACTTTGACCACTGCTGTATTCATTGCACACTTTGCTGCCTTGATAAAGGTCCTCATAGACCGAAACGTCGGCAGGCTATTTCCTTTGAACAATTAAACTGGACGTCGACGCTGATGAACCTGAGTGACAGAAGTCTGGTGAGCGCTGTTTTCCCTTTTGGGAGTAAGTATATATATATATATATATATATATATATATATATATATATATATATATATATATATATATATATATATATATATATATATATATATATATATATATATATATATATATATATATTATTTCTGTTGAATAGACATTTTGATTACATTGATACAGCCCATAACTGTGAGTGGAACCTTTTTTCCAAAGGGGACCTTCTTTTTAAATTCAAGTATCACCGGTTCTATTATTCTTGAGAGTAATGGAAATGCTCGCATTTTAGTGGTAGTCCCCTGCCTGCGCAGCCTAGCTGCAAGGCAGGCGCTGGGCCACCATGTTTTGGGTCACAGCAGGTGCGTGTGATGTCATGCAGCCACCGAGGTCTGTCCACCTATCAGTGCGTTGAGGTAGTCATGATGTGCCAGTGTAGGGGTGGGCTGGGTGGATATGCATTACATAGGGAGAATCAGACTCTTTACTGTTTACAGCAAGAGTCAGTTAACAGCAAAATCCCAGCACCAAAGGTGGGGCCGTATCACGGCAGATATTGTAATTGTATCACATCATCCACAGCAGACTCTTCTTCAGGTCCTTTGGGATCATTGAGGGCATTATTTCATTTGAAGGCAGATTTGAAATAAAGGTGACCTAGCTGAAGTATCTCTGATGCAGCGGGTCTCATGATATGCTAACAGTCTTGTGCTGGAATCACATCATATTGTATCCCTGCAGGATCGCACATGAATGGGCCTGTTCCCTGCTGCCCTCCTCCCTCGTACAGCATCAGGAAAGCACAGTCATTCACAATGTCGGCTTTGTGCTGGCTCACATGACTGGACGGCCGAAGACGACCTCAGAGGCAGCATGAGAACTCAGCGCACAATCAGGGGAGCAGGAGCAAGGGCACATATTTTCCCACTGGTGGATTCTAATTAAAAAGATTGTATTTTTATTAAATAAATAATTCTTTGTCCTTTGGAACAGTTTAGTAAGAAACATTCTCTGGACTTGCATGCAGTCAAATCTGTTTAACCCACAGTTTAAGGGTCACTAGCTGACAAGTTATTGTACAGTATATAAAGGAACCAATGTAAATTACAGTTCCATATAATCATTCCCATAGCTCAATTTAGCCTGTACTGTGTCGCCCCTCAGAGGGTGACACCCAGGTGCAGCCCGCATCCACTGAATGACACCACTATTCCCACTACAAAATAAATCTATTTAGCCAGACAGCTTAGGTGTGAGGGAAAACGAATTGAGCTCTTCATTGGATGTACTGTATGCAAGCGTAGTGAAACACTAGGGGAACCCTAATGCCCTGACACGATAAATGGATATAGAAAACGTGCTTCATATGGGTGCCATTCAGTGTATACTATAGAAACATAGAATTTGACGGCAGATAAGAACCATATGGCCCATCTAGTCTGCCCCTTTTTATCCTTCAGGTAATCGCAACCCTTTTTGATCCTTATTTCTTCGTAAGGATATTCATATGCCTATCCCAAGCATGTTTTGTTCTATGACCGTGATCTGTATGCAATTATAAGAAGTATGTGGAATATTACTTCCTCTAAACCATATTTAAAATGCACATAAATCAATATAGCAACCTACAGAACATTACTCTGTGCGAGTGACCGTATGCTGGCCTCCGTAATGAGATTTGTCCATATGAGCTGAAGGCTGAACTGCTGGGTCTTTTGTGTGTGAACACAAACCACAAGTGTTCATGATAAGAATAAATGTGTATCCAGCTTTATAATGTTTACTCAAGTTACACACTAAGCGATCCTGTTTTGGACCTTCTCAGCAATCTAGTTTACACTATCATTATGCTCAATATCGATAAGATGCGCCGCTCCCACACATCACTATCTACAGCCTTCCTGTCATCACCTGTGTTTTATGCTCATTGTTGGCAATATTGTCAACGAGGCAGCGGGGGTGGAGGGGCGGGTGACATTACTGAACGATATAGTTATTATAGGTCATTATGATGAACAAAAAATGTTTGCTTGGCAATTTTCACACCAATTATGACAAATTCACTCGGCACTGAAGGGGTTAATGATATCCTCCAAGGATTATGCGTTCTATCGTTCGCTCAGGGTGCTCCGACGATAACATTAATGCTATCGCTCCCGGTGTAAATTGTCTAGGGCGTATGGGACTTTAGGATTACACTTACTAAAGTGTGGATTATCAAATGTGTAAAGTGTTGGCCATAGCGACCTGTTAGATTCAGCCTGGCATGGATGAGACCTTAGAGAGGCCGGGTAGTCTAATTCTAATACAAAGTGAGTTTACTAATCCATGAGGAGTGCTCCTAATACTGGTGATGTTACCCTGAATATACTGCTCGAATAAACCCACTCATAACCCCATGGAGTACTAATACTTCATATAATACTAACAAGTGACTTAACTGTCTGTGTGTCGGACAGGGAAACTGTATAGTTCTATATTATCTAATAAATCTTCACGTTAATAACATTCTATTTTTAAGTTTATTATTTGATGATTTTTTCCCCCTCCTTTATGCAATAGTTTATTACTGACTCCATATATATAACACACAAACAGATACTAGACATATATATATATATATATATATATATATATATATATATATATATATATATATATATATTGGAAAGAGGGTCGGCACTCCCTGGTAGATACAGCTGTAATGTGCCCTGGTGCACTGAGTTCAGCAGGGATAAATCCAAGCTGACATGTAGACAGACAAGGGGCATAGGCACTCGCGGGACTTAAAGAAAATGATGCAACAAGTCAAGAACAAAGCCTTGACTTGTTGCATCATTTTCTTTAAGTCCCGCGAGTGCCTATGCCCCTTGTCTGTCTGTCTATATATATATATATATATATATATATATATATATATATATATATTTGAAATATATAATTATTTAAATGTAATCTAACAAGTACTATTTAACTTAGGAGCCCTTTGCAGAGGAAGAACCCTTAGCGAGGCTGCAGGCCAGGGAAGAACCCCCTAGCCGGGCTGCATAGCGGGGAGGAACCTATAGCGAGGATACCTAAAAGGGAGGAGGGGTTAGCGGGGCTGCCTTCCCGGGAGGAGCATTTTGCACGGCTGCCTGCCAGGGAGGAGCAGTTAGCGGGGCGCTGGCCGGGGAGGAGCGTTCAGAGAGGCTGTCTGCGGGGGAGGAGCGGTTTGCGGGGCTGCCAGGCAGGGAGGAGTTCTTGGCAAGGCTGCTGGCCGAGGATGAACCCATAGCAGGGCTGCATGTCGGGGAGGAAACTATAGCAAGGCTGCCTACAAGGGAGGAGCCCTTAGCAGGGCCGCCTGCTGGGGAGGAGCCCTTGGTGGGGCCACCTGCCAGGGAGGAGTCCTTGGCATGGTACTTTTCCATGAATTAAATTGAAGTAGCCATATTTTTATCATGAAAACAAGGAGGTTGCTGTACTGCCAAGTATGATTTATAGGTTGTTACTAGACAAATAGCTATGTTCGTGTATGTGTTTAGAATGGAGCATATCAGATCTGAAAGTATCCCAGATAACCTTGCTGTCATGGGGAAAGCACTTGCTTACACTTGCACTTTTGCCTTCAGTGACGAGCCAACTCTTTCCATTTCCTAGGTAAAATCATTATTTGAAGTCTTTTTTTTTTTTTTTTCCCTAAGCCACTTCCCTTCTCTTAACTACTTGCTGTAAATCTTACGATAAACCATAATGCATCATTGTTAAAATATGCCATCACTTGAGGTCCTTCCTTCCTCAATACATCACTGGAAATGAGAGATGAAAGAAAAAGCTTAAAAGGTATCAAAAGTTGCAGGATGACACGTACCAGTCATTAGAAGGTGGAAAACCCCTCATACTACCTCGTACTTTGTACTACAGTATATCAGTCAGCTCAGGAGGATCCAAATCCGTTGAATTTACTAATCAGGAAATGCCAGGGGTCACAAGTAAACATGGCTGCTAATAGCCACGGAACACATCCAGGTGGAATGAGACATGTGACATTTGTTGATGCTTGCTGATTGGCTACTTTAATGCTGTGTACACATGGGTACAATCAGCATGAGATTTTGACAATATAGTCAAAATCTCATCTGGATCGCATGGTTTTTTTTTTTACCCTTTGCGATCCCGATGTGCGTTCACATATCGCAAGCAGAAAGTCTTGGCTGCATTGACTATATAGTGCAGATCTGCACTATATATAGTCAAAGTTGTATGCAGATAGCATGCACGCTGTGCGATGCGATCTGATCGCACCATACACACCATAAGTTCACTGAAGTCTGATTGTCTAGATTCTCCAGTGGAATCAGTGGAGAATCCAATGTGGAGAATCTGAACAACTGTGACAAACCTCTGCCGTTTTGCTGTATGTTAGTATTGCCGAAATCATTCTGTCCATCTCTAATTTATATATTCAGGAGCTTCAAGGTGGGAGAGAACTCGGAATCATGTCGGCAGCATGTAGACCTGGTGACTAAAATAGGCGGCCATGCCAAGCCCAAAATTAAAACTTAAATATCATGAAATAAGTATACAGATTGGCTTTTGAGTGATAGGGATATGTCTGCCAGTATACCAGTAAATGTTACAGGATCCGCGTACACAACGGAACAGCTTGCATGGCATTGTATTACATCTGGCTTTAAAATATTTATCTCTGCCTAGGAGTCTCCTCGGCGGGATGGATATAGATCTTGGAGCTATGGAATTCACAGATTGGGACCAGAGGCTTCCACCCCCAGCATCCAAAAAAGTGGTTGAAAACTTGCCAAAGGTTACCGTGACAGCAAAGCAAGCAGGTAAGAGGCAGAACTAGTATTCAAAGTGTGCCAGTCGCCATCACAACGTAGAGGCAGCCATTTTCTGTGGTGAAATAGTACGCATGGCAATGAAGTGTATTAATATAATGCAGGGATGGGGGACCTTCGGCCCTCCAGCTGTTGTTGAACTACACATCCCAGCATGCCCTGCAAACAGGTTTAGCATGGCCAAATAGCAAAACTGTAGCAGGGGATGCTGGGATGTGTAGTTCAATAACAGCTGGAGGGCCGAAGGTTCCCCATCCCTGATATAATGGAAGCAATTGACATCCAATTTAATTTTCATGAATATGATTGGGCCGACTACAGAATAACTGATTGGAGGTTACATGGGAAGGGAATCCTTATGAATTCTACCTGTCGCTTGCAGATGCTGCGCTTAAATGCCCGGTGTGTCTGTTGGAGTTTGAGGAGGGCGAAACAGTTCGGCAGTTACCCTGTGAACACCTCTTCCATTCTGCCTGCATTCTGCCATGGCTTGGGAAGGTAATATATTGTTTTCTCTTCATCCTAATTGCTTCTTATAGGACAGTTTTGCTGAATTCCCCCAAGTATATTCATACATTCCTGACCTTTACTTCTCTTCATCTGCAGACAAATTCATGTCCCCTGTGCAGAGATGAGTTACCCACAGACAGCCCAGAGTATGAGGAATACAAACAGGACAAGGTAATAAGATGGGATTAGAGGGTGGATAAAGTCTCACCATGCTCCTTATTAGCCTCTACTTTACTAGTCTCTCCTTAGAACAAGTTCTGATGTTTTTGCTAAAATTAACGGGGGCAGAGCATTTTCTGTCCCCTAATTGAATAGCTGCTCCCCTTGGCTGCAGGAAAAATACTGCAGTGGCTAGGATTTTCACATATCCTGCCGGCATTTGAATTCCCGGTACTTTGACGGCGCCCCCGATGTCCGTCGCACGACGGACAGATCGCATCGCATGCCATGCACCCGATGGCATACGATGCGATGCGACGCGATTTTGACCCCCTATACGACCAAAAATCGTATAAGCACCCTAAAGGGTGCTTTTGAGCACCCAAATGGGTGCTTACAATGTTAAATGCACCCCCACGCCACCCCCCCACTATAAACGTGAACCCGAAGCGTGGCGAGCGCAGCGGTACGCGTCCTACGACCTTTTCATACCCCCACTATCCACGTCGGCGTGGAGTTGAGAATAGAATAGTGTGGCGAGCGCAGCGAGCCCGAAGCGTGGCGAGCGGACGCGGATACCTTCACAGGTAAACGCGTCCCTTCGCGGGCTTCACAGGTATCCGCGTCCCCTCGCGGGGCTCGCTGCGCTCGCCACGCTTCGGGCTCGGTGGCTCGCTGCGCTCGCCACACTATTCTATTCTCAACTCCACGCCGACGTGGATAGTGGGGGTATGAAAAGGTCGTAGGACGCGTACCGCCGCCCCTAGCGGGCTCGCTGCGCTCGCCACGCTTCGGGTTCACGTTTATAGTGGGGGGGTGGCGTGGGGGTGCATTTAACATTGTAAGCACCCAATTGGGTGCTTAACATTGTATAAGCACCCATTAGGGTGCTTATACAATGTTTAATCGCATCGCATCGTATGGCATTGTATGCCATGTACAATGGGAAACAATTTCAAAATTGTATGCCATCGTGCACTATCGTACGATATCGCGTCGCATCGCATACCATCGTATACATTATGGTATGCGATGCGATGGGCGCCGCCAAAATACACAAGTACCGAATTCCCCTATAAGGATCGATCCTGCCACCAACAATTTAGGTTGGTGGTGTTATGGTGTAGTGCACACAAGATTGTGTATATATCCTCCTGAATAAATGTTTAACTGACAGGATATACCAAGTCAGCTGGGAGGGCAGGGGGAGCCTGAAAGTAGCTAAGAGGACACATAAAGTGCTTGCAGGCTCGCTTCGCTTGACAACCTGGTTACTAAAAACGGGTGTGGTATGACACACCGACAGTCGGGATTCCGACAGTCATTTCTCCGACGTATCCCGAATCTCGACTGCACAGCGGGGGGGAGTGCAATGAAGCCCCTTGCGGGCTTATTTTATTCTCCCTCTATGGGGGTCGTGGACCCCCACGAGGGAGCAGTCAGGATTTCGACTTCGGAGTAATGACTGTCGGAATCCCGACTATCGGGGAGCCGTCCGGCACCCACTAAAAACCGGTGGTGGTGTGCATAACAAAATTGGTTTTGCAGCGACCTTGCTGCTGCCACATTATTTATTTACAGTTATTTATATAGCGCATACATATTCTACAGCGCTGTACAGAGAATATTTGAACATTCACATCAGTCCCTGCCCCAGTGGAGCTTACAATCTATATTCCCTACCACATGTACATGCACACATATTCATTCTAGGGTTCAATTTGTCAGAGCCAACTAACCTATCAGTATATTTTTTGATTGTGGGAGGAAACCGGAGTACCCGGAGGAAACCCACACAAGTACGGGGAGAATATACAAACTCCACACAGTTAGGACCATGATGGGAATCAAACCCATGACCTCAGTGCTGCATGCTACATGGTATTTTCCTTTGGTCACATGGTCCAAACTGCATTCACAAAATAGGAACTAGCCGCAACCGTGTACGCATCAGGCCACTTTATACAAATTAAGGATTGTTTACATCCCAGAGCTTACCTGAGTGCTGTTGCTGACCATGTGTCACTTTAAGGCCGTAGTCTACCCAAGTAATGGGTACCTCCAGCAGCATAGTGCACAATGCCACAAAGCACACAAAAATGGCAAACCGTTTATTATACTCCAATAGTATTAACATTCACCAGATCCCAATCCAGTAGGACACATTTGGGATATGGTGCAATGAGAAGAGGTTTGCATTGTACAGCTCTTATATCCCAGCAACTGCATGATGTCACCATGGGCCAGAACTGTAAAGCAGGGATATTCAACATGTGACCCTCCAGCTGCTGTGGAACTACACTCCCCATTTATTAGTTGGCCATTTGTACTGTCCTATTCATCATCGCAATTCTATGCATTAAAAATAGAGATTATGTTACATAATCTCCGCTAAAGAGTGACCAGACAAAAAAAGAGTCTTTCCTTCTTTCTCCTGAACCACACATCCCAGCATGTCATGACACAATTTTGTAATTCGGTCAGGCAAACACTGTGTATGGTGTGGTGAGATATGTAGTTGCACAGCAGCTGGAGTGCCACATGTCGAAGATCCAGCTCCAAGGAATGTTTCTAGCACCTCACTGAATATATGCCACCATGAACTCAGACTGTGCGGTTTTTGGGGGTCTTACCCAGTACTAGAAAGGTGCACCTAATAATGTGACCACTATGCATGTGCCTAAATTATAGACACACAACATTGGCAATTGATGCCCAAGCTTTATATTCTTCAATATACAAGATTTATTGTAAAGACATTTTTTGTATTTATGAATTATTACTTTCTTTTAAGTTAACATTACAGCACTGCACTTTGTGGGGATTATAAGACAAACCAATAACACGCTACGACCAGACACAGGAAGTCAGATAGCGATGTCGGGCACACACGTTACATTAGCAACACTTCAATGTACAATTTTAGGTACTTGTGTATTATCATGGCGCCCCCGTTTCCATCGCATGCCATTGTACAACCAAAAAATCGCGTCGCATCGCATGCCATATGATAGCATGCGATGAGACGCGATTATACCCGATTTTAAATTGTACACGCACCCAGACCTGATTTTACATTGTACACCCACCCTGATGGGTACTGACAATGTTAAATGCTTCCCTATTGTTAACGCCACCCCACTATCAACGGCAATCCGAAGCGTGGCGAGCCCGCGAGGGGCGGCGGTACGCGTCCTCCGACCTTTTCATACCCCCACTATCCACGTCAGCGTGGAGTTGATTTTATATAGGTCGGAGGATGCGTACTGCCGCCCCTCGCGGGCTCGCTGCGCTCGCCGCGCTTCGGGTTGGTGTTGATAGTGGGGTGGCGTTAACAATGGGGGGACATTTAACATACTTATTACCCATCAGGGTGGGGATACAATTAAAAATCGGGTCTGCCTGGGCATTTAACATTGAAATCGCGTCGCATCGCATGCCATTATAATGGCATGCGATGCAACGCGATATTAAAATTGTACACTCTGCCCGGGAAAAGCCTCAAATTGGGTCCATCGCATACCTTAATTAGAGGTATGCGATGCGATGGGCGCCGTGATAATACACATGTACCCAATTTTATATTAATCAGATAATCCAGTGGTTCTCAAACTCGGTCCTCAGGGCCCCACACAGTTCACGTTTTCCAGATAAATAGTTCACTTGTTTCTGTGAGGAGAGCAGGAAAATATGCACTGTGTGGGTTTCAGAGGACCGACTTTGAGAACCTGTGAGATTATCTATGTTTTTGCATTTTTTTTAATTTAGACAAAATGTTGTTTCATTTTAATTTATTCAATTTTTTTATTTTATTTTCTCTATTTTATTTTCTCTTTCGTAAGTAAGAGTATATTTTTGGTCTCCAGTCACTTCCTGCATTTATATGACCCTCTTTGTGTGTGTGGGTTTGGTTACAGGCACGAAGGCAGCAGAGGGAGCACCGGCTGGAGAATCTGCATGGAGCAATGTATACTTGATGGAGGCCTTCCCTCCTCCCTGTCTAATCCTATGAGACATTTTTATACCTGGTCCGAGCTCATGCACTGCCGGGACGGGCTGCTGGGCTCCATCGCTCGCTCCATCCTGCACTATGGGCTCCAGCACTCGTCAAAACGTGTTGTTTTTTTAATTGTGAAATAGATTGTTATTCATAATAACAGATGGTCTCTCTCGTTATCAGTTTGATTATATCAGGCATTCCCAACCACGGTCCTCAAGGCACACCAACAGTGCAGGTGTTAGTGATATCCAGGCTTCAGCACAGATGGTTTAATCAGAATCACTCAGGTACTAATTAAGTCACCTGTGCTCAAACCTGGACCGTGGTTGGGAATGCCTGGATTATATCAAGTGGCCCTGATATAATCAAGAAACTAGCAAAAGTATAAATATCAAAAGAACTTCTACAACTCACATCATATACAACAATAAATTAAGGTTATGTGAGTGGAGGGGTTCACTATGCAATAAATCATGGGCCACTGTAAAACGAGTATTCACCTGCGCGACTAATGTGTGGTCAATATGTGGACAAACTTCTTTTGGGCCTAATTCAGATCTGACCGCAGGCACATTTTGTTTGCAAAGGTACAAAACCATGTTGCACCCCAGGTGGGGCAGATGTAACGTGCAGAGAGAGTTAGATTGGGGGTGGAGGTGTTCAAACTTCAAATCTAAATTGCAGCGTAAAAACAAAGAAGTACTTACCCAGCACATAAACAAACTAACTTACCCAAATCTAATGCTGTGTACACACGGGGGAGATATATTGCTCAGTTTCTACTTTACATCAGCGACCAGAGATGGTCGCTGATGAAAAAGAAACTGCCGGGGAAGCCCGGCAGTGGTAATCAGCTGGTTGCAGGAGCATGTTCCTGCGACCAGCGATCACCACAGGGGCAAAAATGGGAGCGCGCACCCGGCGATATATCGCCGGTGCACACTCCCATTGCGGGCAATATGGTCGCTCAGCGACCATATTTCCCACGATTTTGCACAAAATCGCCCCTGTGTGTACGCACCTTTACTCTCTATACATGTTACATCTGCCCCACCTGCAGTGCAGCATGGTTTTGTCCATTTGCAAATAAAATGTGTCCAGCGATTAGGTCTGAATTAGGCCCTTTGTAACCAGGAGAGCAAAGTGGGCTCTAGGTTACTGAAGGAAGACAAGTCCACCCTAACAATCTACTATAGTAAAATAGGAGATACAAAGAACAGAGCTCTGTGTGGGTCTCCTCTAGGGCACGACACTGAAGCTCACAAGGCCTGATTCAGGATCTCGCTCAGCTTCTAGGCATTTTGTGCTTGAAAATCAATGCTGATTCCTGCCTGTATTCATAGTCAGCCTCACCCTCCCTATGCAGCCACTACCACTATCAATGTGCATTTATACTTGGTGCTAGTGATCTATCTGAAATAAGATGGATCTGTGTACCCCACCTCTCCATTGCCCACAATTCCTTCTCTATACTCTTGGATCACACACAGTGTGGGAACTTCCCTTTGTAATGCCCAATAAGCAGCAACCTAGATGCGGTGGCGATCGGTACAACTGATTTCGCCACAGTTGCACATGCAAATGCCAATATACTGTAGTTGAGGAAAAAATGTGATTTACCCACAACTCCAAAATCAGTCCCATGATTTGCAGTTGGGTATGTCAATCTTATAAAGAAATTTGTTATGAAGGTGTAACGCCTGAGGGTTGAGTCTGACGTGAGTTATTTACAGATGCTGAGGCTGGAGTGACATTAAAACATGAAGGTGTAATTTTTTGTTTACAGTTTCTTATATAGCGCAGCATATTCTGTTGCGCTTTACAATTGGAAACAATAGTGATTAAACAAACTGGGTAGAAACAAACCAACATGGAGGTAGAAGGGCCCTGCTCGCAAGCTTACAATATATTAATCAGGTTCTTCCACGTATACAGGTATGCACACTAGCTGAGCAATAACCGAAGGCATGGTTAAACAATTAGAGAGTCCAGATATAAGATATAAAATATACAACAGAATGTAAGTTGACCAAATCAGCTGGAAAGATGGAGCAATCCATGGAGATGACCAATGATATAAATAAGCAATAGACTCTGTAGTACAGTGCAGAGGAGATACACCAGCAGGAGCGATGCTGAGGGATGATGGAAACCAATGGTGGGAAACTACTATGGTAAAATTCCGGGATGCGGTCAAAATCCCGAATGGGTCATAATACCAACAAGGCCAAAATCCCGACATTTAAAATCCCGACAAGGTCAAAATACCGACATATAGAATGTACAGGTGAAACTGTCAACATGACTTTGGGTCGACAGGTCGCGAGGTCGACATGGGTTTTTCCCGTTTTTTGATCCGACGTGCCAACAGGCGGTATTTCATGCCCTACCATCCACTAGGGTGTGGTGGGAGAATAAAATAGTGTGCCTGAAGCATTGCGAGGGGCTGCGGTTCACCTCCAACTGTGTCCATGTCGACATTCGGGTCAAAAAACATTGAAAAACCCATTTCGACCTCGCGACCTGTCGACACAAAGTCATGTTGACAGTTTCACCTGCACATTCTATATGTAGGTATTTTGACCATGTCGGGATTTTAAATGTTGAGATTTTGTCCTTGTTGGGATTTTGTCCTTGTCGGTATTATGACCCTGTCGGGATTTTAACCATCGGGATTTCATACCGAATACAAGATTCCAATGTAGCGCCACTGGGGTGAATGCACTGCTGGAGATAACGATGAGACAGCACCTTTTAGAAAGTTTGATACTGAAATACCGATGCTGGAGGCAACAGTGCACAGCTGAACTGACCGGAAGCCAGGCAGTGCGACAGGATGTAATGGTACCAATCTTAGAGGATAAAATCTGTAGGCGCTACACTACAATGATGCAGCTAGGCTGGAGTCATAAAAAACTGGCAGCTTGATAGGCATTTCCAGAATAGCTTTATAGCAGCCAGTGCCAGATGATTGGTTGTAACAGTCAGGTGGGAAGCATAAAGGATTGGGGGGTAGATTTATGATCTGACGATCAGGGGTATATGCGCTATCCCCGTGCCTTATGGCAGGGGATAGCGCTTCCCCTGATCTATCACACGGTGCAGTAACGGCGGCGGTGGGGGGACGGCGTCATAGCGCATGTACTAGTTTTAGTACAGGGCGCATACTGCATATCTAATTTATGAACGGTCAGCATCGCTGACCGTTCCGCCGCCTGCAGCTATCGACTTCGACAGCTGCAGGCGGCGATGCCCTATGTCTACAGCAGGGACAGCGCTGTCCCTGCTGCTGGCTCTGAGCTGCGCTGGGATCTCGCGTGAGTAGCGAGATCCCGCGCATGCGCAGTCCAGCCGGCCGGGGAGAAGCAGACAGCGCGTCAGTGTTACTGGAGGGGAAAGAGAAAAGACTCTCTCTTTGTTGGGGCACTCTTTGATGATTTAAAGTTTAAATGTTACTGTAAAAATATCACATGGATGGAGGGTGGGTGAACCACACAAATCACTCAACGCTACGCTGCCAAGACGCCATCGGACTGTAAATACTAATAAACAGTGTTAACAGGAGAGCAGAGTTGGAGATCCCTCAAGCTCTTAGTCCTGTCTATGTAAGGATAGAGTTAATTAAAATATAACTTTTAATGAGCACTTAATAAAAAATTGCTGGACAAACATGTAAACAAACATGGACATATATACATCTAGACAAACATGTATGCAACAGTATGTATGTCTCCGCGTGTGTGGCCAGATATGCCCTGAGGACTATGGGAACAGGGAGAGAGAGTGTAGTGAGTGTGAGATCCCCTTGCAAGGCTGCTCACACTCACCTACGTCCCAGCAGTTAATGCGTTCCTCAGTTTAGATGTGACTGGGCCTGTGTAGGAGGATCTGGTGTGCAAAGGTTTTGATACATTCAACAAATGTTGCTAAAATCCTGCAACAAAGATTTCTGACAACAAGATTAGTTTCCAAAACAGTTACTCCTAAATAGGAAAGGAATGTAACCCTGGTATATACACACGTCAGAAAATACCCTCTTGCATTAATGGTCCTGTCACTGCCACGGAGAGCATATATAACCGCAGTTCAGAATAATCTGGTACCAGATGTAGTCAACAATTTTAGCTAGAGAATTGCTACTATATGTAGCTTAGTGTGTAGGCTGATTAGAGCTTGTGCCCCTCATATATACACACCAAGAAAAATATACATAGTAATAATAATCATAAATTTCTCCTCTGTATTGATGGTCCTGTTGCTGCCACGGAGGGCATAAACAACCACCATTGAAG
This sequence comes from Crinia signifera, assembly GCF_055691185.1. NCBI lineage: Eukaryota > Metazoa > Chordata > Amphibia > Anura > Myobatrachidae > Crinia > Crinia signifera. The sequence goes on from NC_139220.1 coordinate 277,010,813, forward strand.
TGTTCTGGTACCAGTGTTCAATACAATCAATTACAGCTGGATTCTACCACAATAGGAAAGAAAAGAAAAAATGCATTGATTGGTTCTCTATGCAAGGAATTTTCCTTGCATACTGTGGTCCTGTTGCTGCCACGGAGGGCATGAAATTCTCTAAAATTCTATACCCAATATACAGTACAGCAGAGCAGTCAGTATATATAACAAAAATCTATGCACACTTTTTTTGGGGGGATATCAATATAAGGTATCTACTCCCGTCTGTTTAAATGACTGTGTGGTTGTTAACCGCTTACTCACCCACGTGGACCCAGGGTCTAATGTGGGGGTGGATTAATATGCCAATCTCTTAGGTGTCACTCGTTAGTATTTCGGGAAGGGGTAAACCAAAGTAAAAAGTATAATGAGAAAGTCTGAAGATCCTTTGGGGTTGAAATGAGGTGCTCCCAAACCGACTTTATATACCCGAGCAAGAAAGGTTGTGGGGCCTGGTTTCAACCTCAAGGTCTCCCTCTCCGTCAGGCAGGTCCCTCGTCCAATGGTCTAGCTGCCACCTTGGTGGGCTTTTAAGGGTATTGTGGGGGAATACCTCCCCCTGGGGTTCTCAGGGAAAATACAGCTGGCTCAGCGGTCCCTTGGGTGACAGGCGGCTGCTGCCCAGCTTTATATACCTCTCTGTCAGGGTGGAATTAATACATAGTTTTCTGAAGAGGTCTCCCTTCTTCAGAAAGTGCTTTCAACACCACTGACTGGCTGCCACCCGTACTGTCCGGGAGGGCCCTTAGGGTATGGCGGGTGAGCGGGCCTGTGTGCACGTAAAGGGGATTCCTAGCTTTGGAGCCAAAAGAGGGGGTACTGCTGTCCAGTAATATCCCTATGTCCTCCTGTGTAGAGAAACTCAAACACAGGGTGGTTTTTAGGAATATATTCTGGGTGAGTGGCCCCCGAAGCAGGGAGAAACCCCGGAGGGGCTAAAAGGTGATGTCGGGTCGTATGCTGCTGTCCTCCACATGTGACTGGGTACAGAGGTGGAGGGTGAGCGATACTGAAGGATCCCGGCGGAAAGAGATAAGTTGGTAAAAAGAAAAAGAAAAATGGGAAGGGTGGTTGTCCCTGTGTCGACAATGATAGGGTGTGACACCTAGAATTAGGTAACTATTCCCACCAATGCTGTAACTGTGGGTCCAGGTGGTAAACCAAAAGTGGGGGGTACACTGGAGGTGACTATATGGCTTGGTAGTGGGTATTTGCTGGCAGTGCTATTTGGTCGGCATGTACTGCACGCGAGACCATTCACATGCCGGCAAAAGGATGGTACCTTTAGGCGCGCTGCTGCGCCTGTGATCTCCTCCACTGTCTGTTATCACTGTCTACCTCTCTGTGTGTGTCTGTGCGGTCGGAACGCTGCTGCTGTCCGCTGTGGGCACCGGTAGTCAGGTCTCGTCCACTCGGTGTGCGTGCGTCTTACCCGGGAAGGTTGAGACGCTGCTGGCTGTTACTGCTGCTGTGTGGAGGCGCGCTGTAAGGGCGTCACTCCACAAATCAAATCACCTACGATCGTTTCACCTGGGGTCAGGCTTCTTCAGGGTCAGTGTTAACTGACGTGCTGTCAGCTTGAGGGGACATCGCCGGAGGGGGGAGTTAGCGCTCCCCCACTCCAGCGGCAAGATCTTAGTAGATCTTGTCGGTGTCCCCTCCTGCTTCGCCTCGCTAATGAGGCGAAGCAGGAACTGTTATAGCGGCGCGATAGGCACCGCTATAATAAATCTACCCCTGGATGAGCAGCTCTCATGTATGAATTCTGACAGGAGGAGCAAACAGGCCTGCGTCCTATGACAATGGAGGTGTGGACTGCTGTGGAGTGGTGAGACCAACTGCCAGAGGAAATGGAACATTCTGTTCAGCGACCGTGGCGCAGGGAGACTGTGATGAAGCCAGAGCGAGTGCTGTACCCCGCCCACTGTAAGAACAGCGCAAATGGCATCTGAACCCAGAGTGAAGTGCCAGTCTAGAAAAGCATCTGAGTGGTCGTTAATGACTAGTCCAGACAAGAGTCTCACCTTCAAGTGTAAAATATATACACAAATACGGTAGAAAAAAATGGGGATGGGGGGGGGGGGGGGGGTGCAGGACTGCACACCCTAATTTCAAACATAATAAGAGGTGCTAATAATAAGACAGCACAGGACGTCAGCGCCTGCCCTGTTTTCAGATATTTCCGAGGCAAATAAGACAGTCTGATCTGACTTTTTTGCGAATGCCTAAAAATTAATCATTCGATGGTCAGCGACTATCAACTGATTTTTTTGGCCGTACTCTCGCACACGAATGGCTGTCTGAGCGAACACATACATTTACATAGTGGAGCGTATTTTCCCTCAGCGGCGGCGAGGGGGGGGCGGGTGTTCGCTTGGCCGGTGCTTAGCGAATTAACTTAAATCAGGTCCTCAGTCTCCATTAAATTACTGCAAGTGAACAGAGGCGATTTATAACAGCAATTTGTGTGGCTTACTATGTGCCCTGCTTAAAGCAATATATTATTTATATACTACAAAGTTAGTGTCAATGGAGCATATGGGTAACGCATAACCTGATTGCATTGGTATTCATTACTGTGCAAGCTGCCTTTTGGAACAATGGGTATAAATAATCTATAATAAAGTGGCAGCATTCTATAGCAAGAATGTCTATTCGTTCACGAGAATCCTTTCCCCAGAAGGGCTTACTTTTATTTCCTTTTAAAGAATGGCAGCCATCCAAGGGTGGATTAATACCCCAGCCAGCTGACTAGATGGGGAAAAAACTATACTGGGAATGTATACAATGTGATTTCTCCTTCCCTCCTTCCCTTCTATGACTTTTTCCTGTCTCTCATTTATGTGATGTAAACGCATGTGAGCACAGTGTAAGTTGTTTGCAAATGCTGCTGGGAAACTTCCTGACTCCTCACTATGTTAATGAATATGTGACAACCTGCGTCACAAAGCCCAATCAGACCTTTGCTTAGATCTCTAATCACATCTATATAATAATTAATCCTGTCTCCACCCAGCCAACAGCTCCCACTACAAACATGATTAGAACGGCCAGAATTTAGAACCCGACGGTTATACCCCTTTCACACCAGAAATGCAGAGACCAACCCGGGAATTAAATTCCAGGGACATTCCCGGGTTGGGACCCATTCACACATGCTTTTGAAGCAGGGACAACCCGGGTCGGCACTTTTCACACTGAAGCCGGGATGACCCTGCATTTCTATGAGAATATCATTGAAAATGGCCTTTTTTAGGCTCACAAAGATGAGGTAATTAGGGAGAGGGGTAAAGGGAGAGAGGGAGGGCCTTTGCAGACATTGCAGGTTTTCAGGGTTGACCTAGCACTGCTGGGGTCTGTTGTGCCACAGAGCTTGCACAGTGTCTTCCTGTATGCTGTGTGATTGCCAATGCAGACATTCTTGGCTTTCAGGGGGTTAAAACGCACTTCTGGGGTCTGTGGTGCCACAGAACATGCAGTGTCTCCCTACACGCTGTATGCTGCCTCTGGGCATGTCTGTGAGCGTCCACCACAACAGGAAGTTGCCCTGCTAGCAAATCAGCATTAGCAGAGGCAACACGGGAAGGAGGGACATGTCCCTGCACCTTCCACACCAGCCAGTAACCCTGGAGGGACCCGGGAGCAACCCTGCTACCTAGCAGGGTTGAATTGCTGCCAATTTTATCCGGGAATTTGTCCCTGGAACCTTTCACACCAGCTCTAGTCCCGGGTTGTTCCCGGACCCAACCCGGGAATTTAGGCTGGTGTGAAAGGGGTATTAGTAAATATTCCCCCTTGAAGTTGAGAACTACTGCATTAGAAGACGGCGGTCCACTAAATATGGATAGAAAAATAGAGTTATTTTGATAAATACCATATTACTTCTGGAAGAGTGTTCTATCAAGCCCTACAGAGCTATGGATTCAGTTTTCAGAGCAATCAGTTTGGACAAATGCTTTGTAACGTCACCTAAGATAAAATAAACAACATTTAATGGAAAAGTTTTTAATTAATGCAAGAAGGCGGTGACATTCTGTCTAGAGAAGCTTCATACAGAAAGTCCACCAGCGGCGGCCAGAATCACTTTCTGGTTGCAGAATCGTTTAACTTCATTCCTAAATGTTGGAGATTTTCTGTTTGGACCATTTATCAGACCAGTACCCACCAAATCCTGTATGTGTCAGGATCTCAAAGTATGCAGGATACCCGCTACTCAAGACCAATGAGTTCACAACACCATCAGTCACCAGTACAATGTCACTGTACGCAGAGAGCACATACTTCTTAAAACATGAGTTATACTATTGTAAGTACAGCTTGAGGTGTTACCGCACAATAGTCAGGCTCTATTACATAAAGGGGTAATCTGGATGTCTAGGTCGATACGTGAAAGGTCGACACATAAATAGGTCAACATGAGTGTTTTCTTTTTACCTATTTATACTTTACCATCCAGGAGGACTTTGATTGGGAAAGTGCAGTGCTCAACAGTAGTGGAGCATGGTGAGCGAGGTGAGGTGGTGCACAAATTGGGTGTCCATGTGCTCAGGTGTCGATATCGACACAAAAAATCAAACTTGTGCCAACATTTTCATGTGTCAACCTTTAATCAATGAAATGCAAGACCTTTTCACAGGGACTGTGTACAGTCTATTCCTATATATAAACAGTGAAAGGAGACTTACTTGTATCAAAATGCATCATTGTGTTGGGGTGCTGTTTCCTGTTCCCCAATTGGACTGTCTGCTTCAGTATTGGCTAACCTGGGGCTCCCTGGTGGTTGTGAAATGATACATCCCAGCAGGCCCCATCACAGTTTAGTATTCTCTAATAGCAAATCTAAGGTAAGGCATGCTGACTCCTGAAGAACAACAGGTTGGCTTGATTAAAGAATTGTTACCAAATTGCTGGTTGTCTAAAACCCGGGCCAACATTTTCTGAGATTTCAACCCTGCTATGGAGGCAGGGTTGTTCCCGGGTTCAACCCGGTGTCCTAGCCGATGTGAAAGGGGTACTCCCCCCGGATTTCCGGTCCTCAGTGCGTGCGGTCAGGCTGGGGATCCACACAGGCGGTGGGTACAGATGACAGGACAGGCAGAGGATGAAGATGACGCAGCTCTCCAGCGCCCGCACTGCAGCCAGAGAGATGTGTCATCTGCGCCCGCCGTCTGTGTGGATCACCGGCCTTCACCGAGGACCGGCATTCCAGGGTCAGTACTGTCCACACTGATGCCACCACCATCCCACCTCTTGCCCGCCTCCTTACTACACCAAAAAATGCAGGGACTTTTTTGGTGAGAAAGGGGCCAACCCGGGAATGCCCCGGCATGATCCCTGGGTCAAGTTCCCAGGTGGAGGTCCCTGCATTTTCCGGTGTGAAAGGGGTATAAGGATACAAGGAATCATGGTCAGGCCTTATCTGGATTATATTACGTTAATAGAGCGGTCTGAGCACATGCTCAGTAACAGAACAGTCCAAATGATAACCAGGAACATGTCTGGACAATTAATATAGGGACAAAAACAAGTAATGCTACTGTAACTGGCTAAATAATGTCCGACGTAGCATCTCCCATGTGACTCCGTCAAATAGCACGTTTAGCCAAAAGAAAGACCTAGAGTGAGTAAGCATCTTATTCATTAGCTTCAGTCTCAGCAAAGAGTAATGAGAATAATAAAGTGTCTCAGTCCTTGGGCAACATGGAATATGTGAGAACTTAGCCATAATCAATAGGATCCATCATCTTTAAACAGAACATTAGGAATACAAGACTAGAAGATCTTCGGAGTGACACTAAGGGCGGTATTCAATGAGCCAGAATCGCCAAGTTTTATGGCGATTCTGTGTTTTTTTCATGTGTGCCGGCGATTTTATGAGCTGTATAAGCGAATCACCCTATTCAACGTTGTCTATTCGCCGCTGATGACCGGTGAATGAAGCACCAATCGCCAAATGTGATTCTCTACAAATCGCCGGTATTTGTCTATAGGAATTTTCATGGGGATTCGCCGGTAGTCGACGGGAATCACCCATGAATCGCCAAAAGTGTATTCAATGAGAAGTTGGCGATTCTTATTTCTTGTTTCATATCGCCGTTCCTCACCGAGTGTCCCTCGTCATCTTTTTATGGTGAACTTTTTTAGGAACCTGTGAAATAATTGGTTTTAAGTGTTCAATTTAACTCTGCAAGTGTAATGTATTATTATTTGCTGCCCTGTTGTGATGTGATGGTCGTAGAAGTGCTATACAAATATATATTTAATTTTTTCTGGTATTTTTTTTTTCTCCCACAACGCACTGTTCTTACCCATGGTGCACCTCACTTACCCATGATTCTCCTCCCCACCTCACTCCTTCGTTTGGCCTTTGAGGAGATTACACAGCTTTTGCAGTCTGCTGTATTGGAAACGTTTTTGTAGGGTAATTTGCGTTTTTTTGCATTTCACTGCAATTTCTTTAACACTGACTACAGTAATGGAGCTGTTCAGGGATACTATTGTTGTTTTCATGCTGAATGCCAGTGTGGAGGAGGAGGTAGATATGATGGAACATGACACTAGTATTCCGGCGATAGCTCCATTAGGTGAGTCGGTGCGGGTTTCAGTCCCACGTCCACGCCACTTTCGTACTAGGCGTGAACTGGGTGATCTCACCGAGGCGGAGGTGATTTCTAATTATCGCCTTTCGTCTGCGGCAATCCATATGCTGTACGATCTCATGGAGCCAGACCTGGTAGCACGGAAACGGGGCAATCACGCACTCACCGGTTTCCAGAAACTGTTGGGTGCGTTGCATTTTTTTGCGTCGGGCACATTCCAGCCCACTTTAAGCCAAACATGCGGTTATTCACAGCCAACCCTCTCCCGCTGTATAGCACAGGTCATAAAGGCATTCCGCAAATTAACGACCCAGTATATTAAATTTCCTGATCAAGACAGCGAATGGAATGAGATCAAATTTGGCTTTTTCTCAAAATGGAAGTTTCCCAGTGTTTTGGGCGCGATCGACTGCACCCATGTGGCGTTCAAACCACCGCGTGCATCAGAGGAATGTTTTCGGAACCGAAAACACTTCCACTCGATGAACGTTCAGGTGGTTTGCGACCACCAAATGAAAATAACCAACCTCCTTGTGGGTTTTCCTGGGTCGACCCACGACTCGTTCATTTTAAGCCAGTCCGCCCTGTATGCCGATTTCGAGCACGGCCGAATGCCGGACGGCTGGCTGTTAGGTAAGTAGTATGTTTTTTTTGGCTGTGGGGGGGGTTTTGATTTGTCTTGAAATCCAGACATTGCTAATAATGTAATATTTTTTTTTTTGGTTTCCATAGGTGATGCGGGTTATCCCAATAAGGACTGGCTCCTGACCCCATTATCTGATCCTGTGGGCGAAGCTGCTGAAAGGTACCAAAGGGCTCACACGACAGCGAGGGCTGTAATTGAGCGAACCTTCGGTGTCCTTAAAAGCCGGTTTAGATGTTTAGACATGACCGGCGGAGCCCTTTTATACTCACCGGCAAAGGTTTGCGGCATAATTAATGCTTGTTGTATTTTACACAACATTTGCATTGCAAACCGTTTGCCGGTGACCGTGGATGCTGCGGTTTTCCGGCATGGGGACCTTTCAACAGCTTTGCTCGCCGGTATGAATGAACGAGTGGACGCGAGAGCTCGACTCATCCGGTCATATTTTGCCCAATGTGAGTATTTGTAGTCCAAAGTTTGTGGCTTGTTTGATTAGTTATATGATATTTAACACTTTTCATTAATTTATGTTTTCTAGAGTTCCGTTTGGGCACGTTAGTGTTTTGGCCTGTTGCCGTTGTTCCTTCGGTTTTCTACGGTTCTTTGTTTGCCGCTGTTGTTGCGTGGCTGCTATCCCAAGGCTACGTTTCAGTTATCCCGTGAGTAGCGCTCCGCCTGTGGGAAGGAGGGGAGGGTTTGGGCCCTGTGAGGTGTCACTAACCCCTTTTTTTTATTTTCCGCAGCCTATTCCTGCTTAATACTTTCTGGAGGGCCCTACAAGCAGCTGGATCCTGTGTGCAGCGGATGAACCCCTGATGTGTGAGGGCTGCTGGCAGGTGTGGGTGCGTGATGCCTTTCCCATGGGCTACTGTGCAGTTACCCGGTGAGTATCGCTCCAGCTGGGGGAAGGAGGGGAGGGTTTGGGCCCTGTGAGGTGTCACTAACCCCTTTTTATTTTCCGCAGCCTATTCCTGCTTGATACTTTCTGGAGGGACCTACAAGCAGCTGGATCCTGTGTGCAGCGGATGAACCCCTGATGTGTGAGGGCTGCTGACAGGTGTGGGTGCGTGATGCCTTTCCCATGGGCTACTGTGCAGTTACCCGGTGAGTATCGCTCCAGCTGGGGGAAGGAGGGGAGGGTTTGGGCCCTGTGAGGTGTCACTAACCCCTTTTTATTTTCCACAGCCTATTCCTGCTTGATAATTTCTGGAGGGACCTACAAGCAGCTGGATCCTGTGTGCAGCGGATGAACCCCTGATGTGTGAGGGCTGCTGACAGGTGTGGGTGCGTGATGCCTTTCCCATGGGCTACTGTGCAGTTACCCGGTGAGTATCGCTCCAGCTGGGGGAAGGAGGGGAGGGTTTGGGCCCTGTGAGGTGTCACTAACCCCTTTTTATTTTCCGCAGCCTATTCCTGCTTGATAATTTCTGGAGGGACCTACAAGCAGCTGGATCCTGTGTGCAGCGGATGAACCCCTGATGTGTGAGGGCTGCTGACAGGTGTGGGTGCGTGATGCCTTTCCCATGGGCTACTGTGCAGTTACCCGGTGAGTATCGCTCCAGCTGGGGGAAGGAGGGGAGGGTTTGGGCCCTGTGAGGTGTCACTAACCCCTTTTTATTTTCCGCAGCCTATTCCTGCTTGATAATTTCTGGAGGGACCTACTAGCAGCTGGATCCTGTGTGCAGCGGATGAACCCCTGATGTGTGAGGGCTGCTGACAGGTGTGGGTGCGTGATGCCTTTCCCATGGGCTACTGTGCAGTTACCCGGTGAGTATCGCTCCAGCTGGGGGAAGGAGGGGAGGGTTTGGGCCCTGTGAGGTGTCACTAACCCCTTTTTATTTTCCGCAGCCTATTCCTGCTTGATAATTTCTGGAGGGACCTACAAGCAGCTGGATCCTGTGTGCAGCGGATGAACCCCTGATGTGTGAGGGCTGCTGGCAGGTGTGGGTGCGTGATGCCTTTCCCATGGGCTACTGTGCAGTTACCCGGTGAGTATCGCTCCAGCTGGGGGAAGGAGGGGAGGGTTTGGGCCCTGTGAGGTGTCACTAACCCCTTTTTATTTTCCGCAGCCTATTCCTGCTTGATAATTTCTGGAGGGACCTACAAGCAGCGGGATCCTGTGTGCAGCGGATGAACCCCTGATGTGTGAGGGCTGCTGACAGGTGTGGGTGCGTGATGCCTTTCCCATGGGCTACTGTGCAGTTACCCGGTGAGTATCGCTCCAGCTGGGGGAAGGAGGGGAGGGTTTGGGCCCTGTGAGGTGTCACTAACCCCTTTTTATTTTCCGCAGCCTATTCCTGCTTGATAATTTCTGGAGGGACCTACTAGCAGCTGGATCCTGTGTGCAGCGGATGAACCCCTGATGTGTGAGGGCTGCTGGCAGGTGTGGGTGCGTGATGCCTTTCCCATGGGCTACTGTGCAGTTACCCGGTGAGTATCGCTCCAGCTGGGGGAAGGAGGGGAGGGTTTGGGCCCTGTGAGGTGTCACTAACCCCTTTTTATTTTCCGCAGCCTATTCCTGCTTGATAATTTCTGGAGGGACCTACAAGCAGCTGGATCCTGTGTGCAGCGGATGAACCCCTGATGTGTGAGGGCTGCTGACAGGTGTGGGTGCGTGATGCCTTTCCCATGGGCTACTGTGCAGTTACCCGGTGAGTATCGCTCCAGCTGGGGGAAGGAGGGGAGGGTTTGGGCCCTGTGAGGTGTCACTAACCCCTTTTTATTTTCCGCAGCCTATTCCTGCTTGATAATTTCTGGAGGGACCTACAAGCAGCTGGATCCTGTGTGCAGCGGATGAACCCCTGATGTGTGAGGGCTGCTGACAGGTGTGGGTGCGTGATGCCTTTCCCATGGGCTACTGTGCAGTTACCCGGTGAGTATCGCTCCAGCTGGGGGAAGGAGGGGAGGGTTTGGGCCCTGTGAGGTGTCACTAACCCCTTTTTATTTTCCGCAGCCTATTCCTGCTTGATAATTTCTGGAGGGACCTACAAGCAGCTGGATCCTGTGTGCAGCGGATGAACCCCTGATGTGTGAGGGCTGCTGGCAGGTGTGGGTGCGTGATGCCTTTCCCATGGGCTACTGTGCAGTTACCCGGTGAGTATCGCTCCAGCTGGGGGAAGGAGGGGAGGGTTTGGGCCCTGTGAGGTGTCACTAACCCCTTTTTATTTTCCGCAGCCTATTCCTGCTTGATAATTTCTGGAGGGACCTACAAGCAGCTGGATCCTGTGTGCAGCGGATGAACCCCTGATGTGTGAGGGCTGCTGACAGGTGTGGGTGCGTGATGCCTTTCCCATGGGCTACTGTGCAGTTACCCGGTGAGTATCGCTCCAGCTGGGGGAAGGAGGGGAGGGTTTGGGCCCTGTGAGGTGTCACTAACCCCTTTTTATTTTCCGCAGCCTATTCCTGCTTGATAATTTCTGGAGGGACCTACTAGCAGCTGGATCCTGTGTGCAGCGGATGAACCCCTGATGTGTGAGGGCTGCTGACAGGTGTGGGTGCGTGATGCCTTTCCCATGGGCTACTGTGCAGTTACCCGGTGAGTATCGCTCCAGCTGGGGGAAGGAGGGGAGGGTTTGGGCCCTGTGAGGTGTCACTAACCCCTTTTTATTTTCCGCAGCCTATTCCTGCTTGATAATTTCTGGAGGGCCCTACAAGCAGCTGGATCCTGTGTGCAGCGGATGAACCCCTGATGTGTGAGGGCTGCTGGCAGGTGTGGGTGCGTGATGCCTTTCCCATGGGCTACTGTGCAGTTACCCGGTGAGTATCGCTCCAGCTGGGGGAAGGAGGGGAGGGTTTGGGCCCTGTGAGGTGTCACTAACCCCTTTTTATTTTCCGCAGCCTATTCCTGCTTGATACTTTCTGGAGGGCCCTACAAGCAGCTGGATCCTGTGTGCAGCGGATGAACCCCTGATGTGTGAGGGCTGCTGGCAGGTGTGGGTGCGTGATGCCTTTCCCATGGGCTACTGTGCAGTTACCCGGTGAGTATCGCTCCAGCTGGGGGAAGGAGGGGAGGGTTTGGGCCCTGTGAGGTGTCACTAACCCCTTTTTATTTTCCGCAGCCTATTCCTGCTTGATAATTTCTGGAGGGACCTACAAGCAGCGGGATTTGCAGTTTCTTTTGCTGGTCTCTGGACGGGGAAGTCTCCAGCGGGTGAACCCCTAAAGTGAAAAAGACCTGCAGGACCAAAGGCTGTACCTGTCATGTGCGAGCACATTCATTAAAACCAAATCTGGGGTGAGTATGGAACTACGTGGGGGACTGGTGGTGGGAGGCTATAGGAGACAGTCACCGATCATTAACCCCTTCTTTCTTCTTTGCAGTTTCTTTTGCTGGTCTCTGGACGGGGAAGTCTCCAGCGGGTGAACCCCTAAAGTGTACAGGACCTGCAGGACCAAAGGCTGTACCTGTCATGTGCGAGCACATTCATTAAAACCAAATCTGGGGTGAGTATGGAACTACGTGGGGGACTGGTGGTGGGAGGCTATAGGAGACAGTCACCGATCATTAACCCCTTCTTTCTTCTTTGCAGTTTCTTTTGCTGGTCTCTGGACGGGGAAGTCTCCAGCGGGTGAACCCCTAAAGTGAAAAAGACCTGCAGGACCAAAGGCTGTACCTGTCATGTGCGAGCACATTCATTAAAACCAAATCTGGGGTGAGTATGGAACTACGTGGGGGACTGGTGGTGGGAGGCTATAGGAGACAGTCACCGATCATTAACCCCTTCTTTCTTCTTTGCAGTTTCTTTTGCTGGTCTCTGGACGGGGAAGTCTCCAGCGGGTGAACCCCTAAAGTGTACAGGACCTGCAGGACCAAAGGCTGTACCTGTCATGTGCGAGCACATTCATTAAAACCAAATCTGGGGTGAGTATGGAACTACGTGGGGGACTGGTGGTGGGAGGCTATAGGAGACAGTCACCGATCATTAACCCCTTCTTTCTTCTTTGCAGTTTCTTTTGCTGGTCTCTGGACGGGGAAGTCTCCAGCGGGTGAACCCCTAAAGTGTACAGGACCTGCAGGACCTGCAGGACCAAAGGCTGTACCTGTCATGTGCGAGCACATTCATTAAAACCAAATCTGGGGTGAGTATGGAACTACGTGGGGGACTGGTGGTGGGAGGCTATAGGAGACAGTCACCGATCATTAACCCCTTCTTTCTTCTTTGCAGTTTCTTTTGCTGGTCTCTGGACGGGGAAGTCTCCAGCGGGTGAACCCCTAAAGTGTACAGGACCTGCAGGACCAAAGGCTGTACCTGTCATGTGCGAGCACATTCATTAAAACCAAATCTGGGGTGAGTATGGAACTACGTGGGGGACTGGTGGTGGGAGGCTATAGGAGACAGTCACCGATCATTAACCCCTTCTTTCTTCTTTGCAGTTTCTTTTGCTGGTCTCTGGACGGGGAAGTCTCCAGCGGGTGAACCCCTAAAGTGAAAAAGACCTGCAGGACCAAAGGCTGTACCTGTCATGTGCGAGCACATTCATTAAAACCAAATCTGGGGTGAGTATGGAACTACGTGGGGGACTGGTGGTGGGAGGCTATAGGAGACAGTCACCGATCATTAACCCCTTCTTTCTTCTTTGCAGTTTCTTTTGCTGGTCTCTGGACGGGGAAGTCTCCAGCGGGTGAACCCCTAAAGTGTACAGGACCTGCAGGACCAAAGGCTGTACCTGTCATGTGCGAGCACATTCATTAAAACCAAATCTGGGGTGAGTATGGAACTACGTGGGGGACTGGTGGTGGGAGGCTATAGGAGACAGTCACCGATCATTAACCCCTTCTTTCTTCTTTGCAGTTTCTTTTGCTGGTCTCTGGACGGGGAAGTCTCCAGCGGGTGAACCCCTAAAGTGTACAGGACCTGCAGGACCTGCAGGACCAAAGGCTGTACCTGTCATGTGCGAGCACATTCATTAAAACCAAATCTGGGGTGAGTATGGAACTACGTGGGGGACTGGTGGTGGGAGGCTATAGGAGACAGTCACCGATCATTAACCCCTTCTTTCTTCTTTGCAGTTTCTTTTGCTGGTCTCTGGACGGGGAAGTCTCCAGCGGGTGAACCCCTAAAGTGTACAGGACCTGCAGGACCAAAGGCTGTACCTGTCATGTGCGTGCAAGGTGTTAAGTAATGTTGTTTCTCATCAATAAATTTTACATGTTTATTCACCTCTCGTCCATGAAACCAGTTCATGTCAAATGGAATATAGCTAGCTTGAGTTTGTGTTTGATTTTGGTAGAGTTTTTAAACTATTGAAAATAGTGATAAATCAATCAATTATATGGTCAAATCTAAGTTATCTAAGCTATGAGAACACTCTCCCAAAATCATTTGCTTTCTGAAACTATCACCCTGTAATAGGCCCAGAAATTCGCTTTTTGGATCAATCACTACTGTTATGAGATGGCGGGGATTGCTCCCAATATTTCACTGAGACACCTTCAGAAATCTATTTAGGTGTATTTGGCAAGAATGACATATTTAAGGAAAAGCTTAGAAATAGGAGTATCAGTGAAATATAAACCCAAAAAGTACTTGGTGTAAACCGGCACCAATCTGGAAACTCCTAGCTTGTATGCATGTAAAATAAAAAAAAAACCTTAATATTTATCTGACACTGACCCTTTATCATTTTTTTCAGTCGTTTCAAAAGAAAATGGTTCACAACTGAAAAATGGAATAATACTCATCTGATACCTTTTTAATAACATTCAGAAGCAAGAAAGCAGTCAATATATTTGAAAAACTTTATTTAACTTTTTTTCACATGTTAAATTCCGAAATAAATTAATACCATGGTAAAGACTTTCCCGGTGTCAATTCTTCATCCTTACCGTCGGTATAACCTGAAAAAAAGGAGAGCAAAGTTTTGAAATTGGTATCAAAAACCTATTTGGGAAAAGATGTGAGTTGCAAGCTGTGGGCACCGGATGCAGAGTAAGCGTTGTGGTAACGCACAAGCCAGCCACACTTCAAATGCGCCTGGTCTGTGCGTTAGCACAAGGGACAAGATGTGACTTGCAAGCTGTGGGCACCGGATGCAGAGTAAGCGTTGTGGTAACGCACAAGCCAGCCACACTTCAAATGCGCCTGGTCTGTGCGTTAGCACAAGGGACAAGATGTGACTTGCAAGTTGTGGGCACCGGATGCAGAGTAAGCGTTGTGGTAACGCACAAGCCAGCCACACTTCAAATGCGCCTGGTCTGGGCGTTAGCACAAGGGACAAGATGTGACTTGCAAGTTGTGGGCACCGGATGCAGAGTAAGCGTTGTGGTAACGCACAAGCCAGCCACACTTCAAATGCGCCTGGTCTGGGCGTTAGCACAAGGGACAAGATGTGACTTGCAAGTTGTGGGCACCGGATGCAGAGTAAGCGTTGTGGTAACGCACAAGCCAGCCACACTTCAAATGCGCCTGGTCTGGGCGTTAGCACAAGGGACAAGATGTGACTTGCAAGTTGTGGGCACCGGATGCAGAGTAAGGGTTGTGGTAACGCACAAGCCAGCCACACTTCAAATGCGCCTGGTCTGGGCGTTAGCACAAGGGACAAGATGTGACTTGCAAGTTGTGGGCACCGGATGCAGAGTAAGCGTTGTGGTAACGCACAAGCCAGCCACACTTCAAATGCGCCTGGTCTGTGCGTTAGCACAAGGGACAAGATGTGACTTGCAAGTTGTGGGCACCGGATGCAGAGTAAGGGTTGTGGTAACGCACAAGCCAGCCACACTTCAAATGCGCCTGGTCTGGGCGTTAGCACAAGGGACAAGATGTGACTTGCAAGTTGTGGGCACCGGATGCAGAGTAAGGGTTGTGGTAACGCACAAGCCAGCCACACTTCAAATGCGCCTGGTCTGGGCGTTAGCACAAGGGACAAGATTTGGGGACAAGATAGATTAGAGGGTGCACTTGGGTATTACTCACCAATAGGTATGTAGCTTTGGCATTCTCCCCGTTTTGGATTTTAGGAGTTCAAAATCAATTTCCAATGCACTGCACCCTGAAAAAATGAAAAAAAAAAAAAAAGGTGTTTGCACTGGGTGTAATTTTGATAAATATTTACAAATGGTTTAAAGGTTGCATTACAAGGGTAGAAATGTGGGATCAGATTGCTCTTTTTATGGCCCATTATTACATCCACCATATGTAAGGAGCTTTCATCATTTCCCAACAATTATCAATGCATGCACGCGCATGCATTGCATAACTGTTACGCCCAACTCCTTAGTGAACACAGCTGTAGAAAAAATTTGCAAGGGTTAAATAATCATAAGAAAAGACAAACTGAAAGTAGGAGAAAAGAAAGCTTTGTATATTAACATAAAAACAAACAACATGTAAAATAAATGGAAATATACGACCGTGTTCACTGTGCAGGGTCCTCCTCCGCCGGTCCCGGCCTTTGGGCGGTTGAAGCTCGAGCAGGAGATGTGCGATGTGGTGGCGTCCTTGGTCTTTGGCTGGAGGGTGGAGGAGGTGGATACATTCCAGCGTAGCCTTGGTATGCCTGAGAAGATCCAGCCCACGATGTTTGGAGATGCGCAGGCTCCTGATGCCGACTTGATGAAGATGGTGGCATCCACGGTGAAGGGGTGGCTCTCGCTGGTTGTCCCACGTTGTCCGGATTGTATCTCCGCTGCAGGGAACTGGCGATCATCATGCAGCTTGCCGCAATTTGTGTCTGGCAGGTGGAAATTTGTCTCAGGGTCTCCTGTTGACACGCTGCATTCTCAACCAACTTGTAGATCCCGGTCATCATCACCTGGTTATCCTCTCGACGTCTGCGTTCGGATTCCACCCAGTCTTCATGCCGTCTTCGCTCTATTTCGGCCCAATCCTCCTGGCGTCTTCGCTCGATGTCGGACATCGTTGTGGCCAGTGTTTCAAGATGCTTCTCCATGGCTGTCATCCTCTGCTCCATCATGATCCGGTACTGGTTCTGATGATCTTCTATTTCAGATGCCAATTGCCGGACTCTATGGACGCGCGTTGGAGCCTGTTCTCTCTGGATGTCCTCCACGAGCTGCATTCCGGCTATAAAAAAAAAGGACAAGATAAATAAATTTTATCAATTTCACACAATGTAATCTTTAAAAAAATAAAAAAAAACCACAAGGTTACAAACAAATGGCAAAAGCTTACAATCCATCAGTGGTGGTCTGGTGGGATCCACCTCCTCCTCCTCTTCAGACGCTTCCTCGATGTCCTGGATGGAATGATGATAACTTGGAAGCTGATGGGCCAATCCTCCACTTGCTGTAGATCCTTCTTCACCCAGTGGGGTTTGCAAGCTGCTGTCTTCAAATCCTTGAGAGGTGTCTTCTGTTTGAATGGACGATTCAAACTGACTGATCGAGTACAGATCAAGGGTGATGGTCTCTTCCTGTGTTGACGGTTCTTCAGCCGGTTGGCTTACATGGGTGTCTTCTGTCCGATCTTCAGCAACGACAACTGTTGAAATGAGAATATACATTTTAGAACATTGCAATATAATTTTAGAGAGAGCAAAGTAGTACAAATAATTACCCTGCTCCTGAGTTTGCGAAGGTGCTGTTTCTGCAGGTGTTGTCTTCCGTCTTCTTCGTTGCGCAGGTGGAATTTGCGCTTCCAGAGCATTCAACACTTCTGCTCTGCGGACATTGGACTCCACAGAGCCTGGAACACCTTCCACCATGATTGGATTCATGTGTTCCTGGATGGCTCATTCCCACGGCTGCCATGAAACTTGTAATGGTGGTCCGCCTCCAGTCCCAATTAGATGTTGCCTGACTTGGCCCATCTTCCGTTTTGTGTGCCGTCGACAATCATTGTATCGTTTGTGGCATTTGTCGATCGACCTGACGTTGCCACTCACTGCTGTAATCTAAGATGCAAAACATCACATTATAAACAATCAAATAATGCACTTTTTTAAATGGATTTATTTTAATTAAAAAAAAACAATGAACCTTCTCTGCAATCGAGGCCCATATTCTTTTACGCTCTCTACTGCTCGTTTCCTGTCTTCTTTGTCCACACAGTTGGTCATAGAACTTGTGGACCATTTCAACCAGCACGTTGCTTTCTGCAGTAGTGAACGGGATGCTCTCTTCTTCTCCCTCGGCAAGTTGGTCTAGGGGAACCTTTTTTTTCCTGCCAGGTTTCTTTCTCGCTACGGGTGGTTGGACCCCAGAACCACTGGGTTGTTCGTCCAGTGTTCTGTCTGTAGCCTTTAAAAAACAAACAGTGTCAGCAAAATTACACATAGATTTAGCATATATTAAACATTAACTTCATGATGTATTAAGTATTTGGCCACGCCCCTTTCCGTCATATGTTGTTCGCCTGCATCTTTCTGCGTTTCAGCAAAGAGAACTGCAAAATGCCGGCGATAACCGGAAATTATCACGGACTGTATTCATATCTGAGCTGGGTTCCCCAGACTGCTGTATATAGGGGACATCACAGGGCTGTATGTCGGACAATAATAGGATGTTATACTGAATAATCCAAACAGGTTATTCAATTAGGATGAGTATGTGTGCTACTGGAGGGAAATATTCCCTCATGTTATGTAAATGGCTGTAATATGTTCCCTAAGCTTTGTATACTGTATCCCATACTGCTACATATGCATATGAAGGCAAGAAGAGCGTTTTATGAACACAAGAGAAACTGGGAGGATAAGCGTTGCCCGTGGTTACGTCACTGCCTCCTGGTTATGTTGTTAGTAAACTGTGATGGTAGCATGAATAAGGGATTTGCTACAATGAAGTTAATTATGGCAGTCTTCCCGAATGCTTAATACCTAAAGAATATAACTGTATATCTAGAGTCAAATGGTCCGGCTAGAAGCGACCAAAAGCTTAGATTAGAATCTGTTTAGTTTGTGTATATTTTTTGGTTCTGGGATCAAAGGGCCTCTTTATATATCATGCAACCGCACCCAGCATAGGAAGGGTTAAAAATTCCAGAGGGTGGTGGAGAGGGGTGCCTTTGGGATTTAAGTGGGTGTTTGCAGGGAGAGAGAGGCAGAGAAGTGTCCGAGCGTCAGCGCTGGGAGTTGTGGACTAGCGTGTCCTGGCCATCTGATGTTAATCTGAAGGATAACATGGTAAGGTTCTGATAACGTGAATAATACTGATGACCTTTCTGTATATAATGTATATAGACTTTAAATGCTGATTTTACATGTAGAACCCGTGTGTAAAATAAAGGTAATACTTTTGTATCTTTGCTATTGTTTATTCCTGTGCAATCTTTGGAACTAGGAGTGACCCCGGGGCTCTGCGTGAGGCTTAAGTCGCGCTGCGCTGCTGCATGATCCCGGGATCTTCACACTGGTTGCCAAGGGGGGGGGGGGGGGCAGCAGAGTAGGTGAGCAGGCTATCAACGCGGCGGGGGACTGGACCAGCTGACACGCTGATCTAAGTCACATTTGCATCATCCTTTACCCCGCCACCCTGACAGTGCGCAGATCTACTCTGCTGAGAGCGGCTGTTACAGCATCCTATCCTGTCCCCACCCCCCACCCCTCCCCACTGCTCTCAACAGCAGAGTGGACTTAGGATGCAGAGTTTGAAAAGTTAACCTGCTCTCATGCAGGGTTCGTGATGCGCAGCAGCAGCAAAATATATAAAACCTACAGTCATCGGCGTCCGGTGGCCACTGTTTAATGGGTCCCGGCGCCCACTTTTAGGGTAAAATACGCGCTAGTGCGTTGTTGCGAAACCTGTCTATTCATCAAGTTTTAAAGAAGTTACCTGTGTCCTTCTCCTTTTAGTTGTTTGTCTTGATTGAGGTGTTCCTTCTCGATCTCCATGCACAATGTCGTCCTGCACCGGCCGGCCAGGGTTACTTGTGGATATCCTATCACCATCTTCCTCCCTTGTAGTCATCTCCACTGGACTCGTCTCACCTGAAATAGAAAGAAGAGGGGAAAGGGGTTCCACGGTCCTTGTCCGATGAGACATTCCTGTGGAATATAAACACAGATATAGCAATATTAATTTTACATTTTTTTACCTTTACTGTGCAATTAACCTACCTTAAGAAAATTTTGAGAAAATGACACTTAGGGGCGAGGCGAACCCAAGTGGGGTGCAAGGTGCAGGCATGCTTGTCAGGGATGCTGGGGTGTAGTGGGGGGGATCCCGACATGCTATGTTCGTGACCCAGGGCCCCCATTTTAAAATGGCTGCAGGTTATTTTTTTTTTTTTTCCTTTTTTTTTGGCTGCAGTCATTTTAAAATGGGGACTCACGACCACGCCCAAAGCATGAAGGGCACCCACCACAACACTCCAGCACCCCAAACAAGCATGCAGCATGGCCGCACATGGCACCCACACATGATCCACACTAAAAAAAAACCCCAAACAGGCAATTTTGTGAAAATGACACTTAGGGGCGAGGCGAACCCAAGTGGGGTGCAAGGTGCAGGCATGCTTGTCAGGGATGCTGGGGTGTAGTGGGGGGGATCCCGACATGCTATGTTCGTGACCCAGGGCCCCCATTTTAAAATGGCTGCAGGTTTTTTTTTTTTTTTCCTTTTTTTTTGGCTGCAGTCATTTTAAAATGGGGACTCACGACCACGCCCAAAGCATGAAGGGCACCCACCACAACACTCCAGCACCCCAAACAAGCATGCAGCATGGCCGCACATGGCACCCACACATGATCCACACTAAAAAAAAAACCCAAACAGGCAATTTTGTGAAAATGACACTTAGGGGCGAGGCGAACCCAAGAGGGGTGCAAGGTGCAGGCATGCTTGTCAGGGATGCTGGGGTGTAGTGGGGGGGATCCCGACATGCTATGTTCGTGACCCAGGGCCACCATTTTAAAATGGCTGCAGGTTTTTTTTTTTTTTTCCTTTTTTTTTGGCTGCAGTCATTTTAAAATGGGGACTCACGACCACGCCCAAAGCATGAAGGGCACCCACCACAACACTCCAGCACCCCAAACAAGCATGCAGCATGGCCGCACATGGCACCCACACATGATCCACACTAAAAAAAAACCCCAAACAGGCAATTTTGTGAAAATGACACTTAGGGGCGAGGCGAACCCAAGTGGGGTGCAAGGTGCAGGCATGCTTGTCAGGGATGCTGGGGTGTAGTGGGGGGGATCCCGACATGCTATGTTCGTGACCCAGGGCCCCCATTTTAAAATGGCTGCAGGTTTTTTTTTTTTTTTTCGTTTTTTTTGGCTGCAGTCATTTTAAAATGGGGACTCACGACCACGCCCAAAGCATGAAGGGCACCCACCACAACACTCCAGCACCCCAAACAAGCATGCAGCATGGCCGCACATGGCACCCACACATGATCCACACTAAAAAAAAACCCCAAACAGGCAATTTTGTGAAAATGACACTTAGGGGCGAGGCGAACCCAAGAGGGGTGCAAGGTGCAGGCATGCTTGTCAGGGATGCTGGGGTGTAGTGGGGGGGATCCCGACATGCTATGTTCGTGACCCAGGGCCCCCATTTTAAAATGGCTGCAGGTTTTTTTTTTTTTTTTTCCTTTTTTTTTGGCTGCAGTCATTTTAAAATGGTGACTCACGACCACGCCCAAAGCATGAAGGGCACCCACCACAACACTCCAGCACCCCAAACAAGCATGCAGCATGGCCGCACATGGCACCCACACATGATCCACACTAAAAAAAAACCCCAAACAGGCAATTTTGTGAAAATGACACTTAGGGGCGAGGCGAACCCAAGTGGGGTGCAAGGTGCAGGCATGCTTGTCAGGGATGCTGGGGTGTAGTGGGGGGGATCCCGACATGCTATGTTCGTGTCCCAGGGCCCCCATTTTATAATGGCTGCAGGTTTTTTTTTTTTTTTTCTTTTTTTTTTGGCTGCAGTCATTTTAAAATGGGGACTCACGACCACGCCCAAAGCATGAAGGGCACCCACCACAACACTCCAGCACCCCAAACAAGCATGCAGCATGGCCGCACATGGCACCCACACATGATCCACACTAAAAAAAAACCCCAAACAGGCAATTTTGTGAAAATGACACTTAGGGGCGAGGCGAACCCAAGAGGGGTGCAAGGTGCAGGCATGCTTGTCAGGGATGCTGGGGTGTAGTGGGGGGGATCCCGACATGCTATGTTCGTGACCCAGGGCCACCATTTTAAAATGGCTGCAGGTTTTTTTTTTTTTTTTCCTTTTTTTTTGGCTGCAGTCATTTTAAAATGGGGACTCACGACCACGCCCAAAGCATGAAGGGCACCCACCACAACACTCCAGCACCCCAAACAAGCATGCAGCATGGCCGCACATGGCACCCACACATGATCCACACTAAAAAAAAACCCAAACAGGCAATTTTGTGAAAATGACACTTAGGGGCGAGGCGAACCCAAGTGGGGTGCAAGGTGCAGGCATGCTTGTCAGGGATGCTGGGGTGTAGTGGGGGGGATCCCGACATGCTATGTTCGTGACCCAGGGCCCCCATTTTAAAATGGCTGCAGGTTTTTTTTTTTTTTTTCCTTTTTTTTTGGCTGCAGTCATTTTAAAATGG
This sequence comes from Crinia signifera, assembly GCF_055691185.1. NCBI lineage: Eukaryota > Metazoa > Chordata > Amphibia > Anura > Myobatrachidae > Crinia > Crinia signifera. The sequence goes on from NC_139220.1 coordinate 277,032,592, forward strand.
GGACTCACGACCACGCCCAAAGCATGAAGGGCACCCACCACAACACTCCAGCACCCCAAACAAGCATGCAGCATGGCCGCACATGGCACCCACACATGATCCACACTAAAAAAAAACCCCAAACAGGCAATTTTGTGAAAATGACACTTAGGGGCGAGGCGAACCCAAGAGGGGTGCAAGGTGCAGGCATGCTTGTCAGGGATGCTGGGGTGTAGTGGGGGGGATCCCGACATGCTATGTTCGTGACCCAGGGCCACCATTTTAAAATGGCTGCAGGTTTTTTTTTTTTTTTCCTTTTTTTTTGGCTGCAGTCATTTTAAAATGGGGACTCACGACCACGCCCAAAGCATGAAGGGCACCCACCACAACACTCCAGCACCCCAAACAAGCATGCAGCATGGCCGCACATGGCACCCACACATGATCCACACTAAAAAAAACCCCCAAACAGGCAATTTTGTGAAAATGACACTTAGGGGCGAGGCGAACCCAAGTGGGGTGCAAGGTGCAGGCATGCTTGTCAGGGATGCTGGGGTGTAGTGGGGGGGATCCCGACATGCTATGTTCGTGACCCAGGGCCCCCATTTTAAAATGGCTGCAGGTTTTTTTTTTTTTTTTTCCTTTTTTTTTGGCTGCAGTCATTTTAAAATGGGGACTCACGACCACGCCCAAAGCATGAAGGGCACCCACCACAACACTCCAGCACCCCAAACAAGCATGCAGCATGGCCGCACATGGCACCCACACATGATCCACACTAAAAAAAAACCCCAAACAGGCAATTTTGTGAAAATGACACTTAGGGGCGAGGCGAACCCAAGTGGGGTGCAAGGTGCAGGCATGCTTGTCAGGGATGCTGGGGTGTAGTGGGGGGGATCCCGACATGCTATGTTCGTGACCCAGGGCCCCCATTTTAAAATGGCTGCAGGTTTTTTTTTTTTTTTTCCTTTTTTTTTGGCTGCAGTCATTTTAAAATGGGGACTCACGACCACGCCCAAAGCATGAAGGGCACCCACCACAACACTCCAGCACCCCAAACAAGCATGCAGCATGGCCGCACATGGCACCCACACATGATCCACACTAAAAAAAAACCCCAAACAGGCAATTTTGTGAAAATGACACTTAGGGGCGAGGCGAACCCAAGTGGGGTGCAAGGTGCAGGCATGCTTGTCAGGGATGCTGGGGTGTAGTGGGGGGGATCCCGACATGCTATGTTCGTGACCCAGGGCCCCCATTTTAAAATGGCTGCAGGTTTTTTTTTTTTTTTTCCTTTTTTTTTGGCTGCAGTCATTTTAAAATGGGGACTCACGACCACGCCCAAAGCATGAAGGGCACCCACCACAACACTCCGGCACCCCAAACAAGCATGCAGCATGGCCGCACATTGCACCAAGCACAGTAATAAAAAAAAAAATAAAACACTCAAGCAAAAAAAAGTTTAAAACCCCCCCAAAAAACGGGGGGCACACATACTGCAAACAAACAAACACTCACCCACCCCATACAACAAAGCCCCATAGCATTGCAGTACAAACACATCACAATACTCACCTGCAAAAGAAAATATGCACTCCGCTCCACGCTCCAGGCTCTGCTCTCTGCACGTGTTCAGGGAGAACTATTAGCTGCAGCAACTCACTCCACCCCTGCTGAAAGCTAATAGCAGAGCTGCGCAGCAGGGAAGTCACTTATATATTAGATGGAAGAGCGGGAATATATACACCCGCCCTCCACCCAGTCACCAGATACGCTGGATTGGCTGAGAATCGCCGTTGGGGGCGGCGATTCTCAGCCACGTTGAATAGGGTGACACAGCTAGTCCCGGCGACTTCAGACGAATCCCTACGCGTGGCGAATCGCCGTCAAAAAACCGGCGATTGACTGGCGAATGTGATACCTGAATCGCTGTGACCAGCGATTCAGGTCATTGAATACCGCCCTAAGAATCAGTATGGGTTGTGTTACCCAATGGATTCACATTATCTTGTGTTAGCGCTGATCTCTTTGAGCCTTTCAAGTATCTTACATCAATGTTATTCCCTTTATCCCTCACATCAGCAGCAGCAGAGCAAGCAGTTCGCCCACTGATCCGGCACACGGCCTTTCTTGAAAGAAAGGTAAAACAGGTTTGTTTCTTGGCTGTGTCTGTAACACCCCAGTGAGAACATGACTGCACACACAGGCTCCTGTCAATGCAGTTTATGTAGCTTTCCAGAACCAAAGCAATTAAGAAAATGGATCTGTTGATTATTTTTCCTTTAGATCCTCATCAAGGACAGGTTCTGTCCAGATGATGGATCAAAGATGTCATTGTACAAGGAAGGTCTTACGAGGGCAGATAGTAGTTAAGCTGTGTACACGCGCTTCGATTTGCTTTTGACTCGATGTTACTGTAGATTCGATTTTCTATTAGATCTGGCATTATATCTTCCCATTCGATTTGGCATTAGATCTGTACTTTTGCATTAGATATCAAATTCGATTTGCATTCATGGGGCATTGTACACATTCGATTTACTGGATCGAATTTGATATTTCCTTGGCTGCACAGTAGATTTTTCTGTTCGATTTTGAGAAAACGGGAGCGCGCATCGAATCAAATGCAGATTGAAAGTGTCCTCAAAACCATTTGAATGCATGTGTACACAGCTTATGGGCAGTAAACATTTGCCTCCGACTGTCTACTGGGGTCCAGCCAAGGCTTAAAGTGCTCCTGGAGAGGTGGTAGAATTAATTTTCTGTCGAGTACCAGGAATGGACTGCCGGTAGTAGAGAACCACGGAGTCACCAGAACCTGAGGAGGGGGAAGTGGCTCCAGCTCAATAGTAGCTGATCTCCATGTAATCTTCATAGCGTGCCCAACATGGCTGCCTCAACTGGTACGCTCGTGGAAGGGATGAAAAATATATGAATGTCACAGCTAAGCTACTTCTAGCTTAAGGAAACTGCAACCACCAATCTCTTCTAGTCGTGACCTATTCCACCCAAGGTAATACAGTGCATCCAACATGGCCGCCTTAGTTGCTTTTCCACAATTAGACCAGTTAATCATATTTTTACCCTAGCAACATCTTAGGAATGTAAAAAATTATTTTCCACACAAAAGTTGGTAAAATTCCACTTTTATTAACAGTTAAAAAAAAGAAAAAAAAAAACCCCTTGAGGATCACATAGAAAATAATATATTTATAATACCCTGGAGCTATCCTGTAATGCGACGTCCACTATTAGAGCAGCATGTACAACTGTGTGGATCCCCTGGAATACTGGAGAATTTTCTGGCCCTGCTGAACCAAGATTTCCTGTATGTGATAATTGGCAGTGAGGAAGTGTAACAGTATCAGACAGGAAGAGTCCTCCACACCCAGCGGAGGCAGCAACAGTCGCCCTCCAGGAAAAGAAAACAAAGCCGTACACTTACAATTTTAAGGCTTGTGGATACATGACCCTGAGGTGGGTGACATAACAGTACATTGTCCCTGCCTTGCTTGAGTATCACATTGTTACACCTTGTGATTGATCTGGGTACTGCACGCTGATTCATTATTGCAAAAATACTGTGTGAGAGGTTATCTTACTTATTCTGGACAAAACCCGCAACATAGAAAAACAAAAATTCCCATATATTCAGGCTTTACTGTACCATCATATCAGGTACATCCAGGACACTTATGGTTTACACCAGGAGAGGTCAACATGTGGCTCTCCAGATGTTGTGAAACTACAAATCCCAGCATGCCTTGCCACAGTTTTAACACTCCCTTATAGCAAAACTGTGGCAATGCATGATGGGATTTGTAGTTTGACAACATCTGGAGAGGCACAGGTTGGCCAGGCCTGGTTTACACCAATACTGTGGCTGGATGAATTTCATTTAAGCCTGCATTTCCCATAGGTGTCCTGAATGAGGGATACTGTGGCAAGCCTGTGCGTACAACACCAAAAATAAAACAAAAGAGAACATGGAAATTGCGAGGTAACAAAGTGCTTTGCATCATTATCTAACTCCTAGAAACCACACATTTACTTGCATTAATTTAACCTGCAATGTACAAATAAAAGCCTGTTCTCTATTCTTAATAATGAGCTAATAGCACCGTGCTACTGAATTTTGGGTGTGGTATAGCTCACAGACAATGTCTAGGTCAGGCATGGCCAAACTGTTGTGAAACTACACATCCCTAGCATTCCCTAATAGCAAAACTGTGGCAAAGCATGATGGGACTTGTAGTTTAACAACAGCTGGAGGGCCATAGTTTGGCCATGCCTGGTCTAGGTCGACACATTCAAAAAGTCGGCATGAAAAATTTCTACACCTGAAAAGGAGGAGCGGTTTTCACTTTTTTTTTTGGTGTCGCTGTCAACACCTGAGCACTTGGACCCTTAATTAGTGTACTGCTTCCGCTCGTAAACTTTTTGGTCAGGTGCATCGATTCGCTTCAATTGATTTCGGCACTATACCGTTCCCAGACAGAGTCCACGTGGATGGTCAAGTATGAAAAAGTTCAAAAATGAATATAAAAATCCTCAAAAATGTCAAACTTTTGTCAACCGGGATGCGGTCATTTGGTCTACAGCATGATGGTCGACAGTCAGTAGGTCGACACCATTAGGCCGACATGGGAAAAGGTCAACATGGGTCTAGGACGAAAGGTCATTAGTTCGACAGTGTCTAGGTCGACATGGGATGTTTTACTGTTTTTTTTAAAGCAGACATGTGCCGACAGGAAGTATTTCATGCCCCACCATCCAATAGGTCGTGGTGGGAGAATAAAATAGTGTGCCGAGAGTAGCGAAGCACCGCGCCTGAAGCATTGCGAGTGCATCGAGCGATGCGGTGCACATTAAACTGTGTCCATGTCGACTGTGTTGACATTCGGGTCAAAAACAGTGAAAAAACCCATGTTGACCTAGACACTGTTGAACTAATGACCTGTCAAACTAATGACCGTTCGACCTAGAACCGTGTCAACCTAATGGGGTCTACCTAATGACCATCATGCTGTAGACCAAATTATCCCAACCCTGTCAACCTTGTGATGTGGATTGTCGACCAAGACATTGTCTGTCAGCAATCCGGATTTGTAGCAGGAATATGATATCTGTATCATTGTGGTAAATAATAAGTTGTTTACATCATCCACATATGAACAGCAAGTATCCCTATACAAAACACATCACCAGCAATCCAGAGGTACTTTGTGCGTAGCACCATTATTTTCAGCTCACAAATGTGTTATTTTTGCCCTATGTGTGTAGTCCACGTCCCACGGTTATTCAGAAAACCACATGGTGTCTCCCTACAGCAAAACCCAGATACATTAGTGGCCTAAACACACAAACACATAGAAAGCATCATGTGGGCTGTACCAATACACAGAAAGGGGTCAACAACTGGTTCCCTCTTAAATATACTGCAACCATATGAATATTGGTTCAGTCCACAGAGTGGCTTCTTCCACTGTGTGTAGGCAGCTGGTGCACTTCGAAATACACCCACCAGTCAAAAGAAAGAAAAAAAAAAAAAAAAATGAAATTATAATTTCCCCCAAAAAGTGTTAGACATGAAAACACACATGGAGAAACAAAATAAAAGTGAGCATCTGTGAATACTTGTCTTATATAACCCATTTGTTGTCAGTCAAGACTATTATATGCCTGCCTGACTGTAAAGAGTTAAAATTGGCTTACAATTCTTATATTTGGTAAAAAAAAAAAAAAAAAGTCTTAAAAATAATCCTGAGTGTCAGGGATTGGTGGGCCATTGCCCCCCACTCCATCCTCCTCATATCATGGCAATCCGCTCAGGATTACAGTTGAGGTGAGTGGATGTGCTGCTGCTTCCAGGAGACTTGCAGCTGCGGGCAGCAGTGCTTTGAAGAGCGGCCATGATCGTGTCGGTGGAAACGGAGCCAAACTCGTAGGCAAACGTCCCATAGAAGACCAGTATGTCCAGGACAAATATCCACTCGCAGATTGCAGCCAAGTGCTGAAGGAGGAAGCTTTCATGAATGAAAAATACGCCGCCTGAGCACAAAATTAAGGGAAACACACTAGAAGTTCATCAATGTAACCTTTTCCAATCCAATACAAACATTTCCAATGCTCTAAACCCGTGGTACTTAACCTAGGTCCTCAAGGCACACCGAAAGTCCACGCTTTACGGCTATCCAGGCTGAGCCGATTTCAGTCGGCTGCGATGAATCGGGCCATGAAATTGGCTCAGTTTGATGTCCCCATCCGACCCAAGCAGGTGATCGGACCTGCTGCCCATCCAACCACCCGACCTGGGACTTCCTTCCCCGTGTGGCGGGGGGCAGGCAGAGGGGTATGCACAGCAGGTGGTGTGGTGGGCAGTTCATAGGTAGTGGCGGCTGGAGCATTTTGCCGGGCGGCGGGATGCGGCTGCTGAATATTTTGTAATGACTGGACAGACGTTGATTGGCTGAGAGGCTCAGCCAATAAACGTCCAGCCAGTCATTTCAAAATATTCAGCAGCCACATCCCGCTGCCCAGCACAATGCCGCTACGCAAGCTCCAGCCTTCCAGCCGCCGCTGCCTGCCACTACCACCACCGCCTGGCCAGACCCCCCCCCGCAGCAGCTCCACGGGAGAATTACATGCAATAAATCGCATTTGATTTATTGCATGTAAATGTGGCACATCAAGAGTTGCCGTGGGGCTCTGGGCAAACTGGACCGACTTGTCCTTAGGAGAAATCGGGCCAGGGTATGGGGGCCTTTAGGTACAGGTGACTTCATTTGCACCTCGGTCAGCTTGATTATACCATCGGTGAATAAGCAGGGAAAGCCATAAAACCTAGACTTTTGGTGTGCCTTGAGTACCGCATTTGAGGCCCACTGCTCTAAACAACCAGTTTACCCTGCAAGCAGCCAATTAGTCATTTTGCTTTTCTACTAATCCTTTGCGCCCTCCACTCCAAAAAATGCATTTCACTCATTTCTACCCTAGCAGATATATAGCAGCCCAGTTCCACCTCCTCAGCATAAAACACACCCGAATATACACAATACATTTTGCCTGCATACTATTCACCAGAATACATGAAATACTGGTTCTGTGAAGGATACTCAGGACAAGGGATGTTAAGGCCACAGTGGTCAGGCTTACACGCAGGTGTCCCACCCAGTAGTCTAGAGCGCTAGCAGCCAGATGGTACGTGAGGATGCAGTTGAGACATACGAACAGCAAACCAGCTGGGAAAGCCACTCCTGCGCCGATGTAATGGAGAGACTTTGCATAATCCACCTGTCAAACAAGGACAACTCAATGACTATGATCTAGAGCAGGCATGGGCCAAACTAAGGCCCTCCAGTTGTTTGTGAAACTACACATCCCAGCATGCCTTGCCATAGCTTTAGCATTCCCAAATAGCAAAACTGTGGCAAGGCATGATGGGACTTGTAGTTTCACAACAGCTGGAGGGCCATAATTTGAACATGCCTGATATAGAGTCTAGACAGATGAATATTCAATATAAAACGGATGCGCTACAGAAGAACAATACAAAATGGAAGAGCCCACGGATCTAATACCAAAACGATTATACAGACCTAAAGTTGTGGTGCGGTGTTCTTACCTGGAAGTTTCCGACCATGACTAGACCTGCCGCGTTGGTGCAGCCGGCGATCAAAGCAACAGTGTTCAGCCAGGAGCTGTGGCTTAGCTCGATGACCTGGCTGTATCTCAGCAAACAGATCATCACCACTGAGAGAAAGGAGAGTCAGGGAGAAGGGAGGGACAGAGGACACAGGGCTGAGAGAGGCAGGGGATGGATGGGGAAAAGTAAAGTGTTTGGGTTGAGAGATGGCAATGGGAAGGGTATGATAAGTGCGGTAGGAGGAGGGAAAGGGAGCGGATGTCAGTGAGGGTAATAGGGAAGTATGCTAATGGAAATTATGGACAATGAACAGATAGGAGGATTCTTGGGGACAACTCACCCATAAAAGCACCAACATTTCCAATCAGACTGAAGAGGCAGCTCTCAGGCGGGTATGTCCCGCACTTACTGATTAGACAGGTAAAGACAATGGTGTCAGTACTTATATACATTTAAGGTAGAAAACAAAGGCAACAGGGGGCTAAAGAGCCCCGACGAGGTTAAATAGAGGCAGGGTGAGCAATCACCTGATGAGGGGGACATCCTCTAAGGTGCAGCAGGATTTAGGTGTCCCCTGCTTAGTGTTGTCATCGGAGCACGTCACATTGTACGTCCTGTAAGAGATGTGTTACACTTGTGGGTACATATGCAGGCACTCCTGTTGTCTCTACACTAGGTCTCTAATATAACTAGAGGTAGTCATGCTTTCCTCATCCAATACCTTTCCAGCTTTTGGAAAATTCCATTGTGTTGCCTGATAATGCCTACTTTAGAGAAGAGTTCCCAATCTTGTACAGCAGCTGTGCTACACATGGAGCTTTGATTAAGGTGGGCAACAGGAGAGTATAAAGGGTTCCCCCATAATGTGTAATGAGCAATAGAAAAGGCCAGATCCTGCCAATGCCTGAGCTGTGTGTCTGATGAGAAGCCCTGACCTGGTACATACAGATAATAACGTCATTTGTGCAGAGGAAATGTCACCGGAGACATAGTTTGCCTTAGAGAGCATATAGCATGATAAACAGCCCCACTTAAGGCCCCCATACATTAGTCCGACTTGTCCTAGGGACAAGTCGGACCTGATTTCTCCTGCAGCTCGCCGGGAGGGGGAAGCACGATTAGGCACTTGATGTGCCAAGGTTTGCATATCATAAATCGCATGGATTTATCATATGCAGTCCCCGGGGAGCTGCAGGAGGAGGGAGTCGTGCGGGGGACGGCAGCGGGATGCCGGCTAATTGAGAGCCGAGCAGGGAGAGGCTGCATATGGCGCCGGGTTGGAGGAAGCTGTTGCGGTGGGGTGACAGCGGGAGGCGAGCAGGGAGAACTTGATGACGCTGGCTGCCGGGCAGCGCCGCAGCCAGGAGGAACAGATAACTTGGAAAAAAAAACGCCCATAGAGATGACTAGCAAGCCATTGATTGGCTGAGACCTCTCTCAGCCAATTGCTGATTGGCTGAGAGAGGTCTCTGCCAATCAATGGCTTGCTAGTCCTCTCTATGGACGTTTTTTTTTATTTAAAGTTATCGGTTTCTCCCGGCTCCCGCCGCTGCCCGGCAGCCAGCGTCATGTCATCAAGTTCTCCATGCTCGCCTCCTGCTGTCACCCCACCGCAACAGCTTCCTCCAGCCCGGCGCCATATGCAGCCTCCCCCTGCTTGGCTCTCTATAGCCTGCATCCCCCGCCCGCTGCTGTCCCCCGCACGGCTCCGGGGCTGGGCTGACCTCCCGACCCCGATCCGATGCGCATCGGATCGGAGGGGATGTCTACAAGTGCGACTTGGGCCGATTTCACTGCCCGATTCATCCGAATCGGGTGAAATCGTTCTCATATTGCATAGTGTATGGGGGCCTTTAGATGCTAATTTCCATCTGAGGAAGGTTGGAACCTGACCCTCAACTTGAAAGGACAGAGTAAATCTGGGAACACCCATGGCTAGATGCGATAAAAGTACACCAAGTGCATACCACTGCTGGAGATGAACAGCAAATGCAGGACTATGAAACTGCTCATACACGGCAAGATGCACTAAGCTTCAAAAGTGATAAGCCAATCAGCTCCTAACTTCCATGTCACAGACTGTTTTTTGAAAAACGACAGGCAGGAGCAGATTGGTTGGTTGTTTATCACTCTCCATTTTATCACTTTTGAAGCTTAGTGCATCTGGCCCAAAGATTGGATAGGCAAAATGTGGTAACTCCAGGATAGGATGTAAATCACAATGCCCAATAAACATATCAGCGTAACAGAGAGAGAGAGAGTGAATATGTAAGCCTGTTATTTACCAGTTTTCCACGGGGCAAACATGATGGTTCACCACAGCCATTGCATACCTGGGGGAAAAAACAAACGCAAATGAAGCACTAATATTGGCAATCACTTGTACAGTAATACCCACCCTACTCTCACACCTCATCTCCTTTCCTAACAAGTAACGCTGGCTGCCTATCTTCTGAGAGCATTTACCCCCATGCACAATAATGATCAATATTATTGTGTTTTGCTGTCATTGTGTGGCTGTGGGTTTTTCAGTTTCACCAGTGATATCACTTGGTGTGTGGATAGCATAACATACTAAAGTCTGGCCTATTAAAAACCCATGCACTAAGCAGATAACTTCACTACACTACTTTTACATATAGCAGCTGCAGCCCCGTAACCCAGCCCCTTATCCCATAACCCAATATTTATTATGCTCTGTGAAATGATAAAGTGGCCAGTCAGCTCCTCACTATGCCATATGTGGTTTGTATACCTATGGGCTATTTGTATATGGTTGCCTCAGTCTCTCCTTGTCATGTCCTCTAACCATCCTTCTGAATTGTAAGTCACGGAACACGCTAAGCTTTGTACATTATGTTTTGATATGGTCTCTTCTATTCGTATTTATGGTTTACTTTCCTTTTTATTCCTGTCCTCATATAGGGCCTTATTTTGGTTCATTCTTTCTGACAAAATCCTTCTTAGATGGGCAAAACCATGTGCACTGCAGGTGGGGCAGGTGTTACTTGTGCAGAGAGAATTAGATTTGGGTGGGGTTTTACTACAAAGTGAGATCTATATTGCAGTGTAAAAATAAAGCAGTCAGTATTTTCCCTGCACAGAAACAAAATTACTCACCCAAATCTAATTCTCTCTGCACATGTTACATCTGCCCCCCCCTGCAGTGCACATGGTTTTGTCCATCTAAGAAGGATTTTGTCAGAAAGAATGAACCAAAATAAGGCCCTTATTCCAGACCCCTTCTTTTCAAGTTGTGCATGTTTGTCATGTCTTGTGCTTATTCTGTTGTTTTGGGTGTTACTCTACAATTCCCAAAAATAAACGCAATTTAAAAATGAGTCCATCTGCAGAAAACAGGTGTACTTACACTATCCATATCCCAGGGATGGAAAATGCAGACAGGCTGATGGGTAGGACAATCCAGCCAGTCATTAGTGAGGCAGGTCCAGGGGTCAAGGGAGGGGGACGAGCAGGCCACACAGAAATCTCCCCAGCACACCATCAGCAGGCACTAGTCACCAGAGCAAGGGACATTTCACTGACTGCTTGTGTGAGAGAAGAGAGAAATTACTAACCAGTGGGAAGGATTACACATAATGAGAAAGTGCAAACGTCAGCTTGTTACTACTGATATTTCAGCATTAAAGACACATACTGTGAGAAAATGTATGAAAAAATGACGAATAGAAGAAGGGGAATCTATATTGTTATGTTTGCACTAACAAGCCGCAGGGCATGGTTATCATGTAACAGGCAGCTATTATTGGAATAAAAGGTATCATGTGATTATTGTCCTTGGGGCTTAGGGCAGAACTACTACTGATATGTATAATACATAATGCAAGCGCATGAAAAAGTGGGGAAAATACCCTGAACCTCCAAAATGTAGTAAACAAGACTGGATGACAGTACAGATGGTTAGAACTGGCCATAAGTAAAGTATTTGAGGTTATCAGAATGTGTTAAATGGTTGGAGAGAACACATTTCCCATCTATGCAATGCCCCAAATTAATGTCTCCGGTCTTTCAAAGTTGTTGTGCTTTTTACAGGATTCACCAGAAAAACTACAAGACTGACCTACACATGCTATTTACACGCCTCTAAGGCTGGGTACACACTACAGTGCCTGCCAAATGTCCAGGTGGTCGGCAATGGGTGCCGGATGACTGACAGACAGTCAGGATTCCGACAGTCATTACACCAACGCCAGAATCCCGGCTATTAAAACCCTGACACTCGGGATCCCGATGGCCACTGGCTATTCTCCCTCGTGGGGGTCCACGACCCCCCATAGAGGGAGAATAGAATAGGTGGCAAGCGCAGCGAGCCACTGTGTCGGCAGTGTGGGGAGCCCGCAAGGGGCTTCGTTGCACTACCCCTGCTGTCTGAGTCCGGGCAGTCGGGATCCCGACATCGGGCTAATGACTGCTGGGATCCCGACTGTCGGTGTGCTATACCATACCCATTGGCAATACTACCTTCAGGCTGGAGCAGCGGATATAGGCCATACGGAAATTAAGGAAGGAATGACATACTGTTCCGTCCTTCGGCTAACGATATCTTCCAACCAAAAGACATTGCTAATGACTGCGCGAATTGGAAGTAAACACACTATGCGATTTGTCCTGACATCGCTGTAGTGTGTACTGGGTCTAAGTGCATTATTTCCTAATTTGTCATTTTTACCTTTCTCTATTCTTCACATACTTAGTGGCTAGGAACAAAGAATAATTTTACCATAGCTCAGAATTATATAAACTACTGGAGATATTGGAAAAAATACTATGCAAGGAAATGACTGTTTACAGTAATATACTAAGGTCAGTGGCTGGCAACTGAAATATAGGGAGGTGTGCATTTTCTTATGAAGAGTATGTGTGAAGAGGAAGATAGTCAGCGGCAAGTATATGTGAGTATTAAGTTAGGTACCCAATATACCATTGTACCAATAATCAGGTCCTCTGCCTGTTTTATTGTATAGTGTTTATGAGCAATTGTTTTGGAGTTTTGCCGATAAGCTGGAGAAACAAAGTTGCTAATTTCACTGTCCCGCAGTGTGGGCGCATTCTCAATAATCGGTCCAGACTTCCCACATATTTTCAGGACTAATTTATTTTTTCGAGTGGGCAGACATGTAAAAAATGCTTAGTGTTGCTCAGATACTGAAGCCTCCGATTTTCAAGAAAACTGCCCGGACAAATACAAACTTTGGCTAGTATGTACTAAACTTTTGAAGCATAAGGAAGTTACAACAATATGTACTTTGACTGGAACAATAATTGATAGTGTGCAACCTTAGAATAAAGAGGTGAGCCCATAAACATGAGGCAACAGGTTTTTAAATTATGATCAAATGAGAAAAATAATCTTTTGGGAAATGTGTGCCTGAAAGTCCTATTCTAAAGCTGTGTGCACACCGAAATATTTATCTGTCCAATCTGTGGGAACAAAAATCAGGTAATGTATGTAGTCCCAAATGCTGGAAAACAGACAAAAAAGATTGTTTGGATAAACTTGTTAAATCACACAGATTTAACCAGTTTGTCTGAACAAGCATTGTCTGATTTTTTTTTTAGATAGCATTTCAGAGCGAATAATTCATTGTCATATGGTCCCATATATTATTCAATTTTTTTTCCTTCCAGACAGATACATTGGTACTTCCTCATCTTTGCGGCCACCACTTACGCTACAGAACTTGCGTAGCATACTGCGCACCACGCCATCATCTATTATCTTTAGTAAAGTTGTGGCGAGCGAAGCCACCAAGCCCGTGAGGGGACAATGATGCTATTCTGAAAGCGGCTACCGTAACTGGCGTAAGCGGTGGCCGCAATGATAAGGAAGTACCAAGTTATTTTTAGGAGTGTATTCAAATTTACTTAAGGATAACCAATATAGAAATCTTGTAATTTAATATTCTGTGGGAAAATACGGCTGTGCTGAATATATATATACAAATAACAAGATCACAATAGCAAGTATTAAGCAGCGCCCTATCTTCACATGGATTTGATAACATAAGCTGTCTTGCGATCAGTGTATCCTATTTAGCAAGGAGGATTGGCTGCAGCTATTAAGTAACGCTGAAATGCAATCATTATGTAAGGTTTAATAATGGACAGTAAATTTACAGCTATAATTAATGATGACTTATGACACAATTACTGTAATTTAAAAACACCCCGTATATACCCCCCACTGCTGCGGGATATTATACTTAAGTCGACCTGGACTGAACCAGACCGAAAGATTAACAACATATTGTGGTCATCTACTGGCAGGACTACACAAGGGACAGTGCGCCATATGTTATCACATCAGAGGGACAAATGATCTACTAACCAAGGTCCCTGTCATCCACAGTGTCATTACTGTGCCTGTGTCAGGTATTAATCTCACCTAACAGGGTGCACACATCACTACTGATCCCTATAAAGGGCTGCCTGTGTCCCACCAGCCACATCACTGTTACTACAGCCACCAGCTGGGGGAGCAGGGCACAGATGTGTGTGTGCTGCTGGGAGGATGGGCAGCAGCAGGACTGCCATCGTGTATGTGGATGCAAGCTGTGATACTGTGCACAGGACCCGGGCAATGCATCTGCCCGGTGGTGCCATAATCATAATGTACATTTCTGCCTCCGTGCAGCAGGAGATTACCCCATGCTGCCCCCATCTGTGTACCAGGCAACTGGGCTAATCCTGTATTAACACACCAACAACCGCATACTACTATACACTTACATGTAAACACACCTGCAGTACATGGCAGTCGGCAGGATATACGCCGCACACAATGCAGACACGGGTGACACACAGCATAACATACATCCACAGCACACTGAGGACATATACACATATGCAGTCACAGCGGTAGACGCATGTGTGCACACATATACATAAAAACACAATGACAACACAGCTCACACCCCCCACGGTATACACACCCGCTCCCCGCTGCCCCTTGGTCCCCCGGAGCCTCCGCCGAACAGTCCTTCAACTCATTAAACTGCCTTAGTGCGCGCTGGCTGACGGGGGTTGTAGTACAGAGAGGGCTGAGCGCAATGGCTCTCAGCACAGACGGGACTACAATACCCGGCAGACCCTGCGCTGAGAGCGTAGCGTAACAGGTAACGAGAATCGCAACAGCGTCGTGACGTTCATAGGTATGTTGGAATGAAGGCGCACCTGACGTCACTGCGTGTACTCATTGTAAACAGCTCCCTATGTAATAGCCCCTCCCCCTCCTCCTCCAGGAAAGCCACGTGACACATACTCCACTGAGAGAGGATAGATATACACAGTCCCACACAGGCAGGCAGGGGGCTTGTAGCCATTACACAGCAGTAGTCATGGAAACCGAACTGATCACATCGACATCGTAAAGGCAACGGTGAGGTGTAAAACAGCGTGCCATTGTCTCAGTGATAGACACTATCATGGAGAGAAATATACAGAAGGCGATATAATACAGCATACTTGCCTACCTGGCCCTCTCCTTCAGGGAGAAAATGCTCTGTTCCTGGACTTCCCTGGTAATGTATGATTGCCATCACCTGTGGGGAGCTGGGTAATTGATAAGAAAGGTGTTTCACCACAGGTGATGGTAATCATACATTACCAGGGAAGTCCAGGAACAGAACATCTCTCTCAAAGGCTGGTTTCACACACTCCGGCTCCTGCCGGAAGGTGAAATCCCGCACGGCCAGGGAGCCGTGCCGCGCCGCGCCGCACACATTAGTTTATCATGGAGGGGATGGCCACAGCCCGGCAGCCGTCCCTTCCAGTGGCGGGTTCCAGCTGCAGCCGTGCGGCCGGGCTGTGGCCGTCCCGTGTGAATGGACACAATAGTGTCCATTCACAACTAATGTGTGCGGCACGGCTCCCGGGCCGTGCAGGATTTCACCGTCCGGCAGGAGCCGGAGTGTGTGAAACCGGCCAAAGGGTCAGGTAGGCAAGTACGGAATACAGACAAGTGGAAAGTGCATAAAAAAAAACAAGGTAAACACAAAATGCTTAGAAGTACTGTATGGTGTGACTGCATGTGCATTATAGCTTCAAAAGAAAAAAATGGGGGGGGGGGGGGGGGGGGCAAATGCGTTGACTATCTACTGAAGACTCTTGGACTCTTTGCAAGGAAATCAATGTGGAGGAACACTCTGTTCAACATAATAATAACAAGTTTATGTGAACGTACAAGCTACAACATGCCGTGAGTGTGGTATGCCGAATATCTATTCTCTATGAATTAGAAAAATATACTTTTATACATCTTGAATACCACACACAGAGGCAGAACTCTGGGAGACAATGGAGTCATCTGCCGCCGGGCTCCTGCTCCCAAGTGGGCACTTCTCCTCCCCTGCAATTTTAAAAACACTTCTGAGTTCTGAAATATATGTCTTCTCTCTCTCTCTCTCTCTATATATATATACTGTGTATATATATTTATATTTCATAACAGACCATACAGTATATACTGTACACAGTATATATATTTTACATAAGGTTTTTTGTGTGTGTGGGAGGAGGGGGGGGGACTAATACACATCTTGCCTCTGGGCAACTGTGATGAACTTACGCGACTGACCACACATGTGAGCAGTGGCATAACTTCATAAATAGCCCCCCCCCCCCAAAAAAAAAAGGTACCCCCATTCCGCTGCTGCCTTTGTAAATGGGACATGCAGATCTCTGCGGTCCCGGCGCTTCTCCCGGCTCAGCTCCTCTCCTGCTGCTATTGAAATCAGCAGAGTGGGAGATTTTAATAGCAGCAGGACAGGAGCCGAGCCTGGAGAAGCGCTGGGACCGCAGACAAGTAGATCTGCATGTCCCGTTTAAAGAGGGACTGGCGGCAAGCTGCAATGGGGGTATGGCAGGCAGCAGTGGAACTATAGCGCCCACACTTTACTCAGCGCCTCCCTGCCACCTTGGGGTCTGTGGGGCTATTGTTACGCCACTGCATGTGAGTTGGGGTACAACATTTATTGATCACTTTCCACTTGGAGAATGGTTATGAAAATAATTTTAAAGAAGCCTTTATGCACAGGGCATTTATCCGCTCATATGGGAGTGGGGTATGCAAACATTATGGACACCTATTATATATACACACACCACACCATTTTTTTTTAATAACAACTTTATTATACATTGAAAACAGGATAGATTCTCAGTTATACAGCGCTCTCAACCGCAGCTGGATTGCTAGCCAGGAGCACCACTCCTTTATACATATACCAAAAACAAAAATAGAGGGTAGCTTCCCAGCGCTGGTTGGATCTGATGAGTATTAAATGCCCGGTGTTCCCGAGTAGGTATCCTATAGGACCACACTGACCTTGGTGTTGGTCCCTATGTGCACAAAAAGGTATCTTTTACTGGCTCAAATTCACAGGGTCTTGTACACTTCTATCCAAACACGGGGATATTACAACTGACCTGATGGTGGGTCCCTATATGCACATCACGGTTTCTTTAAGAGGCTCCAATTCTCTGTGACACACATACACTCTGTCACAGATATTACTGACCTGGTAGTAATGCCCTATGTTCACATAGGGGTTTCTTTAATATGTCCCAGCTGGTATAATAAGTCCCCAGAGTCGAGTGCCGTGCTTTCCAAACACTGGACGGTATATTGTGAATAAAAAAGTATTTCCAATACAGATAAAAAATCTAAAAATGGGAACAGGATGGGGAACAGAAAACTCTGGATTACCACCACAAAACCTTCTCATCCAGATTGAGTAGGGAGCAGGTGGGACCGATGGCAAGGGTCTATCCAAGAGTTGTCTGTGTCTCCTTCCATACACACCAACGCGTTTCGAATTTAATCCTTCCTCAGGGTGTAATAATGGTGTCCCAGTATGGGGTTTTTATACCCAAACCTTGATACGGGGGTGGGAACAATCCTGCCCCGGTCTAGGGAGAGTATCAAAACCGGGTTGAACTATAAACATAAAAATATAAATATCTAATTTACAAGACACTAAAAAAGTTACACAGATCCAACAGACACAAATATATACAGATTTACATGCATAAATTCATAAAATATACATAGTCAATGTGCAAGGTGGGTAGGTAAAGTCCGTTCCAGATTTTCAATGAGTGCTTGTCCTTGCACGTGTCTCAGGACACGCTCTGACGCCGGAAAAAGCAAGTGATGCGGCAGCGTGGGTCCGTTTCCGGAAGTGCGCTTGTTGGAACGCATCACTTGTTTTTTCCGGCGTCAGAGTGTGTCCTGAGACACGTGGCACTTCAACCTGGTCTACATATTTCCCCAGTTTCCTATGATTCCACGGGTGAGATTGTCGACGGACTCTTGGCGGCTTCCTCTGCGGCAGGATTCATCTAAGGCAAGGGCCCCTGTACCTAGCTTGTCTAAATTTGACAGCCTGGCTTATGAAACCTCCTTATTGAAGAAAAAGGGGTTTCCTGACGCAGTTGTCCAGACTATGCTAAGGGCTCGTAAGCCGGTGTCTGCTGCAATTTATCATCGGGTCTGGAAGATTTACATCAGGTGGTGTGAACGTCAGAAGGTTCACACTTCTAGATTCAAGGTGTCTAGATTATTGGCTTTCCTTCAGGATGGATTTTCAACTGGGCTGGGGTTGCAGTCCTTAAAAGGTGCAACTTTTTCTTTCAGAAAAGGATAGCTCTGTTACCTGAGGTTCAAACCTTTTTACAGGGCGTAACCAGACATAAACCTCCATATAGGCAGCCTGTGGCACCTTGGGATTTGTCTTTGGTTCTGTCAGTATTACAGAATCCTCCTTTTGAGCCGTTAAGGTCAGCTGACCTTAAATTTATTTCTTGGAAATTGACTTTTTTTTTTGTTAGCCATTGCTTGGGCGAGGCGTGTATCGGAGCTAGGAGCTTTGTCCTGAAAGTCTCCACATTAAATTTTTCATGAAGATAGGGCTGTGTGCGAACAGTTCCTAAATTTCTACCTAAGGTTGTCTATTCCTTTCATTTAAACCAGGAGATTGTGCTTCCGGTGTTTTCCCCACCTGACGGGGCTAAGAATAGGGACAAATTAAAGAGCTTGGACGTAGTTCGCGCCTTGCAAACATATGTGGAAAGGGTAAAGCACATCCGCAAAACGGATTTGCTCTTAGTGTTGTATGATGTGCATAAGAGAGGGAGGCCTACTTCTCAGCAGACCATTGCCAGGTGGTTAAGGTCAGTAATTGCCTTTGCTTACACCAAGGTAGGTAGACCTATTCCGTCTCAGATAAATGCCCATACCACCAGGTCAAGGTCAGTAATTGCCTTTGCTTACACCAAGGTAGGTAGACCTATTCAGTCTCAGATAAATGCCCATACCACCAGGTCAGTTGCTTCCTCTTGGGGTGTGTGTCATGGGGCTACAGCGGAGCAGCTGTGCAGGGCTGCCACTTGGTCCTCTGTTCATACCTTTACCAAATTGTACAGGTTCCATGAGTTTGCGTCTGAGGACGCTTCATTTGAAAGGGCAGTGGTAAGAACTGTCAGTCTGAGCGTACCCTCCCAAATGACGGCTCGTGAACGTCCCAGGGTTAGCTGTGTCACCAGGATGGACGAAAGAGAAAAGGGGATTTTTGTAAAAACTTACCGTTCGAACCCCTTTCTCTGAGTCCATCCTGGTGACACAGCGATCCCTCCCTTACACTCAGTAAGTTATACCTTTCATGTGTGTCATGTTATGGTTATATGATTGTGCATGTAAGATGTTCGGGCATTGTACTGAGTTATGTATCCTAGTGTGCTTTAGAAGTTGAACTGAAGCATGATGGGATGCAGAAGGGAGGAGCCTGCTTCCAAAGGATTTCAGCATAGGTGCCTCGGCTCCTGCGGACCCTCCTACATCCCAAGGTTAGCTGTGTCACCAGGATGGATTTAGAGAAAGGGGTTTGAAAGGTAAGTTCTTACAAAAATCCCCTTATGTCTATATAATAATTGCATTTCAGTTTTATGAACCCTTTACACGTGTTATTAAACTTCTTCTTACGGATTCACTTGTCATTTCACTTTTAAAACGCTGTTTATTCTTGTTGTATATGTTGTTGCTGGATGTTAAGTGTTGGAAAGTCCGAGGACAAAAACGGCCGCAAACTTGTCAATCCACCCCCGTTTCCAACAATACAGACTCGCCTCCACAGGGAGACGGGGTGGTAGCAGGTGAGCCCCTCTGGGATCGAATACCTTAATTGACAAAATTTCCACTGTTGGAAATATCATCAGACACTGAAGCTCGAGGAAAAGAAATTCTGTACTGAATTAAGAAGAGGATTCTTCACCATTAGAGCAGTAAAAGTCTGCAACTCATTGCCGGTGAGGGTGGTTACAGCAACTACTGTTAATGAATTGAAATCAAAACTGGATGCATTTTTGGCCACTAAGGAAATCCTATAGATATGACTTATTCAAGTCAGTAGTTACAAGTTAGATAGGTTGAACTCGATGGACTAATGTCTCTTTTCAGCCTTAATTACTATGTTACATTGAATACCCCCCCTAAATCTGATGGTGAGATATCTAGAATGAGAAAAACCAACCTGGTATAGCCTTTTAATTGAGTGCAAGGTTAAAAATATAGCAATCTCATCCAAAATCCCACACTCCATTACATGTGCTAGCTGGAATCAATGTCAGAGTTTTTTGCCTGTTTAATTGTTATACCAAAAGGAATATCCCAGACTATCCAAACAGCTTTTGCGTCAATTGTCCAATTATTTTTGATCGCTTCAAAAAATTAAGAGGGTGAAATTCCTAAACCTTTCCTCCAATGTCAATGGGAATGAGTTGATTGTTACATAATAAATATGGTTACTAAAGGCACACTACAGTACCTTAAATAGGTTTTGGTAAACAGCTAAAGTGTCAAATTGTATATATATGGACCTAACTATATAGAAGTACATTTGTTTTGGTCAGACATAACCTTACATTTCACATAAACAGTATTAGAAATACTATGCAAAGACATAGCCTGGTACTCACCTATCCCCATTCATTACATAGTGGCACTTATACTTCTGAATAAAATAACTCACATTTAAGCTGTCCATGTTGGGACTGCAGATATACTTACTGTCATTATTGTAGATCACTTGGTGTCTTTTAAACATATTCCAACAAAATGTATTTTCCTACAAACCCTGCAATATAGGTGTTATAGAAAATATTGGAATGCTAAATAATCCACATAACAATCCCAGCTGTACAAAGTAACTGATTTTATTCACACAGTACCTATACATAAACTTTCCTGAGAACAGAATAACGTTTTCTTGAAGTTTGAAGCTTACATGTTCACTCCATGTTTTCTGTTGATTTGTAGAACAGTATTACATTTCTTTTTAAATGTATCACATATGAAAAGTTCTGTAATACTGGCCAATTACACAATATTATAACCAACACTGATACAGTTTAGTTATGACACACCAATGACAATAGGCTCCAGGAGGTTTCCTAACAACACTGAAGTTCCCAGGCAGCAATGGCCTGAGGAGAGGGAGAGACTAAAGCTGGGTACACATATATACAATCCCTGTTTCTTGCAACCGTTCGGCCGACCGTACTCCCGTCGGACCGTCCACAAACAACAGCCAATCACGCGCGTACACACCTGTACAATTTTACTTACGACGTCCGATGTACTCCCGTCCAAACAGTCTCAAGAGAAAGATTGTACCACCGTACACACTCTCCCGATTTGGGCTTTTGACACGATATATATAAACATAATTATCATAATGGGCTGGGTTAAGGGCATACCAAAACAAAGGGGCGTGATTACAGAACCTAAACAACATATATAGGTGGACCACTATAAAGACGGGGTACGCGTCAGCCGGCAGGTTGACTAGGGACAGATACGGCAAAGTGACTAGGTAGTCACTTTCCGCATCTTTATAGCAGCCGGCAGGTCATAGACGCATCACAGAGTATATGTTCCGTCTATGTGTTATGTGTCTAAGCTTTTAAAGTAGGGATGGGGAACCTTCAGCCCTCCAGCTGTTGTTGAACTACAACTCCCAGCATGCCTTGCAACAGTTGTAGCAGGCAACTTAGCAAAACTGTAACAAGGCATGCTGGGATGTGTAGTTCCACAACAGCTGGAGGGCCAAAGATTCCCCATCCCTGTTTTAAAGCTTCCATGTGCCTAGCTCCACACACTGTACCCTATTGTGTTTCCAGTGTCCCCCATGAAAATACACTTAAACCATCACAAATCCTAAGATTATCTATAATACTCATAACAAAAAGTCACTTTAGAGGTATGCAGCAATAGTAGACCGTTAAGCTTGGTTTGCAGGAGACAGGTTCTGGCATCTGCTACTAGGTATTTAGTATTTGGCTGCTGAAAGTAATATTGTATAGATATATACATACATACATACATACAAAAAGCGTCATGCCTTAAACCAACGTACATACGGTGCTACTAACCTCCATGCTGAGCACTACAAGCACAGATCGCTCAGCACACAACCATGGGTGCAGAGTGATTTGACACTGTCAATGTTCTCTGGTGAGAGAACAATGGTGAGGACTAGATTTATACTGCAAGCAGTATAAATCTAATCTGTCGATGACAACGTGCTTCATTTCTAAGCAATCTAGTCAAATCACTTAGAAAAGGGTCTGAAATCACCCCATGTGTATGCCCCTTAAGTCTTTATTCAGCCTTACTATGATCTACCTTCGGTATACAAGGATGAGGAAATCATACTTGAAAATGGCACTTTCAAAAGAATTTCATTTTTGTTCTTAGCACTGTGAGCACTATGGGATGTAGGAATAGGCAGATTAAGCAGGTTCCCACTCTTCTCTCTTCAATGCTTATGTGGAGATTTGACTTGTTAAACAAGCCTTGTGGTTTCAGCAATGTGTATTATTTCAGCTGTTGCAGAAATACATTTCCCAGCAGGCCTCTGCAGAGTCTCTGATCTTCCTCTGCATGGTATGACCACCCTTAGTTCATTTCAGGGAATCTTGGGTCAATGATAAAATACTGTCAGCGAAACAATAAATACTTACAATAAAGAGCAAAAAAAGTCACTGCAAAGTTAAAACATGTAAATCCACAAATGGTACGTAAGGCACTACTGCACCAAAGCCCCGTTTCACCCAAAAGTGGTTGCAGTAGTTCATTTACTGCACTCGTAGCAGGCAATACAAGAGGGCATGAGGATATTCTTCACTGCTGGTGAGACAGCCACCTTTCTGACTGATGCAGAGCTATGGGTTAATAATATAGGTTCTCCATACTATATGGCCACATTTCATCCGGTTGTCCCTTTCATTTTTCACAATCGAAAACAAGACAATACCCAGCCCTGTATAATAGTTGAGCATTTACACTGAACTATATGGGGGAAAAAAATTCAGCGGTGCACTCTTCTCTTGGTGATTTCCTCCTGAATACGTCTTTTGAGTGCCTCCTTCATCCTGGCTTCCAGCTGGTTTTGGACTGAGATTTTTGTTGCTACTTGTTCAGCATCATCATCCTACAAGTACAAAAAAAAATATATATATATATATTTTTTTAATTAATTCTGCTGTTTCTCTACATATTCTAGAACAGTAAGCCCACTCGAAGCAAAAGCTTCAAAAGCTACTTTCTGTGTTTGAAACTACATCTCTTTCTCTATCAAACATGCACACTCACTGCCAACAGATGGCAGTGTTTCGGAGACAAATGGACACTATTTATTTATTAAGTTTCTTATATAGCGCAGCATATTCCGTTGCGCTTTACAAAGGAGACAGTGATACAACAAACGGTATTTACAGACAGTCAAAATGTAGGAGGGCCCTGCTCGCAAGCTTACAATCTATAGGGAAATGGGTATTGATACATAAGGATAGATACTGTATTCTTTATTGCATCAATTCCACCAGAATGCAAAGTTCCGTGACTGGTTCTGGAATTTGATAAGCTTGCCTGAAGAGATGAGTTTTTAGGGAACGCTTATAGGTTTGGAGACTGGAGGAGAGTCTTATTGTGCTTGGGAGGGCATTCCACAGGGTGGGAGCAGCCTGAAGAAAGTCCTGCAGTCAGGAATGGGAGCGAGTAAGGAGTGTGGGTGAGAGACGCAGATCTTGAGAGGAGCGTAGAGGTTGTGTTGAATGATATTTTGAAATAAGAGAAGATATGTATGTTGATGTAGTATGGTTTATGGCTTTGTGTGTAAGTAAAATAATTTTGTATTTAGTACGGTAGAATACAGGTAACCAATAGACATTATATACACATATATAAACACACACTACATGTCAACACACAAACATCAACCCATGTGTGTTTTTTCAACGGCTCATTCCAAAACAATGATTTTTAATATAGTCAGTTTCCCCATTGCTGCTGTAAACACTTCCACTACATTTGGGAACCAGGCTGAGGGCATTCATATTGCACTGATGTTGGCCGAAAATGATTGGCCTTCAAACTCCCTTTCAGCCCAAAGGTTTTGTATTATGTAGAGATCAGAGATTTGTACTGGCGAGACTAGTTCTGCCATATCAAAAACTTTGTGGTCGGAGACACCATTATGCTGAAACAGGACATGGCCTCTCTCCAAACTGCTGCCAGAAAGTTAGAAACACATTTTTTTTTTTTTTAGAATGTAGAATTGTATGCTGTGGCACTAACATTTCCATGTGAAGGCTAAACCAAAATGAAAATGGTCTGGGATGGTTTATTTCTTCAAAGAAAAATACATGGTGCAGATGCACACTCCATATTATTAATCAATAATAGAGGCTCTTGGTATATTAATTGGCCAAGAAATATTTGCCCACCAACCAGCTTCACGGTGGCCTCATTTCTGGTGGGTCCCTAATACTAAGTTTGAATCTGGGGCGCGGAACCCCGAAAAGGCCGGCATAGGCCAGTCACCCCAGGGCAGCACATAAGTGAAAAACTAAGCTAAAGGTGTATTAATAAGAAAGTAGCAGAAGCTAGAGGTTAAAAAGTGAAGTGCTAGAAAGTATAATATATTAGTGGAAAATAAATAGTGCTAAATAAATATTAGGGTGTGCTACCCTGAAAGCAACTCAGCCACACCAACCCAAGGGGAGCCGCGCCCCAAATCCAGATATGTATGTACATGTATCTTGGGTGTGCATTCAAACCCCCCCCCCCCATAATCGTTTATTTCTTGTAAGCCAAGCTTTACCATACACTTCAGACAGGAAGCCTTCTCCCTGCATCTACTGCCACTACAGCTGAGGTTTGGAACAGTGCATGGTGATCAGAGACTTGCATACGGCTGCTTGGCCATAGAAAACCAAACCATAAAGCTCCAAACAGTTCTCGTGGTTGTTCCTTTTAGAGGTAGATTGAAACTCTGTAGTGAGGATAAACTAGTTGATACATGCTAAGTACTTGGAGGCCTCATCCTGCGACCTGTTACTTTGCTGCTCCTGGACTTTTGCAAAATCACCTTAACAGCATCAGCAGGGAAGACATTTGAGAAACTGACATGTGGGAAAGATGGCCTCCTATGTGCCACGTTGAAAGTCACTGAGATTTTCAGTCTCATTCTACCGCTAATGGCTATGGTAACTGCATGGCTGTATGCTTAAATTCCACAAGAACTACAGATTCAGAAATCATTGCCCCGGTGTTCAAGGCTGGACATGCATGACTAGAGTATCTGAGTGTTTCAAACTACAGCCCTCCAGTTGTTGTGATACTAAACATCCCAGCATGCCTTGCCAAAGTTTTAGCATTCCCTAATAGCAAAATTGTGGCAAGACATGATGGGACTTGTGGTTTAACAACAGCTGGAGGGCCATAGTATGGACATGCCAGCTCTAAGGCATTGCCATAATATTCCCCCAAGTTAAGCAGACATATTGAAAATTTTGCCCTGATGTGTTTTTTTTTTTTACAAGAGATCCATTGAAGATTACCAGATGGGTGGGTGAGTTTAGGAGTGCATCCTTCACTACTAAGACCCAATGAGTTCTAATATTGTTTAATAAATTCCCTTACTCCATTCTACATGAATGGAATGATCCCGAAGGACGATTTCTATTTTTAACAATCCCTTTACCAGGGGAAACTATCACTCCAGCAAATGCTTATGCACCATGGTTCCGAATGAATTTTTGGTACTTGTGTATTATAGCGGCGCCCATCGCATCGCATACCATAAGGCATACGATGGTATGCGATAACGCGCGATGTTGTACAATGGAATTTTAAAATTGTATGACATTGTATATGGCATACAATGCGATGGGATGCGATAAAAAATTGTATGAGCACCCTAATAGGTGCTTACAATGTTAAATGCACCCCCACGTCACTCCCCACTATAAACGTGAACCCGAAGCGTGGCGAGCCCGCGAGGGGCGGCGGTGCACATCCTACGACCTTTTCATACCCCCACTACGTGTGGGTGTAAGCTGTAGACAGCTCAATTTCTGGTGGAAGCAGAAAGTGCAAACTGAACTGGCTGCACTTTCTGCTTCCACCAGAAATTGAGCTGTCTACAGCTTACACCCACACGTATCTTATCCACTTCACTACTGAGCATCGGATATTGTGGATCTGGTCATCAGTACTACACAGATCTGGTCGTCAGTACTTCAGAAATGGGATGGTCCTTTAATAATTAAGACATCTTATACCTGCACCAAAGATAGGTGTACTAAGAAGGCCGTGGACATCTCATATACCTGTGGACACTTCTACCTTACATTCAAAACATCGGATATCTGAGATCCAGAATTTACCCAACTGATGGGGAGGCCATAACAGCCAACACCTACTGAACTATTACACCTCAAAAGGTGTTTAATAGAAGGTTTTGGATATTCCATACACATTTGAAGCGTTCCAATATTATACTAATTGTAAAACCCCTGATGTAAGACGAAACGCGTCGGATAATTGATGTCGCATTCCGAAAAGGAAACAATGTCCATATGTGGATCTTCTAATAAAGCATTCTGGTTTTAAGATCATACATTGTATTGGGTCACTGTATCATGTACCAGTATTATTGGTGAGAATTATATTAGGTGGTGAAAGCGCTCTCTATATTTCTTGTTCCTATTTTCCATTTTTGCCTCCCACTGGTTTATAGAGTAGCTGCTCACATTAAAGGGCGCACGTATATAATATTATATATATATATATATATATATATATATATATATATATATGGAGAGAGATTTGATAAACTGCGCCCTGAATGTCAGTCAATAGTATACCAGTATATAACGTCCACTGTTAAGTAAAGCAGGGGATAATAGCACCAAAGTTCACATGAAACTTGCAGCTACTTCTTTCTCTGTATGGAGATCCCTGGAATCCACAGGGCAAAAGGATCTAGAAGGAGGCAGAAAGAAGGCGCTTCATGGTGCAGTATTTTGATTATGAAAATTTATTAAGAATAAAAATTCCAAGGTACAATTAAGCAAAGACTCGTACCATGTGTAAAAACACTGTGGACTGGGTACCACAAGGCTTAGGTTATTAAAACCAAAGGCAAACTGCTCACACTGTACCGGGACCTTGGTAACACTCGAAACGCTGCAGAGCTGGCTTGCACGGAAGCGTATGAAGGAGAACCACGTCCAGGGAACCAGTGATCAGAGTTGAAGGAGCGTCGTAGGCCACGCCCTGACGCGTTTCGTCACTGCGGACTTTGTCAGAGGGCGTGGCTACTACGTGCGCTCGTCTAGAATATAAGGAACTATCCCTGTCACTCAAGACCAGGTAAGTAAGCCGTATTGGACGGCGCAACTAAGAGGGCGGGTGGGTGTGACCTGCATAGATCAGATGGCATAGACAGAAAAACATGTTAGCATTAGACACCGCTAGTAAGCGGGCGGGTACCAGTGTGACGCGTCAGCCAAGTGACGCAGGCCACTGGGTGTGTCATCCATCGTCACAATGACGCGGACCGGGAGTGTTCAAATAGTATTGGACACCGCTCGCCTGAAGGCAGGTAGACATATAACGCGTCATCTAAATGACGCGAACGGAAAAAATACAGTGCGGTATTGGACCCCGCAAGTCAAGGGGATGGTGTAAGGATTTACGTCACTCAAGTGACAGGCAGGAATATTAGCCATACGCTGCCGGAGGCGGCCATAACTAAACCCGAACCAGAGCGGTGCTTGGCCAATGCTACCATGGTGACAAATATAAACAAAAACACATATAGTGTATCTTGTACGACTAGCCAATGGGACATATCAAAACAATTTGAGAACTTGATCTCTGTACTAAATACGAGCGACATACAATCAAATATGAAAAGAGGGCAATAGAATTAGCCCTGACGTGGAAAAAATATATTAGGTAATATAATAAATAAAAAATATATAAATAAAAATCTAATGTACCACTGGTGCGGATACTTTGTGCGAGCAGTTTTACCTCTTGGATTGAAGTATAAAAAACACTCAATTAACATAAAATCACATCACAAGAAAACAGCACAACAAAACATTCCAGATCGGCTAGCTAACATACGTTGATCTAGCTAAAAATCTCATATCAATTACTCCCAAACCCAGGAAATAGGATTTCTAAATCAGGAACAAACACATATGAAGCTATGTTCATGTGAAGCATATCATAAAAAACATCATAAAAATAGCCTAATTGGTTTTCAAGCTACATAGTTCATTCATATAGCATACAAAAATCAGCCACAATTATTATACACATGAAAAATATATACACATAACCACATTTCAACTCAACCTGAGGCATGAATAATATAGAGCTGATGATCAATAAAAGATAGCGAACTTATAATTCATTTGATGTTAACCGATACAGTATACCAATACCAAACCTAGTTTATAAACGGGGTTATCTCATACCCTTCAACTCTGATCACTGGTTCCCTGGACGTGGTTCTCCTTCATACGCTTCCGTGCAAGCCAGCTCTGCAGCGTTTCGAGTGTTACCAAGGTCCCGGTACAGTGTGAGCAGTTTGCCTTTGGTTTTAATAACCTAAGCCTTGTGGTACCCAGTCCACAGTGTTTTTACACATGGTACGAGTCTTTGCTTAATTGTACCTTGGAATTTTTATTCTTAATAAATTTTCATAATCAAAATACTGCACCATGAAGCGCCTTCTTTCTGCCTCCTTTTAGAATATATATATATATATATATATATATATATATATATATATATATATATATATATATATATATATATATATATATATATATATATATATATATATCTCAAGCTATTGGGTTCAACAAATTTCCCCACTTGAAACTGCAGGCAAAATAACATACCTCATACACAATAATGGATGTGATTTCTCCTCCATCTGCCTCAAACTCCAGGCAGAAGAGCTGATTCCCAAGCTGCTCCGGGTCTGTACTGGAATCACTTTCACTCATCCCATCATCAACCAGATCTGAACTGCGGTGCCCGCTACCTGAGGAAGCACAGGAACATTCACTGAGATGTGATATAGAACACAAAGTACAACATATGCTAGATTGGGCCAGATGTATAAAGCCTGGATAAAGTGGAAGGTGATAACACAGCAGTCAATCAGGTCCTACCTGCCAAGTCACAGACTGGGTTTAAAGATGACAGTTAGTGACTGGCAGCTGCTTTATCACTTCACCTGGCTTAATACATCTGCCCCATTGTGATAAAAGTATTTTACATAAGGGAGAATAATGGACTTGTTGACCAAATAATTTGCCACCCACCCTGACACCTCTGCCAGCATTACTGTTGCAATCTATAAAAATAAAAAGATAGAAAATCTTTAAGTTATAGCAAGTTACTGCTTTACTCTTGGTCTAAGAACTCACAAAGGAGATATATATCCTGGTTAATATATCCTGGTTGATGCGTATTCTCTCCTAAGGTGAGGGACCATTGGCAGGAAACCTTATACATCTGCTACCCATATGCAGCTATGTCTCCTCCCTATACTCCTATTCCTTACAGCGCTATAGCCAGTCTTATTCAAACAATTCAACAGACAATGGGCGGTATTCAATGAGCCTGATTCGCCATGTTTTTATGGCGAATTTGTGCTGTTTGGCAAATTTTTTACTAAAACGGTGAATCACCCTATTCAATGACCAGATGGCAAATACATTTGAAGGTTTTTTTCGCCATGATTCACCGAGTAGCAATCGCTATCTTTTTATGGTGAAGTGGAATGCGAACTTTTAAAATAAAGTGTTTTGTTTTTTACATTTGGTGTCAAAAAATCAGGAATTTTATTCTGAGGAGGGGCATGCTATTTTTATTCATGTTCTGTAAGCACATGAATATATATTTAATTTAAAAAATATATATATTATTTTTTTTTTTTTTTTACACTGACCAGCCAGCAGGGGGCGCCGGAGCCGAGCCATTCATATATTCACTTCACCCGATCATTAGACATTCATGATCGGGTGTAGTGAATATGCCCGGTCCCCTGCTGGCACCCCCGGGGGCCAGCCTGTGCTGCCTGGCACCCGGGGAGCCCACCTCCCCCCCACAAACGTTGTGGGGCAGGCAGGGAGACTTCCATCTCCCTGCCTGCCACCGTCCTCAGGTTCCCTGCGGCGTTCGCCGCAGGAGCTCATATTCGCCGGTCAGGAGCAGCGAGCCCCTGACTCGTTGAATACCAGAGCCAGCGAGGCTCCGAAACGCGGCGACCCATGGAAAATGTGCAGCGAATCCTAAACAGGATTCGCTGCACGTCGCCGGTATTCACATTGAATACCGCCCAATATCTGATTAGATAGTCATCTCATTAGGGGATATGGTCACTAGGTTGACAGTCAAAACGGTCGGCATGGGGGTTTTTCACTTTTTTTGTTGAGCCGACAGGCAGCATTTCATGCCCTACCGTCCACTAGGGCAAGGATGGAGAACCTTTGGCGCTCCAGATTTTGTTGAACTACACATCCCATCATGCCCTGCACTATGGCGTGGTGGGAGAATAAAATAGTGTGCCCGAAGCATGGTGAGCCATGCGAGGGGACGCAGTGCACTTTTTTATTGTTCATGACAACTGTGTTCAGGGCATTCAGGGCAAAAAAAAAGAAAAACCCTATGTCGTCCTTTTGACTGTCGACCTAATGCTTGTGTATACCTAATGACCTGTCGACCTAATGTATGTCTATCCAATGATCCCATTCCATCATTAGCAAAAAGTATTATTTTACAAGCAACGTCAGCAGGTGTAGAAAAAGGACTAGAAATATTGCACTTTAGGTAGAACACAACATATATTGTTTGCTCATAAGCCTGTACAGCCTAGATTAGATATTTCTAGCTTCATTTTGACATTAGTCCCTTCAATAACTTAGTTGATCAATGGCCAAAGTACAGCACTGATGTGTCCTACAGTTTCAACTGTAAAAATAAGTGTGCTGAAGATTAAAGCAGAGATATACTGAAAACAAATCCATAACATAGTTATCAAGGACAGGGCATAAACTGAACTAAGAACTCACATTGCTTTCCTAAGTAGTACTTCAAAAGTTTTAGGGTGGCAAGAAATCATTCCGATCCCTAACAGGCAATGGAAGGTGCGCTGTGCGGGAGACAAAGTATTTCAGTCCAGATCCAGCGGTAGAGCGAAGGCATCTGGTATAGGAGAAGAGGCCAGTAATACCATTGTGTACCAGAGCGGGTAACTTTGAAGAACATAAAAATTGGATTTTATTAATAAAAAGGGATTATCTGCCAGTTGAGGTGGTGTACACACCGAAGAAAGGGTTTGGTTTTCCACCATGCTGCATGTTAACAATTAAGAACCAGAGAGCAGAGTTTTAGGCCACAGAATTAGGTAACAGTCCATCACAAATAGCCCTCATCTACAATGGTGAGTATTCAATGCCGGTGCGAGCGGCCGGCGAGGGGGTTAAACTGCGAGGATCACAGAAAACCAGTGATCCTCGCAGTTTAACCCCCGCGCCGGCCGCTCGCACTATGCAACGTTCCGGGGGAATCCTCGCAGTCACAGAACGGTGAGGATTCCCCTAAACTGCGAGAGCCGCGGCTAGTGCAGCAAACTCGCTGTAATTAGCCTCGGCTCTCGCAGCTTTTGGAGGCACATTCGCAAATTCCCCCTCGCTCAAAAAACGGAGCGAGGGGGAATTTGCGAATGAGGGGGGTCAGTTGAATACTGACAGGGTGAGCGGTGACTGCGAGCAAAAAGTCCTGTTGGCAGTCACCGCTCACCCACGGCATTGAATATATGCCAATGTGTGTAGATGAACTTGAGAAGTATGCTCACATCATAAAGTGGTTCCTGTATAAACTTCTGGTATTACCAATCTCACCTCTCTGACGTGGGTGATACACCTGGAGGTCTGGTTTCTTGGGTCGGGAGGGTCCAGGAGTGTACCTTTTCTTCTGTTTCTCTTTAGCCTGCTTTACTTCCTTGTCATAATCATCTCTAATAAAAAATAAATTATATATATTTTAAGTGTGGCAATAAAAATGTTTAACAATTTCAAATACTAGCTAAATATACACCAACAACTATAAGCCTGGCTCAGAGTAGTCCAGCTCTTCACGAACTTTTTTGAATATGGGTACTCTAGAACCAGAATTGTTTTCATGGAACCCCTAGGTAAATAGTTTCTTCTGGAGAATATCAGACAAATCAACAAATATTACATTAAGTAATTTGTGTTTAGGTCACCCTTAGGTTCAATTATATCAGGAGGAACAAGAGTTTGCCCAAATAATTAAGTCACAAGTACTTTGTTTGCCTGTTGCATTAGGCATAAATAATTTGAATTGGTCCTGGACAACTAACCCAGGCTCCCATTTTGGGAACCACCGGAGTAACATTGAACCTATAAGATCTCCTGCAGTGTAAATGACCCAGATAAGGTTACTGCCTATCTATTTAAATCTCAACTACCCAAAATGGTTATCCTATTAACTAAATACAATATAATAAATTATGGTTATAACCATGTATACTTTTTTTATGCTAGAAAATTATCTAAGCCTTTTTTTTTTTTTTTTTTTTTTAATGTACCCATTGAGTCTCGCAACACAACAGGCAGAGTATTCCATAATTGAACTGCCCTTAGTGTGAAGAAACCCTTCCCTTCACTGGGTGTTGAATAGTCAATTACGCATTAGGTGTACACAGTTGTATTAGACACCACCATGGGATATGGTGACCAGAGGAGCATAGACTGCCCATATGCTGCAGAGGCCAGGCTAGCAAATGGGAGGAAGGGTAGCACAGTGGTTAGCATTGAAATCTCATAACATTGGGCCTAAAGTCATCAATCCCCAGTTCTGACCGGTACCCCTAGTTACGGTGTGGCCCCTCAACACCCTCCATCCACGCCTTGCTGTGCTTGAAGCCCCCTGACTGCAATCAGTGCAACACACACAGAGTGACTCCCGAGATCTCCCACCGAGCTTTCTGGTTCCGACGGATATGATGGACGAATCCGTGGCTCATGTCCAGACGCCCGCCAGGCCCGGCTTTCCCACGCCGTTCCGTTTCCTCCTCCATGCCCCGCGCCCCGGCCGGTTCGCCTCCACCCCCCGACCGTAACCGTCCCACTCAGTCTCCCCCCTGGGCCTGAGATTTAGTTAAAGATCGCCCACTAAGAGGCACTCGACGCGTTGATTGGTTCCTGTGGTTGCGGCTAACGCTGATTGGTGACTCGTACACAACACTCTCACGCAATCAGAAACCAAAATATTTCTGCGTGGCAAGCCTCGTTGTGGTCGCAGTTTTATCCAATCGGGGGAGAGGGGCGGGGCCCGGGGCAGTACGGAGGCTTGGAACGCAGCAGCGGACACGGCGGCGGTGTGTGGGAAACATGAGTGCGGAGAAGCGGCTTAAACGGGAAGCGGAGGATAACCCGGATGATGAGCAGGGTAGGAGTCGCTACACTGGGGCTTGTACTTTTCCTGCACGCCCGGGGACGTAGACGTGTTATAAATTTTCTCAATGCCCGAGGCGGCAGGCTATATTTACTTTGTATCACCGCTTAGTATTCGTGCAGCCAGCACTGCCGCAGTGTTCTACCTGCAACTTCCTTCCTTTAAGCACTGCGTACATCAAAGTTGTCAGCTGCACGTTGCCACTTTCTGTGCTCACGTCTTATCTGGCCTTGCAATGTTATGCGCAGGCAGGTTGTTTGTTTGCTGCAGCCCCTACTGAGGGTTCCTGGTGCACTTCACTATAAAGACCAGAGGAAGCCAATGGCCCTCCAGTTGTTCAGGCAGTGCTTATCCCAGCATGGTATACTATTCAATAATGTAGTTTTACAGCAGCCAAATAGGGGCAAGTGTAAGAAACCTTCTTGTGGGGACATTCTGTAAAATGTGGGCAGCACCTCCACTTTTCCACCTCAGATTTGCCCCCCCCCCCCCCTTCAAAAGTATAAATAACAGCCAGAAAACCTATTTTTCTCAAGTCACAACCAAACTACACTTATATCTTCTTATTGTATCTTAAATGTTACAAGTTCTCTTATTGCACAGTGATTAAACTACATGGTATGACCTTGAGGCATTTGTTCTCGCAGTTGCAGTGAAGCAGTGGCGCAATGAGCCTGAAGACAGACGTAGCCGCCACTGCCCCTATTTGGACACAATCAATAGGTAAGTGTGAAGGTGAGGCAGGTGTCTGCTATTGTGGTCTACAGCTAGAAGTGCTGACACTTGTTCTCTGTGTCTACCCCGCTCAATAACAGGAGTCTCCTGGATTTTGACTTTGAGAAGCTCTGCTCTATCTCACTATCGCACATCAATGTGTATGCCTGTCTGGTCTGCGGGAAGTACTTCCAGGGTAAGTACTGGCAATGGCGCATTATGTGTGGATATACATTCTAGAGAGAGTAACAGAGCTTTGATTTGATGTTATTCTTTATTCTAACTGGCAGGTCGCGGGTTGAAATCTCATGCCTACATCCACAGCGTCCAGTTTAGTCACCACGTTTTCCTGAATCTTCACACGCTAAGGTTTTATTGCCTTCCAGATAACTACAAGATCATAGACTCCTCATTGGAGGATATAACGGTATGTGTTGACCAGGATTGTGTACAGGATAAACATTTTGAGTTTGATTACTACATGGAGTTTCTTACTGGGTAAACAGACCTATGTCACACATAAGGGCAAATAGTCTATTGTATAAATGCTCATTGGAAACCAGAAAGAAAATACAATGTACAATATTATCAATGAATTTACAGAATCTGAAGACAAAAATGACATTATACCTTGACAAAGTTCCTCTTTTGTTTTACTTGTATTTGGCCTCTCCTGTCGGCGCTGCCTGCCCATTGCGGGGCCCTCTCCTGTCGGCGCTGCCTGCCCAATTGCCGTGCCTCTACAGTGGATGTATTTTTATTGAATTTTTGTTTTAACAAATGTCTACTTGTCTGATACTTACAGTATGTACTGAAGCCAACATTCACCCAAGCTCTAATCAGAACTTTGGATAAACAGGCCAAGCTCTCCCGAGCTTATGATGGGACCACATACCTTCCAGGAATTGTGGGGCTTAATAATATCAAAGCAAATGATTACGCCAATGCTGTGTTACAGGTGGGGAAACATTCCATCAGATGCTCTGTTTCGTCTTGTTTGTGTGGTGTTTATTTATTAACAGTTTCTTATATAGCGCACACATATTCCGCAGCGCTGTACAGAGAATATTTGAACATTCACATCAGTCCCTGCCCCAGTGGAGCTTACAATCTATATTCCCTACCACATGTACACGCACACACAGACATTCTAGGGTTAATTTTGTTGTGAGCCAATTAACCTATCAGTATATGTTTGGATTGTGGGAGGAAACCGGAGTACCCAGAGTAAACCCACACAAGTATGGGGAGAACATACAAACTCTGCACCATTAGGGCCATGGTGAGAATCGGACCCATGATCCCAGTGCTGTGAGGCAGTAATGCTGACCATTACACTGTCCGTGCTACAGAATTGTCATGCTTTTTCACAGGGAATCAGACTACTAGATGTATTCTTATTCTGGTTCCAGGCATTATCCAATGTTCCACCTCTGAGGAACTACTTTTTAGAGGAAGAAAATTACCGTACCATCCAGCGCCCGCCAGGTGATATAATGTTCCTATTGGTGCAGAGATTTGGAGAGCTGATGCGCAAATTGTGGAACCCCAGAAACTTCAAGGCCCATGTTTCCCCCCATGAGATGCTACAGGCTGTAGTCCTGTGCAGCAAGAAGAACTTCCAGATCACCAAGCAGGGTGAGAGAAGCGCTCCGCGGCACCTCCCTGATCCCAGAGTCTGACAACGTGTCACTTTTACATTGAACACTTTTCACATCTGTCTCCTGTGTAGGTGATGGCGTGGACTTTCTATCCTGGTTCTTAAACGCTTTAAACTCTGCTCTTGGGGGCACAAAGAAGAAGAAAAAAAGTACGTGACCACTCTTCTAATCCTTCTATAGATCTAGAACATGGAGATTATTGTTAGAAAGAGTAAAGAACTGTGCACTAAGGATAGTTTCATACCAGCAGGCCTTTACAGCAAAACTGTGGCCCACCAGCCCATAGAGCGGAAGGTGCTGTTTTCCTGTGTGCTGGACGATCAATGCTAGTCACTTTGGCCTTTGGCTAATGTAATAGAGAGGAGAGATCTGTCAGACTATAATTTATTTTTTTATTTTGTGGAAATTGTCTGCCCCGTGGTATAATAATTGCAGTTCTACATTTTGCAGAACCCGACAGTGAATGATTTTGTAGGGGGAGGGACCCTAGACTGCACACCCTAAACATAATGGGTGAAACTTACTAAGATGTGAAATACACTTCACAGGTCATGTTGCTAGTGGCAACCATCACATCCTATCTGCTATATTCTAGAGCCTTGATGGCTAACCTTGACACACCAGCTGTTGTTGAACTACACATCCCAGCATGCTGTGCTTCAGTTTTGCTATTTGGCCATGCTAAATCTGATGCAGAGCATGCTGGAATGTGTAGTTCAACAACATCTGGAGTGTCAAGGTTCTAGAGGGTGGTAAATAAATAAGAAGTAGATTCTGATTGGTTGCCCATAGCAACATGACCTGTGAAGTGTATTTCACATCTTAGTAAATTTCACCCACTGGGCCAGATTCTCTAAGCTTCAAAAGTGATAAACAGCCAGCCAATCAGCTCCTACCTGCCATGTCACAGACTGTGTTTGAAAAATGTCAGACAGGAGCTGATTGGCTGGTGCGTTATCACTCTCAATTTTATCACTTTTGAAGCTTAGAGAATCTGGCCCAATGTGCGGTGCTACCTGCTGAGACTTGTAGTGCAGCCAGCAGAAGAAGAGTGCAGGTGCACACTCTAAATACAAATGCTCAACCTATTAATAATATTGCTATATTACATTTAAGAAGTTCTTGGCATAATGATGGACATTATTATGGGCCTGCTCACTGCACTCAGATGACTGCTATCGGGCATGTCCCTAACACCACAATGGACCATAGTAGGCATGGGGGGGTCCTATGCCCTGGACTTGTCCCATAGTAGTGCTAGGGACCTGCCTGACAGAGGGCGCAATGGGCAGGCTTATAATAATGCCCATCATTATGCTAATTTGTGACTGATTTCTATTTGCCTTCTATTTTTTATACCCCCCCCCCCCCCTATATATTTGACTTTATAACAATTATGGATGGTCTGTCCTTTGACTGACAGATGCAGTGAGACAGACCATACAGTGCCACATACAAAAAGGGCAGGGTGTATTTTGAGGTTGTAAACCCTGCAAAATATGCTTAGAGGGAACACTATATGAATCTGCGGGCATTCTATAAATGTGTTGCAGTATATACTGATGGAAATGTGGTGATCTTTGATCAGAGATGTGAGGTGCGGCAGGTCAGGCTCCTTCTCACCTCACTGATATTGAAGCCTGTGGCATTTGAATTGATTGTGTTTGCCTGCCTTTGTTTTTCACTCATCAGTTGGGCAGATTGCTTTATCCAACTGTGCTTTATCCAATTCTTTCTCCTTCTTTCAGCCATTGTAACCGATGTGTTCCAGGGATCAATGAGGATTTTCACAAAGAAGCTGCCTCATCCTGATTTGGTAAGATTTATCCATTCTTTAAGCTAATATTTCTGCACACTTGTAGAGCAGGGATGGGGAACTTTTGGACCTCCTAGCTATTTTTCAACCACACATCTCAGCCTGCCCTGCTACAGTTTTAGCATGGCCAAATAGCAAAATTGTAACGGCATGCTGGGATGTGTAGTTCAACAACAGCTAGAGGTCCAAAAGTTCCCTATGCCTGCTGTAAAGGGAAAACACATTGCCCCTATTACATACAGCACCCTTTCTCCATTTGGATTTGTTATTTTGTTTGTTTGCTCTGTAATTCTTGTGACCTCCTTCCACTTTGTCACCTATGATCACGTGTACAACAGAAGGGACACAGAGGATGTTGTCAGTGTGGTATATTGGGGTCCTGCAGTAGATTGTGGCTAAGTCTCTCCAGTCACGTGACTATTGTGTTCTCTCCCCAGCCAGCAGAGGAGAAGGAGCAGCTGTTGCATAATGAGGAGTACCAGGAGAAAATCCTGGAGTCTCCCTTCATGTACCTGACTCTGGATTTGCCTACTGCCCCCCTCTATAAGGATGAGAAAGAGCAGCTCATCATCCCACAGGTGCCGCTCTTCAGTATCCTTGGCAAGTTCAATGGCAACACTGAGAAGGTACGTGGTCATATGTTGCAGTATATCTGTGCTTCCTTGTTATGTAGCCTGTGTAGGAAGCATTGACCTCGCTGATTAATGATCATTGGCGGTACCTCTGCGTCACTATTAGACAGAAATCTAATTCTGTAGGAAGCCTACTGTGAGGATGCAGCCAATACAGCTGAACTGTAGACTCAGGATTGCGGCTTTTTTACTGTGTATGGGGTGAAAGTGGGCACTGTGATACTGATCCATTCACTTCGCTTATTTTATTATTTATAGGAGTTTACAGTCTGTATGTTTTAATCCCCTCTACACATTATAGTTTACTTTGCTGAGAGCCAATGAACCTACCAATAGATTTTCAGATTATAGGAGAATGCTGGAGAACACGGAGGCCACATAGGCAAGCACAGGGAGAACATACAAACTTCATACTTTTATTTCTTAGAGCACCAAGCATTTTCACAGCAAAACCAGGATGTCTTCTGCCGTGCAAATGTTTGCCAATTTAAAAAAAATTGGGAGAACTCTTACAAAATCTCACTTCCTGATTCCCATACCCTATTATGTCCCGTCCCCAAGACCTCAGGGCTGCGAGGCAGTAATGCTAACCATTACACCATCTGCACTTCTACATTCCATATATACAGTGACCCTTCGCTATTAAAACAGATATTTCTATTCCTTTGTGTTGTGTGATAAAAGCTGCAGAGCGTATCCTAATAACTATGAGGAGAACACTTGCTCTATGTAACTATACCATTGCCTATACTAGACTACTGTCTGTGCTGATACTGAGCCTGCTCCCTCTAGTGGTTGTCCAATGTTATGTTATACATGCACACTGGTATAAGGAGTTTTGAGGGTAACTTAGTAAGTGATATTGTCCCTATAGGAGTACAAGACCTACAAAGAAAATTTCTTGAAGCGCTTCCAGCTGACTAAGCTGCCGCCATACCTGATCTTCTGCATTAAACGTTTCACCAAGAACAACTTTTTTGTGGAGAAAAACCCGACCATTGTGAATTTCCCCATCACGTAAGTGTAATCGCAGCTTTACTACAGAACCTTACAGAGTGCAGTGCAAGAAGAGCAGTACTATTTGTGTGGCTGTATTTATAGAGCAGCATAGTGCACCGGATTTATGTAATATGCAGTTCTCAATGTGCATTTAATGCCCCTTAATAAAGACTAGATACTGATTCAGGTAAGCCTCAGTTATTAGAGATATGACTTAATGCCTTTTTTATGACTCTAAAATGAGTGTCTGAGGATGATAAAGGATTCATGTCCTAGTTGGCTGTCTAATGCCTCTTGTCACCCCTCTCAGGAACGTGGATCTACGCGAGTATCTGGCTGAGGAGTTCCAGGCTGTGCACAAGAGCACCACTTACGATCTCATTGCTAACATAGTTCATGATGGGAAACCCAACGAGGGCTCATACCGCATCCATGTCCTTCACCATGTGAGTACTCCCGTGAGGCTCCACACCATGACTGTTTCCTTGGCCCTTATCTGTAATCTAAATGCAATGACCCTTGGCTCCTCTCACCCTTCCATCACTATTTAAGATCCAGTAACACAAATGTGTATGCTGGGTCTATGAGCTTTGGGGATTTTGATTGGTAGGTTCCCTGGCTGAGACCTGCTCACAGAAATGTCCTGGAGTCATCATGCTACTTATACTAGATGTCCGATACACCCCCTCATAGGATGGTTCATATGTGGACAGGGAGAGTCAATGTTACATTTATAGATAGTGTGTGTGTTTAGGGGATGTTATACATAAGGTACAGTATAGTTGCATTGCGACAGGTTGATAATTACTGTGCCATTTATCCTAGTAATTCTGCTGCCATCCTATTCATACTGGTCATATTCACACAAGCAGATATGTGTTCTGTAATGTTATCGCTGACAATCTGTCTGTGTTCAGGGCACCGGGAAATGGTATGAGATGCAAGACTTGCAGGTAACGGACATCCTGCCCCAGATGATCACGCTGTCAGAAGCCTACATTCAGGTTGGTATTTCTTGTTCATTCCGATCTGTGTTATGGGAACATTAACACTGGCAGGGGCTGCTGCATACTTTGGCTTAGGATTAGAAGTGGTGAGGTTACTCCTCCTGTGCAAGTAATGTAAGGGGGCTGCCAAGTCCTCTTGAGAGAAGAAATCCATACTTCAGCCTGCTGAGAGAGATGTGAGGCCACGGAGGGGTGTGGGTGGTGAGTCTGCGGAGCACGGGATTGGGTAATACATCTCGGAGAAGATGTCTAGGATTTGTGCCTCTTTTATAACAGAACATACAGTGTGTTCCCCTTGAGAAGTGGTGTAAACATTCCAGGTGTATTGTGGCAACTGCTAACTACAAATTGTTATTTGTCTATAGACCATTTTATACTTTCCCAAAAGGGACAGTTATTTAATAAATGTTAACAGTATATAAAGCAGCGCTGACAAATTTACAGATAAGTGGGATTGCCTGTATATTACATACAATTTATTAAACCCACACAAATAATAATTGTTGAAAGCCTCTTTTTGCCTTCCCTTGAAGTTGTGGATGGTGTCCTTTCTGTAGATGGATGACAGCTTCGATCGCACCCTTTGCTGGGGTATTGAGAATTTACTTGGAGGTAATGTTGTACGCCAGGATGGAAATCAGGTTCCATCCTGGCGTCCTGAGTAGCAAACCACCAACGCGTTTCGCCTTGAAAAAGCTGACCTAACTCAGCGAAACGCGTCCGTATTTGCTACCAGAGGGATCTCCTCCATGACCCAGAACCTGATTTCCATCCTGGCGTATAACATTACCTCCAAGTAAATTCTCAATACCCCAGCAAAGGGTGTGATCGGAGCTGTCATCCATCTACAGAAAGGACACATCCACAACTTCAAGGGAAGGCAAAAAAGGCTCCTATAACAGTACCCTCCAGCGGCCCCGTTACCATCTGTGCACAGCCGCACACTAGTGAGGACTTTGGACCACAAGCCAGAAACCCTTAAAAACCATCTGATGGTGAGATAAAACCTAACAAATACAGCAGATTGCTTTAAAAAAATTAAAACTTGGAAGGAACATAAATTCGCCAGATTTTCACTATTATGGTCTAAAAACAGGAGATTGTCTTTTTTTTTTAAATTTAAAAAAATGTCTTTATTCATTCAACAATTATGTGTGTATGTGTGTTTAATAAATTGTATGTAATATACAGGCAATCCCACGTATCTGTGTAAATTTGTCAGCGCTGCTTTATATATTGTTTGCATTGTGTACCTCTTGTGGTTCACTATAGCCACACCCAAGCAGCTGCTATTTTTACAAACCTAGCCTAGAAGCCTCCCATATTAGCGCCTGGTTCACTTCCTCTTGGTAAAAAATAATTTAATTAATGTTACTTGTGGTGGGAGACCTGTAATGGTTTCTCTGTATAAGACGGCCTACCCACTCAGTGCATATAGTGGTGGGAAGCAGGAGCAGTTATACTATTACAGCAATCCTCCTGCCCAGCACCCCAGCAGTTCTGGGGAGACACCCAGCAGCTGGTTCCTCAATTCTGCAAGCTGGATCATGTACGCCTGAGCACCACATGGTGTCCCTCTGACCTCACCTGCTGGGTATCTCACAGGGTAATGATTGTTATTTCACCACCAACAGATATGGAAGAGACGTGAAGACAGTGAGCACAACCAGGAGGGAGCATGA
Source organism: Crinia signifera (assembly GCF_055691185.1). NCBI lineage: Eukaryota > Metazoa > Chordata > Amphibia > Anura > Myobatrachidae > Crinia > Crinia signifera. The sequence goes on from NC_139220.1 coordinate 277,074,600, forward strand.
TAAGACCACCACACCAACCTTCTCTCTTTTTGGGGGAGAGATGGACACACACTTGAAACAAGACCATGATATTGGGTGTGGAGTGTTAACCCTTACACAGCCAGAACTGTACAGACCACTGGTTTTTAAATGCTCCAGACCAATGAGACGACCATTCGCAGCTTTCCACCCTGATTGTTCCCTGCAGAGCTCACTTTGCATTGCTGATCCTTGGCGCAGTATAACCGTGTGTACATTTTATAGATAAAGTATAAAAGGAGTAACAGTGGATTATATGTTTTTGTTGTCCCTGTGGATTAAACCTGTTTCCTCCTAGATGCGTTTCTGTCCGTGTGATTATTATTCTCTGTATGGACTCGGTTGCTGGTAACCATGCAAAGCTGTTTAGTAAGCAGGTATGGTAATCATTGCAGTTATGTAGCACTGATTAACCCAATGTAATCAGTGACTTCTCTGCGACTCTGTAGACATTTCTGTTGTGTTCCTTTTTTATGATACCCTTTCAGACATATGCAAAAATCCCGGGATTTTTCACATGCACGCGCATAATCCCGGGACTAGCGTATGTCAGAATAGCTCTACCCGGGATCTTAGTAAATGGAATGGACCCAGGATTTAACCGGCTTTAAAATCCTGGGTAGTTTGTCTGTATTAGTCAGGTACTTGGTTAGTCTCTACTTACTCACCAAACATGCTTTGTCAGTGCTGTATAATTTGCACCAATGAAAGACTTATACTGGCATTTCTATATGCTACAGAAGATCCTCTAATGTCCATAGGGTTGTGCTGCTGCTGGAGCGAACACTGAGCAGAGACGGACTGATTCCATACAATGTGGTTAAACATTGCGCAGAGTATGACTGAATGTGCCACTTGTAGCTGTGACAGCCTGCTCTTGTTAGCAATGTGTAAAGGCCATTTTTGTAGATGAAATATCACTTTTATTTAAGTGATTTATATTCTGCTGTGATTTTATTTTATTTTTTTGCTAAATAAAATGAATATTCTCCAATTTTTGTCACACTGGATATTCTTTTTTTGTTTTCTTAAATCTTTTTGACTGTTCTGTGCTGCTTGATAAATTCACACGGTGTGGTATGAAGAGTCGTCATTCAGAGTTTCGACATTCATAGTCTATCCTATCCCTACACCAGGCCCTAAAAATATTTACTGTCGACGTTATGTACACATCAACATTAGCAGCTCCAGATGCGGGGCTGCAGAACAGTTTAAAATTCAAATAGGGCAGAAACACCAACTGCCAGTGAGTCCGTTTGGAATGGCTCCCCTATTTGCTCACCCTTTTGGTATTGAATATACCCCTATGTATAATCCCCCTAAAATTCAGGGGGGGGCGGGGGGGGGGGGGTGTTTTAATGATGATTGGAATTGGCACTGAAACATTTTAGCGTGTTTACTAGAATTTTGTTTCCATGGTAGCGTCTGCAACAATTTCCATAAATGTTCCTCAGGGTGCTTGACTTTTACAAGAACTAGTTCCATGATGTAAGCTGACAGTATCTTTGCTCTCCTTGCCCTGTTCTATGTAATATCTGGAATACCATGTCATGGAATGGGGCCACACACCCCAGTGTCTATTGTGGGAAGATGTGACAAACTACACCCCATATTAATAGCTTAATACATAGTTGTTTGTATCACAATTAATTTGAAACCTTTACACCAAGAAATAAAGACGTTTTATTTATAGTTTATATCATGCTAGCTTTAATTTCAACATCGGACTGGAAATAGAATTTATGCTGACATCGATTTATAGATGTTGTAGGCAGATGAAGGTGTTCATAGAGTAATTTGCAACTCCAGCTGTTTAATGCCATACGTGGGCAAGGCAGTGTCCAATGGCCTGAAACATAGAATAAAAAATTATTACATTGTATGTATGTATTCGTCTGTTAGCATTTAATTTCCCCAAGTATTATTGTGGTTATATGTGAGCTATTTCCACACCCACCTTGCACTCTCTTGCAGTGTCCAGGCTTTGGCACCAATATTTTGGTCCAGCTGTACACCCAGAATTCTCTGGGGTGGTTTTAGATGGAGCTGGACAGGCACCGACTGCCTGTGGGTAGAAATAAGGATTGTTCGGTGTTGTCCCACAATAATTAAAGTTGTAGCTTTTCTTTATTCTAAAGTTTATGTAGATTGGGGCTCTCCAACTATTGTGGTACTACAAGTTCTAGATCGCTTTTGCCTTTTAGTTCCACAACAATTTGAGACCAATGTTTATGACCTGTTCATTTATCCATGTAAACTTAATATCCGCTTCCTTTACATACCTGGCAGGTCATCTTGTTATCCCAGGGCTTGAGGAGAAGCTCAGATAGTGGTCTCCTGTGTTCTTGTAGGAACGCATGACACTGAGAAGACAGAAAAGGACCCAGTATATAAAGGGCACTTCATACTGTAATATTGGGGGTTATTCAGATCTGATCGCAGTACAAATTTGTTCTTAAAATGGGCAAAACTATGTGTACTGCAGGTGGGACAGATGTAATGTGCAGAAAGAGTTAGATTTGGGTGGGGTGTGTTGAAACTTTAAATCTAAATTGCAGTGTAAAAATAATGCAGCGAGTATTTACCCTGCACAGAAACAAAATAACTCACCCAAATCTAACTCGCTCTGCACATGTTACATCTGCCCCACCTGCAGTGCACATGGTTTTGCCCATTTTTAGAACAAATTTGTACTGCGATCAGGTCTGAATAAGGGCCATTGTGTATTCTGAAGCATACTATTGAGGCTATGTTCTTAAGTGCTGTATTGGGGTTTGGCCATGTGGGGGCACTGTGTCACTGGCATATTTGAATAGTGTCTTTCTTGGCCAGACCTGCAGCACAGTTTTGTAGTAACAAATGTCACTCTGAAGGTAGTGGCAGAGCTATGTTCTGCATTATTCTGACATTTCCCTGAATATGCAAGGAATGAACTAGGAGAATATTTTATTTTTACAACTTGTGTGCATACTATGCAGCAGACATCATGGTATTCTGTGCTGAATGCTGTCCATTTGTATTCTTGCTCATTTGTGACAGGGTTTGCTATTAGGGCATGTTTAAAGAGCCTATACCAGTGATGAAGAACCTTGGGAATCCAGCTGCTGTTAAACTAAACATCCCAGCATGCCCTGCAAAAGTTTAAGCATGGACAAATAGCAAAACTGTTGCATGGAATGCTGGGATGTGTAGTTAAACATCAGCTAATCCCGAGAATTTTCAGGGTTTGAAAGTCTGGGCACTGGAGCATAGCCTGGAAAATTCTCGGGATTACCACTGAAGGGGTTTAAATATTTTGTATATAATGATCTTCCGGCTCTGTGTATAAGGTGTGTACATAAATGCATTTCATGTTTATACTTGGGTCCCATCCACAAGATATCACATTTTTGGTATGCAAATATTGCTAACAATGGAAAAATCCTGATAAATCTGGTCCCAAGTATTTTGGATATGGGAGACTCAATCTGTGTCATTGTCCGTATAAGTATATGTAGCCAGGACAAATGTCACTCATTGCCCACCTCTTGCCAGTCCAACGAGTCAGTGCACACTCCGGACAGAACAGCACTTATTTCTTCCTGCGTCATGTTTACTCCTCTTGTAGGCTTCACAATGGAAGTGATGGTCAGGCACATATCACAGGTCCCATCATACTCCGGGTCTGGGATCATGCCTGTACAAACGTGAGATGTATCATTTATGTACAGTAGAAGGAACACCAAAACCAAACATCTTCATAGCCAATGTACGTGCCTCAGCATGAGAGGGGTGCCGGACGGCATTCCGACAGTCATTCCTCCGACGTCGGATTCCCGACTGCTCCCTCGTGGGGGTCCATGACCCCCATAGAGGGAGAATAAAATAGCCCCGCAAGGGGCTTCATTGCGCTTCCCCCGCTGTGCAGTTGGGATTCCAACGTCGGAGAAATGACTGTGGGTCATTTATACCACACCTGCATGAGAGATGGAGGTGGCAATTGCAGCCTCTCTGGCTGGTTGTATAGTGCTCACTTGTTACCACACTTCACTGGTTAGAAACTACTGTTCCTTCGTGCCAGCAGCTGACACTTCTTATGTATGTCACTGGCTCAGTGTAGTAACCAGTTATAAATTCACTTAATAATGGTCTTTTAATCTTTAACGGACACTTGACATCGGTGCTCTATATGTTGTAAATTCTTATTATTATAATAATTTAATAATTAAGTAGAATTGAGCAAATCTGTTGTCTAGGAAGCAGCGAACAGCACCTGATTCTGGTCGATTCGGTAAGTCCCAGAGTGCCGCCCTGCCCAGTTCCCCCCGCCGCCGCCGTATCCCTTTGCAACCATGCGAGGGGTTGTGTTATGAAAACATCTCCTCACAGGTGCCCGCAGCAGGAGTAATCATTTGATGGTAGGCACATCGAGTGATTTCTCCTGGGCTCGCAGATATGTCAGTGGAAACTGACTTACATTTGTGGACTCTGTGAAGACCGGGCGGGTGGCTGTCATCATGTGATGACAGCACACTGTATTACTGCCACATTTGCATGGAAATGCCCAGGGTTTGCATGGGGATGCCCAAGAAAAGCTGGGTGTTCCCATGTACCCCGGTGCTTCCACCACCCCCACATCCCCCATACTGTAATAACTGATAAGATTGCCATACATGTATAAATAGAATAAACAATACTCACCGGCCGCACAGTTGTCCTCTGTAACGCACATGAATAACAGCCCGCACACCAGTTTCGGACCCAGTTTTCCCAGTATGGTATCTATTATAACGATTGTATACTTCTCAACCAAGCACTGGCACACCCCGGAAATTGCCCCTGGCAGGACTCGGCATAGATTTGATGCAGCCTCTGCAATGGCGCTCTGCAAACAGTACATGTCACAGTAAGGGGTACAGTGAGAGCCTCACATCTCAGGGGTCATATTACCTTGCTTTATAACCTGACTGCAGATGTTCTTGGGCCCTGTACACAGTGGAGATAGGCAATTTTTGGGCCCGGACAATGTCGAGAATATTATAGCAGAGTTTAAGTGGACTCCAGGCCCGGACCTTCAACTTCACCGTGCCTGGGGAACAAAGTTTCTCTGAAGGACCAGAACATCTCTCAAGTAACTGTGAGGTAGATTTATGACCCGGCGATCAGGGGAATATGCACTATCCCCGTGCGTTATGGCAGGGGATAGCGCTTCCCCTGATATGACACCCACTGAGCGGGTGTCTAACATGCGGCGGTGTGGGGCAGGAGGCATAGCGAAGTGAGCCGGCCGGGGGGGGAAGGAGACCGCGCATCAGTGTTAACTGTTGCGCTGTCTCCATGAGGGGACATCGCCGGAGGGGGGAGTTAGCGCTCCCCCGTTTTGGCGGACAAGATGTTAATACATCTTGTCGGTCTCCTGCTTCACCTCGCTAATGAGGCGAAGCAGGAAGTGTAAACACGCCGCTATAATAAATCTATCCTTAATACCATTTATGGTTACTCTGATTTTTTTAAGGTGGCAGTCAGATAGGGGTACAGGTGCAAAATGGTATAACGCACATTCTCTATGATTTCTGCATAAGTTAGAATATCACATATGTCCCTTCAGTTCGCCCTGTGATGTGCCCATCGCAGCCAACCATTCTGATGGTTATGGAGAAAGATGGCGTAAATTTAATAAGATGATGTCTACTGTCTGCTCATAGCAACCAATCAGATTCTATCCTAGTATCTTCTAGAACCTTGACGGCTAACCATGACACTGCAGATGTTGTTGAACTACACATCCCAGCATGCTTTGCATCATATTTAACATGACCAAATAGCAAAACTGTAGCAGGGCATGCTGGGATGTGTAGTTCAACAACAGCTGGAGTATCAAGGTTCTGGAAGGTACTAAATTAAAAAGTATAATCCGATTGGTTGCTGTGGGCAACATCCCTTCTTCAATAGAACTCCCATTTTAGTAAATGTACCCCCATGAATGGAAGTTTGTTTGGTGGGAGATTTCTGTATGTCTGTGTAGGAGGAGATTTACCTTTGGGAATGTTGCCTCAAATTTTGCCAGAAAAGATTTACACATCCAGCACATTGGCTTCGGAATGGGCCAGTCTTCCTTCATGTTCTGTCAGACAGTGGTAAATACTCAAGTAGTACCCAAAACACAGTAATACAGCAACATCATGAGATTACAGTATTCATCTACTGCCAATAATACAGCCATAAAATGAGATAATTAATCTACTACCCATAATACAGTAATATTATTATTATTATTATTATTATTATTATTATTATTATTATCTTTTATTTATATGGCGCCACAAGGGTTCTGCAGCACCTGATAATACATAGATGTGCAAAAGAACAAAACAAGAAAATAGTGATTTACAGTCCAAATGAATTACAGTAATACAGCAATATAATGTTATTAATCAACTAGTACCCTTAATATATGATTGCCATCACCTGTGTTGAACCTGTCATACAGGTGATGGCAAACATATAAGTAAGAGGGAAGTCCAGGAACAGAGCATTTGGTATCTTATGGAATGGGTCTATCTAGTACCCAAAATACAGTAATATAATGACATTGGACTGCCTGTGGTCTATATACTTAATGAAAGAAATGTATTTTTGTCACACAGAAATATTCTGTATAATCTTGGACTAAAAGGTTATCTGTGGATCATGTGCAAGTGATAACTTTTATTTGGACGTCACCATACTAGGAATTTTACTTTTGGCAGGTCAGGGGTGTAGTACAGTGTGCACACCAGACACGCTGCTTCCAGGTGGGTATTATTTGGTATAAACATAAAGTGCAAGCTACAGGTAAAAACAATGTATACTTTCTCTACATTTTTTTGATATATATATATATATATATATATATATATATATACACACACACTCACACCCCTCTCTCTCGCTCTCTCTGTCACCTATATGCAGTAGAGTTAGCCATTGTGGGCTGAACCAATGGCGTCTCTAGTTCCTGAGGAAATGATTGGCTGCATTCTGGTTCAGGGCACACAGTAGCTACTTTCTCTGGGAAGGTGACAAGTGAATTTTAATAGGTAAAAGATGTTGAGGTTATGTCACCTGCGTTGCCTTTGCATGGATAGTATGAATACTATCGTGGACGAGAGGCAAGATGCTTTCCAAGATGAGGCTGCCTGGCATCTCTGGGCTCCAGTCAGTGTGTTGCTCAGAAGGGCAGAAGTTCATTTTAGAGCAGATGGAAATGGGGTTCTGCAAGCAAAGCATCACATTATTACAATTAATGCTGTGCATTATAAGTGAAAGCTTTGCCCTACATTGTTTTGTTGTGCAACATAATATTTCTAAGCTCTGAAAAGGAGATGTTGGCAATAGCAACCAGTCCGAATTGAGCTTTCATTATAGCATGGAGTAAGAAAACGAAAGCAAATCTCTCTTTGACTAGTGTGCACAGCGTCCTTTGGGAATTATGTATGAAGCCGTAAAAACATAATTGCCTACCTGACCCTCTCCATGAGGGAGAAAATGCTCTGTTCCTGGACTTCCCTGGTAATGTAGGATTGTCATCACCTGTGGTGAAACACTTTTCTCATCAATTACCTAGCTCATCACAGGTGATGGCAATCATACATTACCAGGGATCTCCAGGAACAGAGCATTTTCTCCCTCATGGAGAGGGTCAGGTAGGCAAGCAAGTATGAGTAAAAAGAGTGGAAAAGTGAACCCGTGGAGACCTTCCTCATAGCAACCAGTTATGATGTAGCATTTTCATACCCTCCAACATGACCCATTCCATAAGATACCAAATGCTCTGTTCCTGGACTTCCCTCTTACTTATATGTTTGCCATCACCTGTATGACAGGTTCAACACAGGTGATGGCAATCATAAATTAAGAGGGAAGTCCAGGAACAGAGCATTTTGTATCTAATGGAATGGGTCATGTTGGAGGGTATGCATTTCTAAGTGCATTCTATAAAATTATAGGTAGAAGCTGATTGGCTGACATGGGGAACTTTTACACTGGTCCTCTTTCCAAAGTTATAGAGAATTCTGGTCAAAGACCGATGCTCCTACTTCCACATCTACCACCTGCCACCACTTTCTGGGCAACAGGTGCTAGTTCTGCATTATTATCTTGTTGTGGTTGTGTAAAAAGGAAGGGGGGGGGGGGGGGGGGTTAACTTATAGCTTCATGGCCAAAAGTAAAAAGGTGCCTAATAGGGTGTGATGTCAAGCTGCTCCTGCTAGGGGTGTCAAACCCCTAAAGAAATACAGATATACAAAAACAAAGGTGGAGCGCTAAAAACCTGGATCAATTGGTTAATTGTCAATAACAATATATGGTATTTATTAGTAATATGTATAATTAATTGTTATGGTATAAAAAGTATATACAACAATCAATAATGGATTTTCATATAAGAATAATGAAAAGAAATGTGGGTAGAATACTTAGTGGTATGGAGTCCCGTGTGCAGTCCTTGTTTGGAAGTTCTTGGAGGTGTTATAATCCCTTGGGTAACTCCATATTACAGCTGGATAAATTAAGTGTCCATAAACCTTGCTGGATTTTTCGTGACGCTGGAGGATATGGGTAAGCCCCAATATGTGAGCCCCAGTTGGACTAGGGGTATCATCAACGATGGTGCGTATTTGTTATCCGCAGTGTGCAGGTGGTGGAATCCCAAAAATAAAGATGGATCTCAGCTGTTGGCCCAAGGGTGACAAGTTGCCAAATCAATCTCCAGAAACGTGGTGTCCAATAACAACCAAGACGGCCCAATGTGATAAAATCAGTAGGTGCTCCCTGAACTTCCAAACAAGGACTGCTCACGGGACTCCATACCACTAAGTATTCTACCCACATTTCTTTTCATCACTCTTATATGAAAATCCATGGTACTTGTTTCCTAGCACGGCGCCCGTCGTAGGTGATGGCGCCCGTCGTAGGTGATCGCATACCTTAAGTTAAGGTATGCGATGGACGCGGCCGACGCGATTTCAGGGCTATTTTTAGCCTTTTCCCCGACAATTAAAAAATCGCGTCCATCGCATGCCTTAAGTTAAGGCATGCAATGCGACCGATGCGATGGACGCGATTTTACATAGGGAACAATGTTAAATGGGCCAATGGACCCGATTTTTTCATTGCATACCCACCCTTATGGGTATTTTACATGACAAATGCCCCCCCCCCCCTCATTGTTAACGCCACCCCACGATGAACGGCAACCCGAAGCGTGGCAAGCACAGCGGTACGCGTCCTCCGACCTTTTCATACCCCCACTATCCACGTCGGCGTGGAGTTGATTTTATATAATGTGGCGAACGTAGCTAGCCACCGAGCCCGAAGCGTGGCGAGCCCTGTGAGGGGACGTGTAATACCTGTGAAGTAATGCACGTCCCCTCGCTGCGCTCGCCACACTATATAAAATCAACTCCACGCCGACGTGGATAGTGGGGGTATGAAAAGGTCGGAGGACGCGTACCGCCGCCCCTTGTGGGCTCGCCACGCTTCGAGTTGGCGTTGATCGTGGGGTGACGTTAGCAATGGGGGGGCATTTGACCCATCAGTGTTGGGAAACAATAAAAATTGGGGTCTGGGTGCCATTTAACATTGGGGCCAATGTAAAATCGGGTCTCAGGGAACATTTTACATTGATTACAATGGAAAAATTGCGTCCATCGCATCGCATGCGATTTAGTTGCATGCGATGCGATCGACACGATTTCGGGGGGTCCCGATGGATAAAATTTTTAGCGCTGGCGCCGTGCTAGGAAACAAGTACCAAATCCATTATTGATTGTTGTATATAGTTTTTATACCATAACAATTAATTATACATTTTACTAATAAATACTATATATTGTTTTTGACAAATAACCAATTGATCCAGTTTTTTAGCGCTCCACCTTTGTTTTTGTGGTTGTTTTGGTTAGTTGCAAATTGGTCTAATCCAGTAAAACCTGGAATGATCTAGCTACAGGCTGTTTCAGCCCTGCCGGATCCAAAGTCTAAAGGCCCCCATACACTAGTCCGATTTGACCTGAATCAGATAGTTCGGGCCGAGAAATCGGCCCAAATCGGATATATGTTTGACATCCGATGCGCGGTCCCGTGCACATCGGATGGGATCCGGAGGTCGGACCTGCATGCAGGTCCAATGTCTGACTCGGATCCCTATCCTGTCGGAGGGGAATGGGGTTGAATGCGATACATCGCATGTGAAATGACTGTGTGCAATGTTTCGCATGCGATCCTGCCACCAAAGAAGGTCCGGTCAACTCAAGGGGGGTCGAAGGGCCATTCATTGCTGGGATACATACAAGTAGTGTATGGCAAGATTTAGGGGTATATTTATTAAAGCTTCTAAAAATTAAAAGAGTCAGCGGCCGGCTAGGGGGTTAAACGGCGAGGATCGCTGAAAACCATCGTCCCTCGCCAGAGGACAGCAACGATTCCCCAAACTGCGAGGTTCGCGGCTAATGCAGGGAGCCCGCTGCATTTACCCATGAGCCACGCTGTTTTAGCAGCCGCACACCCGTTTCCACATCACTGTAAAAACCCATCGACAAGGAAACGGTGGGTGCAGGAAGGTCAGTTGAATACTGACCTTGCGAGCTGTGACAGCGAGTAGTCAGCACTGCTCACAAAAAGCATTGAATACATGGATGCTACTTACAATCTGGCTTTCCATGATGCTGATGAGAATGCCCTCATACTCCTCCACCAGCTGGAAGCACTGATCAATGAGAGCGGACACAGGAATGTGGGTGCACTGATTGTGCAGGAACTTCTTGATGGATGTCTGCAGACATGATATACATGTTTAATACATATTTCAAGTCTCTAATACTGCACAATACTGTATACTGCCATAGCACAATGTTGCATGCTGGGCCTGCTAAAATACAATATTGCTCTTATGTCAGACACCACAGAGCTGGCAGTAATATCCTTAATTAAATGTATAGCTGCCTACACTCCTGCATTCTGCAGGAGACTCCCTAAAATAGAAGCAGTCTCCCTCTCTCCCTGATTAGTCTAGTAATCTCCCTCATTTCACATAACCCACATTACTGTATGTAGCTGTTACATTTTTGGGGAAAAAAGGAATGAGAGATACTGTAGATACATTTACATTGAATCATCAGCACCATTTCCCAGCATTGGTGATAAAACACAATGATCCCTATGGCTACATGCATTCTTGTGGCCATTTATATGGAACCACGTGTAAAACACAATAGATGAACAATCCCTGACACAGATCAGTGGCTTTTCTTTAGCAAGTATAGTAGCTCTTACTAACGGCTTTGGGGCTCATCTACATTTGGATATAAGTAATTTTAAAATATTCCTCTCAGATGTCGCAGTGCACACCCACGCTTCTAGGTGCCACGTTCACAATCTCTTTTCACAATCTCTCCATATATGGAACTAGACACGCGCTTTGGGAGGAGCATGACACGCCCCCTCAATGAGGTGCTGTGGACAATTCTGCTACCAACTATAATCTCCCTGAAACTAGTTTTCAAAAGTAGGCAAGTATGATTAAATGCGGGGGAGCAGGAACAGGGTCACTAAAAGTAGTATGTTCTTAGTTCACAGTGTGACAGCTGCTTTGTCCCTGTTACCTGGATAGATGATGACTTCACCATGTTAAGCATCACTGCGACAATCTGCTTGCACTGGTCACACAGGGTCTCCTGTCCGGGGAAAGAGACCGAGAGACAGGGTGAGTGAGGGACATAATTGGGACAAATTATGTTTATTTTTTTTATTACCAGAGTGCACTCATATTCCACAGAGAATGTTAGACGTTCAGTCCCTTTCCCAGTGCAGCTTACAATCTATATTCCCTGCCACAGGCACACACCAGGGTTCATTTTCATTTACAGCCAATGGTACACGGCGCCCACGATATTTGGTAGCACACCATATAATCGCATCGCATCGCATGCCATACACCCGATGCACTGCGATTTAAAATTGCATAAGCCCTCTATACGATGTTTAATTGCATAAGCACCCTAATCGGGGCTTACAATGTTAAATGCACCCCCACGCCACCCCCAGTGTGAACGTGAACCCGAAGCGTGGCGAGCGCAGCGGTACGCGTCCTCCGACCTTTTCATACCCCCGCTATCGACGTCGGTGTGGAGTTGATTTTATATAGTGTGGCGAGTGCAGCGAGCCCCGCGAGGGGACGCGTATTACTTTACATGTATTACGCTTCCCCACGCGGGGCACGCTGCGCTCGCCACACTATATAAAATAAACTCCACGCCAACGTGGATAGTGGGGGTATGAAAAGGTCGGAGGACGCGTACCCTCGCCACGCTTCGGGTTCATGTTCACACTGGGGGTGGCGTGGGAGTGCATTTAACATTGTAAACCCCCATTAGGGTGCTTATACAATTTAAAATCGCATTGCATCGCATTGTATGGCATTGTATGCCATATACAATGGTATACAGTTTTAAATTGTATACCATCGGGTGCCAATCGCATCGCATGCCTTATGGTCTGCGATGCGATGGGCGCCGTGATAGTACACAAGTACCCAGCCAATTAATCTAGTCATAGATTTTTGGAGTATGGGAGAAAACTGGAGAGTACCCAGAGAAAACAGATGGGGAGAATATACAAACTCCACACAGAGTGGTGGCAGGAATGATATAAATCAGTGCTTACATTATAGCCCAACACTTTTCCCTTGTTCGGCACTGGAGCCCTGTTTTTCATCTGTGCACAGGTCCTGATTTTGTTCATACAGTGGCAGATCAAGTATAGAAATGTAATGTATGGTGACTGGGAGGTAACGGGTGGCTAAATGACCCAGGGAGAAATGTACGGTGAAATGTAATAGGGTCCAAGTTTGCCAACTGTGCTGGATACCGGCTCTGTAAAGTATTACCACTTCATCCGAGTTCTTCTGGCATCCCGCACCTCGGACCCTACTACATTTCGCCGGTTATGTCCTATGGGAATGGCGCTGTCATTTTGCTGTCATGTCAGTGACAGTGTTTGCATACAGAGATGCACAGCTGCTCACATAGGAGGCCACTCGGAGGCTAAGAAACTGCAGCTGCCATAGAACGAATGGCGGATCCAAAGAAGCACCAGATGGTAATCTGTAGACGCTGTGAGTGAGTATCACAGCCCTTGCATATTGGGGTGCACTGATGTAAACCAGGTAAGGGCTTTGTAGTGGGATTAGCATAAAGTGGCAAATGCGGTATCGGAAAAAGATGCGAGGATGGCAGCGTTGTGTACGGATCAAGATTGTGAAACTCATACAAGAGGTATAAGTGCCTAAATAAGCAGCTTGCACTGTGGTGTAAACCAGTGGTTCTCAACCTCGGTCCTCAAGGACCCCCAACAGTGCACATTTTCCAGGTCACCCGGTAGGTGCACAGGTGCACTCATTCACTGGCACATTTTAAAAGGTGGAGCTAATTGCCAGCAGCAGAGCTCCGGAGGTGGGGGGTGTTGCCAGTGGGGGGAAGTACCGGAGCTCTGGTGCGGTCTGTCTGTGTCTCTGGAGTTGTGATTTTAACTGGTGGGGCTGCAGCAGGAGCCACCACTGACTACTACTGTAGTACAGGTTGAGTATACCTTATCCAAATATCCATTATCCAAATTATTCCGATAGCCATACATTCCAGAAAGTGGGGGAAAAAATTCTTGATAAAAGCACTACTGGGGACATCTGTAACAGCACTACTGGGGGCATGATATGTAACTGGCACTACTGGGGACATCTGTAACAGCACTACTGGGGGCATGATATGTAACTGGCACTACTGGGGGCATCTGTAACAGCACTACTGGGGGCATGATATGTAACTGGCACTACTGGGGACATCTGTAACAGCACTACTGGGGGCATGATATGTAACTGGCACTACTGGGGGCATGATATGTAACTGGCACTACTGGGGGCATGATATGTAACTGGCACTGTAACTGTGCCTGAGACAGTACCAAAACTTTGATTCATGTTTTGAAACCTTGTTTTATGCACAAACAAAATATATTTGTGTGTATTTCATGTGTTTGATGTGTTTGTACAACATAAATGCCAGATACCTCAGGATACATCATTGAAATATAAAAGTATTCTGAAATACGGAATAATCCCTTATCCAAAATTTTCCTGGTCCCAAGCATTTTGGATGAGGGATACTCCACCTGTATATGCAAAGTTACCTTATGCCGTGTTCTCACTGCGAGTGAGAAATACACGGCTTTTACCCGGCATTAAAATGCCGGGGACTGGTGAGCTGGACTCCTGTTCTCACTGCAAGGCAAATTCCCGGGTGAAGAAGTTCTACCCGGGAATTTGCCTTTAAACACGGGTTTTTCGGCAGTGTGAACGGGTCAACCCGTGTCTGCATATCCGGATCTCAGACGCGGGTAAAAAGAAGGGTTTTACCTGTGTATGAAATCCGGATATGCGACCCGTTCACACTGCCAAAAAACCCCTGTTAAAAGGAAAATTCCCGGGTCTACATGCTAGACCCAGAAATTTGGCAGCAGTGAGAACGGGGTATAAATTATAATTCAGAGAAGATTCAGTCACATGGTTGACACTAATCATGTTGACATTTATAATGCAGGGTTGCCTAACTGACCCTCTCCATGCGGGAGAAAATGCTCTGTTCCTGGGCTTCCCCGGTAATGTATGATTACCATCACCTGTGGGGAGCTAGGTAATTGATAAGAAAGGTGTTTCACCACAGGTGCTGGCAATCACATTACCAGGGAAGACCAGGAACAGAGCATCGTCTCCCTCATGGAGAGGGTCAGGTAGGCAGCCATGTCATAATGTCCACACTAGAATGTCAGCGTGGGTCAACGTGTCAGATACTATATCAGCATTCTCAGACTGTCGACGTGTTCACACTGTCACAGTGTGAATCGCCAACATTCAGATCTTACCTCTCCTTTATTCCACACATTCTGCTTGCAGTGATCCACTGCTCCACACTGAGCGGCCGTCATCATGTCCTGACACCAGAACTCTGGACCCTGGGCACATGGGTCCTTCACCAGAACCTTCCCAGACGCAGCTATTCCAGGATTTAAGAGAAGAACTATAATAATGGCATCAGTTCAGTAATGTACTGTAATATACTATGCTGTATTCATCCACAAACTCTTATTCTGGATATATTAGTGTGAGTAATGCCATGTCAGATAAAATGACACTGACAGCCTGAAAGCCAGTAGATGTTGTGGCCGTTCTCTGAGATATCTCACAGCGTATGGTACCATACACGATATCTCTGTACCTCCCATGGGAAAGAGACATTTCCGCGTGCCTCCCCTGTGACGGATGATCTGATCAGCCAACCTTGTAGAAGATTGCAGCGTGCCAGAACATCCAATGGTAGCTGATCAGTTGCAGCAATACAGTGTGCGATTACTGGCCCAGTCCACCAATAATCTTTAGATCAGGCCAACAATTGCATAATGTATGACCGGCATTAGTTGCTTACCCCATGGGGGAGATGGCAAGATTACTTTTTTTTTTGCAAAAAACACAAAGATGTCCAATACAGCACATTGGTGAGGTGATAGCCCTACTCTATTCTTTGTACAGATGGCACCATTGGCTAATCAGCGATAAAGCAGATACCTGTTTTATACTACACAAGTGACATTCCAGTGAGGCTGGGGGAGATAAAACCCACAGCACTAGCGTTCCATCAGTAAGGAGTCAGACTCATTTGCACCAATGGAATGTTACTTGAGTAAATTAAGGTGATAGGGCCTATTGCCCTACACAGGGATTCATTTATCACTACACTGCACTGACTGCTGGTGACACAGACAATAGTAATATATTTGATTCGATAGGAAGTCAAATAATTAAATAACATAACTAAAAGCTATACATCATCTCGTCCATAGAGCATGTGCAGTATGAAATCTGAATTGTGCTCAATTCTGAGTAACCCAGAGATACTGATCACAATCTCTGATTCTGAACCATTATTACCCTGGTTAGTACAAATCTCCGCACGTGTATGTGCTCCCCATGGGAGATCTGGGTAGCAGGAAATCGCCTACCCTAAATAGCTTAGTAAATTGCTTAGCACACATCTCTAGGTGTGTATGCCCCTTTTGTGTCATGTTTAATTCTGTTACTTATAATAGTGATGGACATAGTCTTCTAGATAACTGTAATGTACTGTAATTATTGTAGAGAATGTAGGCATATGCACTAATAGTAACTGATAGTGTACAGCATTCTGCAGCCTGAGGACACCACCTGTCTTCATCATTACACTGCTCATGTCTCTCCTCACATCTCCAGCATAGCATCCTAGGATAAGGGGGAATCACTCACCTGCAATCACGCACAGGAGACATAACAGGCTCAGGCGTGTTCTTTCCATGTTTAGTTGTAACAGGATTCATCCCCTAACTGCTATCTCTATATACCTGGGCAGGAGGGGTGGCAGATGCAGGCGGCACTCCCAGATTTAAGGTACCACTCCCACTGTGCTCACTGGCCGGGACTGTCGGTATTATACAGCTCCCAATGTTATGTCACCACACAACACTCACCCTGCAAGTCTCTGCTACCCCTGCACACTGACCCGCTCACTGTATGCCTCACTGGTGTCCTGTATGTCTGCAGTAAGCAGTGGCAGAACAGTGTCTGTGCACAAGTTATTTAGGGCCAGATGTACTAAACCTTGAAAAAATAATAAAATAGAGAGTGATAAGCCACCAACTATTCAGCTCCTACCTGTCATTTTTGAAACACAGCCTCTGACATGACAGTTAGGAGCTGATTAGCTGGTGGCTATTACTGCTGCCTGTCCTTGTGTTTCCCTCCCATACCCATATAGATTGTAAGCTTGCAGCAGGGCCCTCCTACCTCCAAGTCTGTCTGTTGTTACCCAGTTTGTTTATCACTGTCTATGGAATCTGCTGTGATATATAAGAAACTGTAACTAAATAAATAAATATCTTGGTGGGATTGTATACTACACAGTATCCAAGACTTTTTTTTATGTCTGTGTGAATTGCTGTACTACCTACATCCTATGTGTTACGTGCGTGGTGTTGATGCTTGTAAAGCGCCTTGAGACCTGTTGGAGAAAGTGCGCTATATAAATAAATTGTACTTATTTACTAAAAGGTTTCTGCATCAAACACTGTGCCTATGTGGGAATATAGAGTCTGATTGAGCACGCATCGCAAAAGCAAAATCTTTCTCTAATGGGCAAAACTATGGGCCTGATTCAGACCTTATTGCTACTCTGTGAAAGCGCAGAGCCCTGCGGTCAGATAGACACCGTCCCGGCAGAGTGAGAACCCGCCCTGTACAAGGCTTGCGAAAATCACACTGATTGGCGGCTAGCGGCAAATCCATACACAACTCACTCAACATCTAATGACTTTCACTGTCTGCGCCCGGAAAGGGGGCGGGACGTATGCAAATGAGGGCGCGGCTTATGCTAATTAGCCACAACCTCATTTTCATACGAGAATAGACGCTGTGCGCATGCGCACAGCATCTATTCTATTAGATTGGGGGGTCTCCCAACTGCCACCCCCCGCAGCGGGACAATGCCTGCCGCGGGTGGGACAGCGGGACAGGGCCCGAAAATCGGGACTGTCCCGCTGTAATCGTGACAGTTGGGAGGTATGGAAAGGGTAGTGGATAGGTGGAATAGCCTCCCATCAGAGGTGGTAGAGGCAAATACAGTAGAGCAATTTAAACATGCTTGGGATAAGCATATTGATATCCTTACAAAAAAATTAAGGATCAAATATGGTTTGAGGTAATAGGTTTAAAAAAGGGGCAGACTAGATGGGCCAAGTGGTTCTTATCTGTCATCAAATTATATGTTTCTATGTTTTTAGCATACAGGCATACATACAGGAATATACTGTATACTGCAGCCTTCCCTGCCCCCTCAGAACTGACATTATATACAATGATATCATTAGTATTTTACCCACGCTAGACACACACAAAGGTATGAGATCTCCCTCAGTGTTCTCTCAAGTACTCTGGTATTTGAAAAAGATTTCAAAATCTTCTCTTATCAAGTGTCCAGCAAACATTTCACATATGTACTCTACATAGTGTCTCAGGCCAGGTAACTCTTACATTACCAGGAAGGACTGTTACACATTGTTTTAAAAAATTGATAACACACAGCAAGGTTTATCAGATTTAATCAATAATATATAAAACCATAGGCGTAGCTATCCAATCATACTACACCATGCCTGACCTGCTGTGTGTGTGAGTGACAATCATTGGCTGTGCTGAACACATCCCTCCTCCCAGCTGATTGACTGGTACTTTAGAACTTTTAATTTTAATACTTTTAAGGCTTAGTACATATCGCCCATTGGTGCCTATCCTTGCGTTTCCCTCCTATATCCATATAGATTGTAAGCTTGCAGCAGGGACTTCCTACCTCCAACTCTGTCTGTTGTTACCCAGTTTGTTTATCACTGTCTACAATTGTGAAGCGCAACGGAATCTGCTGCGATATATAAGAAACTGTAAATAAATAAATAAATTGGGTGGTGGGCACTGTGGGAAGGTATACCTAGTCCACGGTAATGCTGTGGACACACAGTTCTATTTACTCCTCGTTATAAAATGCTAAAAGTATTTATTTCTTAGACAGACCATAGGCCCGACCAAAAAATTATTCAATCAAATGGATTCATATGTTTAAGTATAACATATTTATTATACAATCCCCCTAGACACACAAATCTAGCACAAAATGTATAATAAAAAAAACACAATATACCTACAATAAAAAATTAAAAATGCGCACGTACATTTAGATATTACATTCTTATGAAAACATATAAATATTTATCTTATAATGAATTTTAGTACAATTTGATATAATCTAACAAACTACCTTCAGACATGAAAGTAATACCCCTTTCATATTGCAGCTGTAACATGGTATATTGCCGTTTTTTTAGTGCTTTAAAACGGTTCCAGCTGCAATGTGAAAGCTACATTGTCAATTTACCGGTTACAGAAAACCGGTATTTTGACACGTGTTAAAAGCAGGATCCTACACGTTTCTGAGCCGTTTTCCCTGCAGTCTGAACAGCTCAGAAACGGTATTTGCTACAAATGATAACCACACTTGATCCCGCCCACAAGCAGGGAAAAAACATTTAAAATGACATTGTATGGCTTTCTATGGGTGAAACGGGTTGAATCTGAAAGGTACAAAATGGAATTTAAACTGCAATATACCTTTACATCATGCAATATGAAAGGGGTTTAAGATATGACATACCCAGTTATTTAAAAGGGTTGGCCTGCATGGTTGAATTATACCATGTTGTAAGGTGGAAATTTTGTTGCAGGAGTGTTTTAGTTTCTGGGGGTAGAGTTATAATATATTGCTACCAAGTGTCAAATAATTTTTTTTTCGCTTTTCTTTTTGCAGGGAGACTTCAGACCAGTCCATAGTGAATAAGTAAGATAGCCTAGGGAATAATAAGGTATTCGATACCGGTTCAGGGGATATCCATTGGGATAATATTGTCTTTTTGGCCGCTGCAGCTAGTTTATTGAGTATAGTTAAGGGAAAGAAAAGAGTGTCTTTTGTTGGTGCACCTGGAGATAAAGATATATAATAAAACGTCACTTTTATTTAATTTATTAAAATAGTTTGCGAATATAAAAAGGAATTGACAAGACATAAGACAACATGTAGTGAGATAAAAAAGGATGAAAATCCTTACACCTAGTGGAAACCCCACTGTCTATTATCCCAATCAATTTTATTAGCCTGTGTGGCTCAAAAAAAGGGTATATTCCCGTTTGAATATAACGTGGATCAGGGATGTTGCTAATATGTATTAAATGTTGCAATTAACCCTGGGCTCTTTCTAGCAGCCGCTGGAAAGCGCCTGAGCACGGGTAAAATTCCGTCTCAGCGCTCCTGCAGGCTTGCTGGAGCCAGTAGTACCACGTCCTGTAATTCCCCCACTGAGCAGTGTGAGAGGAGAGCCTGTGTGCACTTCCTCGCTCAAGTGGTTTGAGAGTAAACAGGGACACTGACGGTTCTGGCGCCAGATACCGTCTCCGTGTCTATTTTCTAGGCTCCGTGTCCAACGGTAAGCCTAACGCAGCCAACAGGTTAAAAATATACAATTTATAAATGGGGAAGGGAGAGTGGGGTATTAGACACACTAGGTGTGTAGAGTAGTCGAGCGTACGCTTTCGCAACAAAGCTTCCTCAGGACCACCGGGCAAGCCGCCGGAAGCTCCTTAAGTACCGGTTCCTCCATGAATATTCATAGTATGCAGATTCAAGTTGATCACTATTGGTCAATTCATGCGGGTGTCATGTATTGTGCATTTGTCTACACCTACTTTCAGTGATTTTCAAACACTTATGTTTAGCGCAGTGTCCTTCAGTTTGTTTATCAGGGTTGCCTTGGCAATCCCTGTTCCTTTGGCTGCGCTGTCTTACAAAATTATAAAGTGATATACCCATGTGGGTTTCTAAGTCTATCTAGCTACCACTGTATTAATATTCGCAGCGGGAGGGAGAGCCGTGGGCTACCGCCGTGCATGCTTCAATCCGTACAGTCGGAAAGTCACAGTCTCCGTTCAGCAATGATGTCACTGGCAAAGGGATATTAATTCATTATACAGAGAGAGACGCGGCTCTTATTGAGTAAGACACTAGCGTATGATTAAACTGTGGGGTTTGGCTATTGCCTGGACGTGCTGTAGGTCTACTCGTATGTAGGCAGATCGTCCCGTGTGTATGCTGTCCATTATGTCACAATAATTGCATCCGTGGTACTGATTATATTAAAGGTAGATGTATCAGCGGTGGTCATCCTGCATGCTCTGTACAGTATGGACAGTGTACCTTATTGTGGGGGTAATAAAATCTTATCAGGTGCATGCATGGTTCAATGAGGTCATCATGCTGCATATTGCTATGATATGTCATTCTTGCGGTATTGGAGTTTGTACTGTCGCAAACAAAGATCAGGGACAAAAATAAAGTATGTATTGATGTGCGTCTTATTTTTCCTTTCAGCATCGACAGGGACACCGCGGCAACACTGGACACGAAACGCAGACCAGCCGGCCTGGTGAGCGTGTTGGTAGAGATGGGTAAGTGCGAGTGCTATTCATTATTTGCACACTTGGGTATTGCTCACGCATATATGTGGAAAAGTTGGTGGAGAAAATCGGGAAGTGTACACAGTCCTAAGCCGCTTATGCTGTTATATATCACTCCTCTGTTGCTTCAGCAGTATCCGACATGTAATATGGTTCAATCCGACTGATGGATGTTCCGTAGTACTGAGTGTATTGAAGGTAAATGTATCAGTGATGGTCATTCGGCATGCTCTATACAGTATAAATAGTGTTACTTATTATGGGGGTAATGCGATCTTATGCATGGTTCAATGAGGTCATCATGCTGCATATCACTATGATATGTCATGATAGCAGTGTTAGGGTTTGTGCTGACGCAAACATTGTTGGAGACAAAGATAACGTGTGTATTGATGTACATCTTATCTTTTCATTTAGCATCGGCTGGGACACCGCGGCAATACTGGACACGCAGCGCAGACCTGGTAAGTATATTGGTAGATATGGGTTAGTGCGTGTGCTATTCATTATATGCACACTTGGGTATTGCTAACGCATATATGTGGATAAGTTTGTGGAGGAGATCGGGAGGTGTACACAGTCCTCAACCGTTCATGCTGTTCTATATCACTCCTCTGATGTTTCAGCAGTATCCGACATGTAATAAGGTTCAGTCCGCTTGATGGATGTTCCTTGTAGTAAGTTATGTGCAGAACGTTGTGTGTTCAGAGCACACAAAGGAGAGGCATGTAAGTTTGTGGTGTCGTGGATGTGAATAACCCAGTTCTGGGACTCATGATGAGAGGGTCGTATGTATTCCTGAATGCCCCGTCTCTTCGAATTTCATTCTTAGTAACACGCTGGTGACATTAGACACCGCGCACACCTGGTAAATGTACATATAGGTGGATACTGGCTGGTACATGGATTTGTTAGTTGTATAATTTGCATATGAGTTTACTGTGAGGCATGATATTTGTGGTGTTGTCGATAATTCAAACCCGGTATCCCTGGTTGACACGTAGTAGAGATGTGTCGACCAGAGTGCGTAACGCTTATCGTGTGTAGATATCTGGTGTCGCTGGGGCAGGTCAAGTGTTTTGTATGGAAATATATATGCTCCTCAAGGATATCTCACATAATTGAATTAATGGGGTGTTTAGGTTGTGGAAAGTATTCCACATTGGTCGACCCAATGGGCAAATGGAAGAATATGAGTAGATTGGATATAAACATCAGTGCTGACAAACATGTTAGAGGGGTGTAAGAGTGGTCAAAATGTCTAATATGTCCTGTCTGTCTTTAATGGAACTCTGTTTGATAATAATCTAAAATTACGAAGTGAAAATAAGTGTCGATAGAGGTGACATAAAAATTGTGAGGGAAGGGGATTCTGATCTTGAACTAGGTATGGTTGTCTAAGATCAATCCTAACAGAGTGGATATCTCATAGTGTCAAAGGCCCAGAATCAATGTGATAATGTGGTAATGTTGCGTTGGAAGTGAGCTCTTGTGTGGGGATATTTGGGTTGGAGAGAAAACCGTGAAAAGTGAAAAAATGAAAAAATACACATGAAACAGGTGAAGAGAAAATCATACGTGGTGAAATTATAACCCTTATGTTTGTGGATGCATTGGTCTTAAGAATTTAGTGGGATATGGAGTGAAAATAAAATGATATACACTGAGGATCACGGTGTATGGGGTGAAGGATATCAATTCTGTGTCAGTCCTTTAATAAGTAGATCCCTATTAAAAGGATGAAGTCTCTTAACAGAGAGAGAGAAGTCGAGTGCAGAATCGTGATATAATAGGAAAAAATGGGTCTGTGACCCTGGAGGGGTCGAGAATGTCACACTGGTTGAGAGAGTGGCAGCTCTCTCAACCAGTGTGACATCAAGAGGCTTTTTATATGAGCCTGTCTAGCCTCATAACTGCATATGAAAAATGCATAATACAGTGTTCTGTAGTGTTCTTATGATGTGTGTGAAGAGATGGAAATACCAGGCAAGACATGGTGGGTATTTAGAGAAAGACCATATAGTTATTCTCTTCGTTTAGACCTTTTGGGGACATGCTCCCCATGAGAAAGATGAGTCTGGTCTCCTGCTTAAGAAACTCCCTATCCCAGTCTCCCCTTCGGATGCCCAGGGACACCTGAGTCATACCATAGGCTTTGAGGCCACAGGTGCTGCCATGGTGATATCTTAAAAAATGTTTGGCTACCGGAGTGAGGGTTTTCCCTTGCTGTCGGTCCCTCTCCGCGTTCCTGATGCTTGTCAGGTGTTCTGACAGGCGTTTCTTAAGGGGTCTTTTGTTTTTTCCGATGTAGTTTTTGCCACAGGGGCATTGTAGGTTATATATAACCCCTGCGGTGTCACATGTTATGTATTGTTTAATCTTCCACTTTTTGCCGTATTTATCGGTATACCCATCTTGTTGTGTCATATGTGGACATATCTTGCACGTGCCACATTTGAATGATCCTTTTTTCGTGATTTTGGGTTTAGTTGTTTTACTCTCAAAATGGCTGTGGACCAGTTGGTCTCTGAGGTTGCTACACCGTCTCCAACTTATATCAACTCGATTGCCTAAGATTTCATCCAGGTCTTTGTCGGTCTTAAGAATGTTCAGGTGTCTGTTAAGTGTGTCCTGAATTTCACGCCATTCCTGGCAGAATGTCCCGATGAAGCGGATTTTTTCATGTGAATCCGTTTGTTTGCGACTGTTAGGAACAAGTAGGTGTTCTCTGTCGTATCTGCTGGTGTCTCTTCTTGCTTTGCGTACGGATCTCCTACTGTAACCCCTATTTAGGAGTCTGGTATCCAATTCTTGAGCCCTCTTTTCGTATGTGTCATTATCAGAACAGTTGCGCTTGGTTCTCAGGTATTCCCCTTTGGGAAGTCCTTTGAGAACCGGGGGGAAGTGGGCACTACTGTTGTGAAGTAGGGAATTAGTCGCCGTGGTTTTGCGAAATAAATCAGTAGAAATTAGTCCATCTGTCTCGACGCTGATGCGGAGATCCAGGTATTCCACTTCCTTCTGGCTAGTATGGTACGTCAGTCTCAGATTTAGGTCATTGTTGTTCAGTTTGTTGATGAAATCTATGAACATGTTGATGTCACCCTGCCATATGATGAACAGGTCATCAATGTACCGTAGCCAGATTAAGATGTGCTCAGTGTACTGTTCATTATTCTCTGTAAACACATGTTCCCGCTCCCACCAACCCAGGTACAGGTTGGCATACGTGGGGGCACAAGTGCTCCCCATCGCAGTCCCCTGCACCTGGAGGTAGAAGCGGTCTTCACATACAAAGTAATTGCGGTGCAGCACGAAGCGCAGCAGCCTGGTAATAAATGAGTTAAGAGGGGTGTCACGCTCCATACTGAGAAAATATTCGGCAGCCTGTATACCATTTTGATGTTTAATACTGGTATACAGGCTTTCGACGTCGCAGGTGACGAGCCAAGAGTCTGGGCTGAGTACAATGTCTTGTATTTTTTTGAGGACGTCCATAGTATCACGTACATATGAAGGCAGACTGGTGACATATTTCCTCAAATGGAAGTCAACAAACTCACTCGCTTTTTCCGTGAGACCCCCTATGCCAGATATAATTGGCCTACCAGGTGGGTTCTGTTCACACTTGTGGATCTTGGGAAGGAGGTAGAGAGTTGGAATTCTCACCGTTTTCACTTCCAAGAACTCATGTTGTGACTTAGTTATAATCCCTTCTCGCCTGGCCTGGTCCAGAATTTTCTGATATAGTTCCAGGTAGTCATTGGTGGGGTTAAAAGTGAGTGGTTTATAGCAGGATGTGTCACTAAGTTGTCGCTTAAGTTCTTTTTTATACATATCGGTAGCCCATAGCACAATGTTTCCTCCTTTGTCGGAGGGTTTCACGACTGTGTCCCCCCATTCTCTGATTTCTTTGAGTGCTACCCTCTCTGCCACAGAAATATTGTCGTTGTAGTGGAAAAAGGGTTTGTTATTCTCAATCTTATCAAGGTCTCTGCTGACCATTTCCAGAAACACTCTTATTTGTGGGCATATTGACACATCAGGGAGAAAAGTGGATTTTTTCTTCAGTCTGGTAATGTTGGCTCCTGCCCCATCAAAGCATTGGGTGTCAATAGATTCATCTCCACCTTCCTCTGAGAGGTCCTCAAGAATCCTGAGCATGTCTCTGTCATTACCGTCAAAATAATGATCTATGCGGGTTTGTGTGGGGTCAGTGATGTCATCTGTCATACATAGTTCCTCTGTACTGATGGTGTTTTCTTGTCTTTTCTTAAAGAATTTTTTCAGCAAGAGTTTCCTGACGTAGAGGTGGAGATCTTTCTCACACTCAAAACGATCTAAATTCTTGGTAGGGGAGAAACTGAGGCCTTTATTGAGTATAGAGGTTTGTGCCTCTGTGACCTGTTCATCATATGGCAGGGGGACATCAACATGTTCATAGATTTCATCAACAAACTGAACAACAATGACCTAAATCTGAGACTGACGTACCATACTAGCCAGAAGGAAGTGGAATACCTGGATCTCCGCATCAGCGTCGAGACAGATGGACTAATTTCTACTGATTTATTTCGCAAAACCACGGCGACTAATTCCCTACTTCACAACAGTAGTGCCCACTTCCCCCCGGTTCTCAAAGGACTTCCCAAAGGGGAATACCTGAGAACCAAGCGCAACTGTTCTGATAATGACACATACGAAAAGAGGGCTCAAGAATTGGATACCAGACTCCTAAATAGGGGTTACAGTAGGAGATCCGTACGCAAAGCAAGAAGAGACACCAGCAGATACGACAGAGAACACCTACTTGTTCCTAACAGTCGCAAACAAACGGATTCACATGAAAAAATCCGCTTCATCGGGACATTCTGCCAGGAATGGCGTGAAATTCAGGACACACTTAACAGACACCTGAACATTCTTAAGACCGACAAAGACCTGGATGAAATCTTAGGCAATCGAGTTGATATAAGTTGGAGACGGTGTAGCAACCTCAGAGACCAACTGGTCCACAGCCATTTTGAGAGTAAAACAACTAAACCCAAAATCACGAAAAAAGGATCATTCAAATGTGGCACGTGCAAGATATGTCCACATATGACACAACAAGATGGGTATACCGATAAATACGGCAAAAAGTGGAAGATTAAACAATACATAACATGTGACACCGCAGGGGTTATATATAACCTACAATGCCCCTGTGGCAAAAACTACATCGGAAAAAACAAAAGACCCCTTAAGAAACGCCTGTCAGAACACCTGACAAGCATCAGGAACGCGGAGAGGGACCGACAGCAAGGGAAAACCCTCACTCCGGTAGCCAAACATTTTTTAAGATATCACCATGGCAGCACCTGTGGCCTCAAAGCCTATGGTATGACTCAGGTGTCCCTGGGCATCCGAAGGGGAGACTGGGATAGGGAGCTCCTTAAGCAGGAGACCAGACTCATCTTTCTCATGGGGAGCATGTCCCCAAAAGGTCTAAACGAAGAGAATAACTATATGGTCTTTCTCTAAATACCCACCATGTCTTGCCTGGTATTTCCATCTCTTCACACACATCATAAGAACACTACAGAACACTGTATTATGCATTTTTCATATGCAGTTATGAGGCTAGACAGGCTCATATAAAAAGCCTCTTGATACAGTATTTTTCTTATGACTCACGACAGAGCTGCCACTCTCTCAACCAGTGTGACATTCTCGACCCCTCCAGGGTCACAGACCCATTTTTTCCTATTATATCACGATTCTGCACTCGACTTCTCTCTCTCTGTTAAGAGACTTCATCCTTTTAATAGGGATCTACTTATTAAAGGACTGACACAGAATTGATATCCTTCACCCCATACACCGTGATCCTCAGTGTATATCATTTTATTTTCACTCCATATCCCACTAAATTCTTAAGACCAATGCATCCACAAACACAGGGGCGGATTTAGGGATGAGGGCGCCCCTAGGCACAACAATAATGTTTACTAAGTAGGACAGTTTATAGGGGCAGTATCTGCATGTCCTATCCATTTACACTCTATTTAAGATGGAATATAGTACAGTACAGTGGATATTTTGCAGTTATTGGTACATTTTGGGCTGACAGTACTATCACAGGCATCCAAGTGCCGCCCCCAAACATGTGCCGCCCCTAGGCCGGTGCCTCACGTGCCTAATGGGAAATTCGGCTCTGCACAAACATAAGGGTTATAATTTCACCACGTATGATTTTCTCTTCACCTGTTTCATGTGTATTTTTTCATTTTTTCACTTTTCACGGTTTTCTCTCCAACCCAAATATCCCCACACAAGAGCTCACTTCCAACGTAACATTACCACATTATCACATTGATTCTGGGCCTTTGACACTATGAGATATCCACTCTGTTAGGATTGATCTTAGACAACCATACCTAGTTCAAGATCAGAATCCCCTTCCCTCACAATTTTTATGTCACCTCTATCGACACTTATTTTCACTTCGTAATTTTAGATTATTATCAAACAGAGTTCCATTAAAGACAGACAGGACATATTAGACATTTTGACCACTCTTACACCCCTCTAACATGTTTGTCAGCACTGATGTTTATATCCAATCTACTCATATTCTTCCATTTGCCCATTGGGTCGACCAATGTGGAATACTTTCCACAACCTAAACACCCCATTAATTCAATTATGTGAGATATCCTTGAGGAGCATATATATTTCCATACAAAACACTTGACCTGCCCCAGCGACACCAGATATCTACACACGATAAGCGTTACGCACTCTGGTCGACACATCTCTACTACGTGTCAACCAGGGATACCGGGTTTGAATTATCGACAACACCACAAATATCATGCCTCACAGTAAACTCATATGCAAATTATACAACTAACAAATCCATGTACCAGCCAGTATCCACCTATATGTACATTTACCAGGTGTGCGCGGTGTCTAATGTCACCAGCGTGTTACTAAGAATGAAATTCGAAGAGACGGGGCATTCAGGAATACATACGACCCTCTCATCATGAGTCCCAGAACTGGGTTATTCACATCCACAACACCACAAACTTACATGCCTCTCCTTTGTGTGCTCTGAACACACAACGTTCTGCACATAACTTACTACAAGGAACATCCATCAAGCGGACTGAACCTTATTACATGTCGGATACTGCTGAAACATCAGAGGAGTGATATAGAACAGCATGAACGGTTGAGGACTGTGTACACCTCCCGATCTCCTCCACAAACTTATCCACATATATGCGTTAGCAATACCCAAGTGTGCATATAATGAATAGCACACGCACTAACCCATATCTACCAATATACTTACCAGGTCTGCGCTGCGTGTCCAGTATTGCCGCGGTGTCCCAGCCGATGCTAAATGAAAAGCTAAGATGTACATCAATACACACGTTATCTTTGTCTTCAACAATGTTTGCGTCAGCACAAACCCTAACACTGCTATCATGACATATCATAGTGATATGCAGCATGATGACCTCATTGAACCATGCATAAGATCGCATTACCCCCATAATAAGTAACACTATTTATACTGTATAGAGCATGCCGAATGACCATCACTGATACATTTACCTTCAATACACTCAGTACTACGGAACATCCATCAGTCGGATTGAACCATATTACATGTCGGATACTGCTGAAGCAACAGAGGAGTGATATATAACAGCATAAGCGGCTTAGGACTGTGTACACTTCCCGATTTTCTCCACCAACTTTTCCACATATATGCGTGAGCAATACCCAAGTGTGCAAATAATGAATAGCACTCGCACTTACCCATCTCTACCAACACGCTCACCAGGCCGGCTGGTCTGCATTTCGTGTCCAGTGTTGCCGCGGTGTCCCTGTCGATGCTGAAAGGAAAAATAAGACGCACATCAATACATACTTTATTTTTGTCCCTGATCTTTGTTTGCGACAGTACAAACTCCAATACCGCAAGAATGACATATCATAGCAATATGCAGCATGATGACCTCATTGAACCATGCATGCACCTGATAAGATTTTATTACCCCCACAATAAGGTACACTGTCCATACTGTATCTCCAGGTGCACCAACAAAAGACACTCTTTTCTTTCCCTTAACTATGTCCTTTTTGTGTCTATGGTAGCACACCCTCATACCCATCACTAATTGAGTGTTGAATTCATATAAGGAGGGTCCACCCTTGCATTGAAATCCATTAACCTCTGTGCGACTCACTTAACCTCTCCTAATTTCTCTAGTTTATTGAGTAGTTACCATGGACAGGGGTGCCGGACGGGTGCCTGACAGTCATTTAACCAACATCGGGATCCCAACTGTTAAAACACAGACAGACGGTTTCCTGACGGCCAACGGCTATTCTCCCTCGTGGGGGTCCATAACCCCTATAGAGGGAGAATAAAATAGGTGGCGAGCCCGACAGTCGGAACCCTATACCACACCCATGGACAGACACTGTCTTGAGTCAGCAGGGATTATACCCCAGAAGGCCCACACATTGGTATTGGTAAAAGACAGATGTAGATCATGATTTCTATCATTTTGAACAGCTGACCATAAGGAACCCACTATAGGACAGGACCACGAACAGTGTGTAATGTCAGCTTCCAGGGCTCCACATTTAAAACAAGCTGATGTGTCTGCTTTGCCCATCACAAATTTAAGCTTGGGTGTAAAATATGCCCTGTGCAGAATTTTTTGGTTCATCTCTATATATGACATAGATACTAGTTGTTTGTTCAAGGTTTGATAGGCTAGAAGGAGCGATTTGGTACTTGTGGAGTATCACGGCTCCCACGACCTGCATCGTATGCAGATCGTATGCTAAAAATCGCATCGCATCGCATGTGGCATACGATGGCATACGATGCGATACGATGTTTTACCGATTTTTGACCATTTTTGCGCAAAAATCGTATACCATCGCATGGCATCGTATGCCATATGTAGTGGCATACGATGGTATACGATGCAATACGATGTTTTACCGATTTTTGACCATTTTTGCTCAAAAATCGTATGCCATCGCATGGCATCATATGCCATATGTAGTGGCATACGATGGCATACGATGCGATACGATGTTTTACCGATTTTTGAGCATTTTAGCTCAAAAATCGTATGCGATCGCATCGGATGCCATACGATGGCATCCGATGCGATGCAATACGAAATGCATCAGAATGCATTGAAATGTGTATTAAAGTAGTGAAATGCCCCCAAATGCCATTTTTCATAGTGCACCACTTCCACTATCAACGTCAACCCGAAGCGTGGCGAGCGCAGCGAGCCTGCGAGGGGCGGCGGTACGCGTCCTACGACCTTTTCATACCCCCACTATCCACGTCGGCGTGGAGAATAGAATAGTGTGGCGAGCGCAGCGAGGCGAGCGCAGCGAGCCCCGCGAGGGGATGCGTATACCTTCACAGCTATACGCGTCTCCTCGCGGGCTTTACAGGTATCCGTGTCCCCTCGCGGGGCTCGCTGCGCTCGCCACGCTTCGGGCTCGGTGGCTCGCTGCGCTCGCCACACTATTCTATTCTCAACTCCACGCCGACGTGGATAGTGGGGGTATGAAAAGGTCGTAGGACGCGTACCGCCGCCCCTCGCGGGCTCGCTGCGCTCGCCACACTTCGGGTTGACGTTGATAGTGGGGGTGGTGCACTATGAAAAATGGCATTTGGGGGCATTTCACTACTTTAATACACATTTCAATGCATTCTGATGCACGATTTTTGAGCTAAAATGCTCAAAAATCGGTAAAACATCGTATCGCATCGTATGACATCGTATGCCACTACATATGGCATACGATGCCATGCGATAGCATACAATATTTGAGCAAAAATGCTCAAAAATCGGTAAAACATCGTATCGCATCGTATGACATCGTATGCCACAACATATGGCATACGATGCCATGCGATGGCATACGATTTTTGAGCAAAAATGCTCAAAAATCGGTAAAACATCGTATCGCATCGTATGACATCGTATGCCACTACATATGGCATACGATGCCATGCGATGGCATAGGATTTTTGAGCAAAAATGCTCAAAAATCGGTAAAACATCGCATCGCATCGCATGCCATCGTATGCCACTACATATGGCATACGATGCCAATACGATGGGAGCCGTGATACTCCACAAGTACCAGCGATTTCATAGGGATGTCAGGGAATTCTCGCTGCCATTTAGTCAGACTCTTTCTGTCTCCCTCAAAATTCAATGTGACACGGGTCTGGTCATAAATGCTTGAGATGGTAAGTGGGGAACCCGGGTTGTGTCGTATGGTACTATCAAGGTCAGTGGACATACCTATACTGCCTAATATAGACACTATCGAGTTAATATATCTGCAAGCTTGTAATACCCCTTTTACACCAGAATACCGGATCGGACCCGGGAAATTGAACACGGGATATTGCCAGGGCATGCCCTGCCTCAGACCCCATTTACACTGCACTTCAATCCGGGTTATTCCCGGGTAAGGCCCTTTCACACTGAAAACGGATCAGCCCTGTCTTTCCTTGCTGGTGTCATTAAAAATGGACCTTTGGGCTGTTTGAGATGAGGTCACAAGAAAGGGAAAAGGGAGGGGGTGGGTTCTGCTCCCAGCATTGCAGCAAAGATGGCAGACGGAGTAGCTGTGTTGCAGTTTGTGCTGTACTTTTCTGCAATAGAGAGTTTGAAGCAGCTTCTCACCCTGTGCTACTTGCTTCACACTTGGAGTAGGAGAGCACAATTCTTGGCTGAGAGGTCTAGATCTCGGCACCAATATTTTCGCTGATATCATCCAGCCTTACCTCGATTTTGCGGCTGACGACCATGCGGGATCGCAGGATCTGGGTCAGAGACCGGTGCCACGGAGAAGCTTTCATGCAGACCGTGGAATCTTTTCAGGAGGAGCAGTGGATGGCCCACTTCAGGATGTCACGTGCTACCTTCTATTATATCTTGGATCTACTTGGACCAGTCCTGACTATGCAGACCACCCACTACCGTCGGCCCATCAGCCCAATGCGGAGATTAGCCATTGCCATTTGGTGGTATGCTACCCCTGGGGAGTACCGCACAATCTCCTGTTTGTTTGGAGTCGGTATTGCCACTGTCTGCAGGATCATTTACCAGGTGACACAGGCCTTTGTGGATACCCTGTACCAGCGGTTCATCTGTTTGCAGGAGCTCACGTACCTCCTTGTCAGACCAGTTGGATGTATTGGACATGATGGCTCAGATCAGGCTTGGGGTCAGCCAAAGTGGAAAACACTGCACAGGCAGTGTGTCAGATCAGGCTTGGGGTCAGCCAAAGCGGTTAACACTGCACAGGCAAAGCGGTTAACACTGCACAGGCAGTGTGTGCTGCAGCAGATGAGACTGGAGTGTGCTTGTAGCGTGGTAGCGCGTTAACGCTGCTGCTGCGCTGCTACATGCGCCCTGTGCGGGTCTCCAGCTGATGACATCATCTGCCAGAGCCGCAGAAGCTCCAATCAGCTCTTTGCGCCCCTCTACCCACCAAATAACCCGGATAATGGCCGTTTACACTGCCCTGAGCCCCGGATAAGCCCCGTGTCCGACCCTGAACATTTGCCGGGTCAGATTCCCGGGGAACAGTACCCGTGTTATTTTTTTTCACCCCATTTACACCATGCCCTGCCCCGGACTGGAGCGGCAATATCCCGGGTCCAAAGTCTGGTGTAAAAGGGGTATAAGAAAGGGTATCTGTAGTGTTGGGAATTTTTCTTGAAGTTGGGTTCGTGTTAGAAGGGTAAACGATACTGGTTGTAAGAATTGAAATATGTAGCAAAGACCTTGTTTATGCCATTCCCTGAATATCGGAGAAGTGAGATGAGGGCGAAATTTGGGGTTTCCCATAAAGATAGGAATATGGATTTGTATTGTAGTAAATGTAATCTAGGGCGCAAAATACGCCATGCAGTGCACGTGGAATTGAGTAAAAAGTTGTTTTTGAATGAGGGTGGAAGAGTCTTAGGTGAGGTGTGTAGCAGGGAGACTAAGTTCCAGCCAGGTGTAAAGGCTTGATCAAATTGCTCTTGAAAAGGTGGCAGCGTCCAATGTATGTTAAGGGGAGGTTGGCCCATTTTGAGAAATCCGAAAGGGTTTTCTGGAGAAGTGGGGGATAGTTACAATCATGCAATAGGGACGGGTGCCTTGGTATCAGGGGAGGGCTCGGCCAGGGTGCCATGTGCCCCCCTGGTCGCTTACCCAGTCACTGGCTGCGGGCCGCGCTGGATTACCATCCTGGTGATCCTGGGCATTGTCCACCTCCTCCAGCTCTCCTGCGCTGGCCGCGGCTTCCAGAACATGGCCGTGGCTACAGGAAAATGGGCGCCGCCCCCCCTGCATGTCCTCAGTGCAGGAGGCCGGCGGCCATTTTCCTGTAGCCGTGGCCGTGTTCTGGAAGCCGCGGCCAGCGCAGGAGGGCTGTCGGTAGTAGCCTCACCGGACTGGGGTGTGGGCAGGAGGGGCATGTACTGCGCTCTCCCCTGCCCCCCCTCCCCCCAGCAGCAGCATATGGAGAGACCGCAACAATGGTGAGTTGCTGGTTGGAAATTCTGGCACTGTGGGGCATATGTGTTTCTGGCACTGTGGGGGCATATGTGTATTTGGCACTGTGGGGGCATATGTGTCTCTGGCACTGTGGGGGCATATCTGGCACTGTGGGGGCATATGTGTATCTGGCACTGTGGGGGAATATCTGGCACTGTGGGGGCATATGTGTCTCTGGCACTGTGGGGGCATATGTGGTTTTGGCCCTGTGGCGGAATATCTGGCACTGTGGGGGCAAATCTGGCACTGTGGACATCACATTGTGCGGTGTAATGGGCATCATGGTATGGGGCATTACGGTGTAGGGAGCATTGGGTAATTGCCATCACAGTATGGTGTGTAATGGGCATCAAGGTGTGCAGCATAATGTGTAATTAGCATCACAATGTGCAATCTGCAGGTACACAATACAATCATGGTACAGGCCATGTCCCCTTATGATAGGCCAACCCCCCCCCCCCCCCACATAGGAAGGGGGGGCCGTTCCCTGGACTTGCCCCCTAGGGTAAAAGTTGCCAGCCAGCCCCTGCTTGGTATCTGTATACCTAAATACGTTAGTTATTTTGGGCCCATCGAAATAGGAAGGAATATTTCCACCCTCGTTGTCCTTCTGGAAAGAAGGCTAGTGCCTCTGTTTTAAGGTACTTAATTTTGAAACCAGAAACCTCCTCAAATTTAGTCAATATGCTGAGTACCTTTGGGATCGCTGTTTTAGGGTTGGAGAAATAGAGGAGAATGTCATCGGCAGATGACGAAAACTTTATCTCAACCTCCCTAACCCTTATCGCTTACCAGTGATATTCTCCAATAAAGTGTCTAAGGAGTGGTCTATAGCAAGGTTGAACAATAGTGGGGAAAGGGGACATCTTTGCTATCTCCCCTTATACACTTGTCCACATTGGTGTATCTATAATGAGTTCAGGGTGTGCAGTGGGTCCAGGAGGGCCGTACCACAAACCCGGCATCCATGATTAATAGCTCTCCAGAGTCCCAAGTCAGCACTGCAGCAGTAGCACAAGTCACTGGGAAAATGTTCCCAGAGACATTTGCATGTGCAATAGACTCTGGCAGCAGCAATGTATACTATAACATACAGTGGGGCAAAAAAGTATTTGGACACCACGTTGTATGATTATTAAACAATTTATTTGTATATTCTAATAATAAATATTTTGACAATCAAATAGTTAAACTCAATACTTTGTAATATAACCTCGGTTGGCAATTACAGAGGTCAAACGTTTTCTGTAGTTCTTGACCTGTGGTTCTTGTAGCAGGTATTTTGGGCCACTCTTCCATGCAGATCTTCTCTAGATCTGTCATGTTTTGGGGATGTCACCGGGCAACACGGACTTTCAACTCCCTCTACAGATTTTCGATTGGGTTGAGGTCTGGAGACTGGCTAGGCCACTCCAGGACCATGAAATGCTTCTTATGGAGCCACTCCTTAGTTGCCCGGGCGGTGTGTTTGGGGTCATTGTCATGCTGGGGGACCCAGCCACGTTCCATCTTCAATGCTCTTACTGAAGCAAGGAGGTTTTTGGTCCATGACGACGTAGTAAATTACTAATAGTAACCTTTGTGACTGTGGTCCCAGCTCTCTTGAGGTCATTGACCAGGCCCCCCATGTAGTTTTGGGTTGATTCCTCACCATTCTCAAGGTCATTGATACCTCACGAGGTAAGACCTTGCGTGGAGCCCCAGGTTGAGGGAGATGGTCAGTGATCTTGTATTTCTTCAATTTTTTTAAATTGCGCCATCAGTTGATCTCTACTCACCAAGCTGCTTGCATGTTGTTGAGTAGCTCATCCCAGCCTCGTGAAGCAGTACAATTTGTCCCTGGTGTCCTTAGGCAGCTCTCTGGTCTTGGCCATGGTGGAGAGGTTGAAGTCTGACTGTTGGAGGGTGTGGACAGGTGTCTTTTATACAGATAACCAGTACAAAAAGACGCCATTAATACAGGTAACGAGTGGAGGATAGAAGAGCTTCTTAAAGAAGAAGTAACAGGTCTGTGAGAGCCAGAAATCTTGCTGGTCGGTAGGTGTCCAAATATTTATTTTCCGCAAAATTATACCTATAAATTGTTTAACAATCATACAATGTTTCCACATTCTGTCTCTCACAGTTAAAGTGATGGAAATTACAGACCTCTATCATCTTTTTTAAGTGGGTCAACTTGCACAATCAGTGGCAGTCCAAATATTTGTTTGACCCACTGTAGGAGCAATTCCTCATTGTTAATGTGTGGAGACAGTTGATCTTAAGTTGATGAGCTGCCCTATTGCCGCTACTTCCATTGCAGTGGAACTTAACACGTCAGACTTGGAGGTGCTATTAATCATATATGAACTGCCAGCTTCTCTTTTTACCATCCGGTCTCCTACATATAGGAAGGAGCCATGGTCCAAGAAGATGGCAAAGGATCTCTCTGTCAAGCTCCAAAAATAAAGATGAATTCCCAGGCGCTCTACAGCTCACATAGGAGGACATACTCAGTGGAGAAGCTACATGCTGCATGTTTTGATGGTGTGACCAGTGTTGGTATATAAGGAAGCAGCAATTGGTATTACAGTTTGCACGGACTCTAATAGTTACATCTCAGTCCTTGCATAGAGATTTTGTAACCTTGCTTCTTCAATAAGTGGTTTACTCAACAAGTGCAAATTGCATATCCTGGCTCGGGGTATAGGTGGCCCATGGAGTTTCGGCTCTTACGCAAACAAAAACCACTTTAATAATTTTGGCAAATAGACAAAAACATGCTGCACTGCAGGTGGGGCTGATGTAACATGTGTACAGAGAGTTACATTTGAGTTATTTTTCTTTATTTTTATACTGCAATTCACATTATAGTGTGAACACACCTCACCCAAATCTAAAAATTCTATTGTAGATGGCATGTTGCACTGGACAACCAATCAGAAACTACTTATTTATTTAGCACCTTCTAGAGCAGGGGTGGGCAACAGGCGGCCCGCGGGCCACATGCGGCCTCGCGAACAGCTCCTGAGTGGCCCGCCACTGCTGTATGTGTGTCCGATGTCGGCTGTGTGCGCGCGTGGCGTAGTCCTGTGTAGCCGACGCTCAGCCTGTGCATACCAGGCACGGCCTGGCGCTTGCCCAAAACGCCACTGGACTTTGCCGCGCACACACACAGCCGCCATCGGACACACATACAGCAGCGCCGAGCCACTCGCCTCCCGCAAGTCACTACGATGCGCAGCAAATAAGCGTAAGCCAGGTATGACACAGTGCATACACACTAAATGATATGCATGAAAATATTGTTAACAATATTGTTATCGTGCCAAAACCTAATGTTCACCCAGCTCATCACCTGTGCCTAAGCATGGCTAGCCTCAAAACCTGGACCTTGGAGGTGCCTTAAGGACTGCATCTGAAACCACTGACCTCGGCTATGTTTTACACCAATTATTTACCTCAGCCCAAATTAACCTTGGGAAAACAGGAGACAGTCACAATCACAGTGGAAATAGTTTTGGTTGGCAGGTCTGCTTTCCGCTGCCCAAGAAAAAAGAAACATATGCAAATGAACATTGCAAATCTACTGAAGTAGAAATATATAGTCCAGTAATAGACTACAGATTAAAGATATGAACACAACATGAAAAGGTACTTTGTCTAAATGCAAATATTGAAGCAAATATGTTGAGTTTATAAAAAGACCTAGAGGGCCATCTAGTGGAGTTATTGTGATTTCAGGAGCCAATAGGTCAGTTTGCTACAGGATCTGTCAGCTTGCATGTATAGTAGTAGAGTAAACCAAAAATCATTACAGAACACGTTCATATAAAGAATATTGTATAATGACATAAGACATCACAGGATAGGGGGAAAGTATAATAAACTTGTATTCAGTATTTTATTTAAACAGTGCCCAATGGCTTACTTCTGCCCGAAACAGTTGTTAGTTACAGTACAGTAATAGCAATAAGTAGTTTAGCAGATAATACAGTCTGTGTACTGCCATTTTTTTTTACAGGTTCTGCCGGCATGATGACACTTCTGGTTTTACAAGTTCCAGCATGAACTTCTAGCCATTTAAATTATGACAAGGATAGCTGAGGCATATAGTGCATCATTAAAGACCAATATTAATTACTACTTTAAATCATATTTATTAATAGAGACAGGATTATATGCATTTGCATATTTGCATATGCATTTGCATATTTTGCCCATTCTCACTGGTTATTGCATATTTTACCTAAAATCTAGTGATGGTGCATATTTTAGGCCCAGCCCTCTTCCCACCCACGAGTCACAGTAGTGGTAGAGTGTGCAGGTTGGGGCAATATGTGCGCAGAGTGGGGAACCTTGGATGTACGATATGTCTGACACTGCTCTAGGCTGCCAATCCATGTTGATAAAAGTCAGTCTAGACGGATGCCATTACAAAGCTCCTGAACCCTTGCCTGCCCCTGGCCTGGGACTTTACACCGAGAGACAGACTTCTGCAGCAGAGGAGGCGGGCAGAAGGGTTGTGACATCACGCGGCATGGAGGAAATGCTGTGTCACAGTGAGTATGCGGCGCAGGGAGGAAGCCTTCCACTGCGCCGCCCTCACACGCTATGCTGACATTTGATCCATCGGCGCTGGAGATGAGGGTCCGTGCAGTTAATGCAAGAAGAGCTTCGGACGCTGCAGTATGCTGTAGCAGCCAGCATACTGACATCTGCAGATGCTGTGGGCCTATTTTTGAGGTTTATTTGCAACTAATTGTATGCTGATTTTTAAATAAATAAGTTAAAAAATTACTTTTTTTATTATTTAATGTAGCATATTTTAACACTTTTCATGCATATTTTAAGTATTTTTCATGCATATTTGCATGCATATTTCAAGCTTTTTTTTTTTTTGCATATAATCCTGTCTCTAGTTATTAATCTCACACCCATTGCCCTAGGTCAGTGTTTTTCAACCACTGTGCCGTGGCACACTAGTGTGCCTTGAGCTGTTCTCAAGTGTGCCTCCAGATCTAGAGACGCCCAAACCAGTTTACAGCCACCACCAGTTCAACTGTTATTTACTGGTCTCATCTTTCATGTAAAGGGCCAATGTATTTCATTTTTGTTACCTGTGGGGACCAGTTTGATTGTTTTTTTTTTTATATGGGGGCTGGTTTGTTTATTTCCCTGTAGGGGCCAATGTGTTTTGCCCTGTGGAGATCTCATGGTGTGCCTTGGCAATTTCAAAATCTTATTTAGTGTGCCACAAGGTAAAAAGGTTGAAAATCACTGCCCTAGGTGTATGGGGAATAGTCATGGCTGTAAGTAGAGTGTTGCAGCTGCTGCCACCCTGTGGGTGGAAATGGTGGCCATTACCACCAGCTGTAACTGTAAATGCCCATGCCCCCACTGCATAGCACCTGCTGCAATCTATATTACTAGCAGTGCATCAGGCTTCATCTCTGCTGGGACATTATGATGTCTCTCCAGATTCCACCCACAATGCACTGCTGTGGAGCGGGTTTGTGAAAGGAGGAACTTGAGAGGCAAAACAGACAGAGCAGGACACGAATGTGTGATATAATATATTCAAGGGTTTCTATTGTTTGGAATAATGTATATAAGGGTTTATTGTGTGGCTTAATGTGTACAGTTGGATCTACTTTGTGGAGAAACATGTATATGGGGTGCGACTATGTGGCATTATGTGTATAAGGGGTACTATGTGTGCAGTGCCAGATTAATAATGGGGTGGATAGAGCTGCAGCTCCAGGCTTCGACATAAAAATAGGCCCATCATCATGTCAGCATGATGATCATTAGCCACCAGCTGACAACACAGAGGGCCACAAATGAATAAGTATTAAATTGTGTATATATTTTTCACACAACATGATGCAGCATCTGAATGGGTGCTCAGACGCTGCCCGGCTTCCTTCTCCCATCCCCAGCGGCAGTGTGGCTCTGCGAAGCATGACGAGGTCAGAGGTCACGCTGCACAGGTCACATAGCCGCACAGCACGCCTCGTCCTGTGCTGCACAGCCCTCCCACCAGCTGCATCGCCCGCCCACCTCCCGGCTTCACCGCCCGCCCACCAATCCGTCCAGGTTCCTTCATTCACCGCCCGACTCCTTTGCTGTGCGGCGCGCCTTTGATGTGTTTTGCCCCACTACTCTTTTCCATAACGAGATGCATTAAGCATTAACGTAGCGTTATGTTGGCCTTTATGTCTCCGCTGTTTGCTTTGCATATACAATAATAAAGTTTTGCAGAAGTGCCGTCCGTGTACTACTGCATTCTACTGACTTTCTCCATGGCTTTGTCTCCCATAGGACTGACCCATAAATTGATTTCCTGTGCTTGGAGTATGCTTTAGACGTGGCACGGAGTCTCTGTCTGTCAATTTAATCGCCACCTGAAGCTATTGATTGTTTTTTTATTTACAGTGTTCAGGTAAGGTTTTTTGGGGTGTAGGGGAAGGGGGTGAAGGCAGGTGCATACCTCCCAACTGTCACGATTACAGCGGGACAGTCCCGATTTTCGGGTCCTGTCCCGCTGTCCCACACGCGGCAGGCATTGTCACAGCGTCTATTCTCATATGAAAATGAGGTCGCGGATAATTAGCATAAGCTGCACCCTCATTTGCATATGCCACGCCCCCTTTTCGGACGCTCGCACGGCTTCGCCGCGTGAGTGTCCCTATTTCATCAGCACAGAAGTTGGGAGGTATGCAGGTGTATGGCACAAAGTTCTAGGAGAGAGAGAGAGAGTGAGGTGTGAGGTGTGGGGTAAGGCATTTGGGGTGGGAAGGAGCAGCGTAGAGATGTGTGAGGCACCAGCTTCTAGGGCCTAGATGGGTGCAGTAGCCAACAAGTTCCACTGATGGTTGCTAGTTGTGTCCTAAAGAAATTAATGCACACACATGTCTAAAAAGTAGACAGCGGGCGCATGCGCAGTAAACAAGTAAGTAAGGTTCCACTGGACATGCAGTGTGCCTTACAGCGCCATCAATGCAGAAGCACATCACTAGGGCATAAGACGGAGAGGATTTCAATAATGCTGATGAAAATATATGTTAAAAACACACACACACAAAATGGTCATCTTCATGAATATAAGTGCATCTCCCCCAGTAGCTGAAAAAGAGGACCATTATCCCATTGTCATTGGGGATGTCTGTGTGACCAAAACAATTGGAAGATGAAGTTCTCCTCACTGTCACCAGGTGGCAATATGCTTTTACATACTGAAATTGCATCTGTTATAGGAATGTGCATCAGGGATGATCATTAGGGAAAGCATCTGGAATAATTGGAGCAGTGGGAGGAGTAATAAGAATAAGAAATCTAGGCCCTTTTTCTGGTTCATTCGCAGCGGCCGCTCGTTCGCATATGGACCTATGTTTTGCGCAAGTGCAGCAGCATTCCTGCGCATGTGTATATGCTTGGTGCATGCAAACTCAGCAAAAAGTCTGTTCCTCAGGTGCACGCCTTGTGGCAGGGGGTGGAGAGGGGCGTGAGGTGCGGGCTGGGACATTATCATAAGTGATCGCCCAGCGTTTCATGGGCGTTCCCATGAAAAGCTGGGCGTACATATGCTAATGAGTCCGTGGCGCACGTGCGGGGGGATGTCAGCTGCCCACCCAATTCCCTGCAATTCTACAGGCATATGTAAAGGTGGGCTGGATCAACCTTACATATGCGTGTGCCTTCGCCTTCATTCGATGATGGGGGAGTTCCCACTGGCATGCGAATGGATGTTCATGTAAAACATCCATTCGCAAACCTTGTGAACGGACCCCAATTGCAAATGGGTGGCGCGGGCTAACCATTCGCAAGGCGTTATTAGGGTGACTCGCAAGGATGCAAATTCGCATCCGAGAGAGTCAACCACAATAAGGCCCCTGGAGCAGTGGTTCCCAGACTCTAGTGATGAGACCCTACTGCGCATTCACGAACCTCCGCTGCGCTATGCAGTCTGAGCACTAGATCGCTCAGACTCCACTGCACATACGCAGATCACCGGAACACTGGCTGCCGTGCCATTTTTATGGCGATTTCTGCATTTGCCGCAGAGGTTAAGTATTTCCAAAAGGGTGCTCTGTGTGCCCGGTGTGGGCTCCCCTGAGACTCCGTGGCCCATGTACACAGCGCAGACTGCACCCATTATAGATACTTTACCAGGTATAATAAATCCAGACCTCAATGAAAAACTAAAAATTAGGAAGGGGCGTAGGGGTATTAGCCCCAATGTCAGTGTCAGCATCCCAGTGGGTCTTTTTATGCTGGTGTTATTACTTGAACTTGAAACTGTGGGCCTGATTCAACTGCTACTAAAATAGCAAAACTGCAACTGCTTTCCTTTGCATGCTGGTGGCTGCCCAGAACAGGGCAAGGCTGCCCAGCATGAGAAGGTCCAATCAGCAATGTGGTCACAATCAGATTGTGATCACATCACAGGAATCACTGTACTCACACAGTGATTAGTATAGACCCCTGCCAGCAGGCGCAGCACCGGCTGTTTTAGCATCACAGCATCTGTGTGTGACAACACTGATGTCAATCAAACTGCGATTGTATCTTTCTGCTCTATGGAGGATTCTGTCCTCCCTGAGCTTGCCTTAGGACACCTGTGTAACGCTTTGACAGGTGTACCGCCCCAGCCAAACTCCCCACATTGTTCACCTGGATTGGAGTGGTCAGAGTGCTGTCAGGCACCTTTCTCTCCAGCAATATTGGTGACTTGGGGCCAGATTCTCTAAGCTTCAAAAGTGATAAAATAGAGAGTGATAAACAGTAAACCAATCAGCTCCTACCTGACATTTTTCAAACACAGTCTGTGACATGGCAGGTAGGAGCTGATTGGCTGGCTGTTTATCACTCTACATTTTATCACTTTTGAAGCTTAGAGAATCTGGCCCATAGAGTGCTGCACCTACCCTGAATGCTATCACACTGTTGTGTGTACACTCAGCACAATTAAATTAACCTATAAGGAGTCGGACTTCAAAAATCTCTCTCTCTCTCTCTGGGTGAGATTTAACTGGATACGATTTTTAGTAAGGTTCCAAAACCGCACCTTATCACATTTTTCAAAATCACATATTTTTGGAAGAATTCGACTATTTAATGAGATGCGAATTTGTGGAAAAAAATGCCATTTGCTGCGATTTTTAGTCATGAAAATGTGCAAAATTGAATCATGATGATGTGGGAATTTAAAGACATGTGCGATTTTGGAGACATAGCAAAGGGCGTTTATGTGTTAAAAAATGGAACAAAAAAAGGTGTGGGGTCCCCCCTCCTGAGCATAACCAGCCCCAGGTTTAAAGAGCCGGGCCTGGTTTAAAAAAATCATGGGGCAAACCAAATACGGGTCCCCCAGATTTTTTAAAACCAGCACCAGGCTCAAGGGCCGGTCCTAGTTCCCAAAATACAGGGGACAAAACGAGTAGGGGGGTATTTGAAGAACCAGCACCGGGCCCAACCAGCCAGCAGGGTAATGCCACAGCCGGGGGGAGACTTTTTATACAAGTCCCCCGGCCAAAGCATTTACCCCCTGACCGGTCAGCCTGGGCAAGGATCCTGATCCTGGGGAAGTGGGGACCCCCCCAATGTAGGGGTCCCCCCCCCTCCAGAATCTACCTGCCCAGACTGAAGCCCAAGGCTGTCCCCGATGCCCCTTGGGCAGTGGGCATCAGGATGATAAGTGTGTAAAAATAGAAATAACTATTGTGTATTTCTGTGGAACTATGAGTCCCAGCAAGCCTGCACTACATGCAGGGACTTGGAGTCCCTGCATGCGGGGCATTAAAGGGCCCACTAGAAATTGTAGTTTCACACCAGTACAAATTGGTTTTGGCTTGATTCTCAAGGTGTGGCTTGAAGTTTGTTAATCCTATTTATCGTGGATATTCTGCCATGAGAGTCAAATTTTCAATATTCCAGGAACCTTAATGTGTAGGACCAGGGTGGTGATCAGGGGCGTAACTAGAATCCAAAAAATAAAAAACAGAGAGCGCACTGTATTGATCTAATTTACTTTTTTTATTTATTATTATAAAAATAATATTTGAAACCT
The DNA here is from genome assembly GCF_055691185.1 of Crinia signifera. Taxonomy (NCBI): domain Eukaryota; kingdom Metazoa; phylum Chordata; class Amphibia; order Anura; family Myobatrachidae; genus Crinia; species Crinia signifera. The sequence goes on from NC_139220.1 coordinate 277,118,419, forward strand.
TATCACATATGTAATAAAACAATAATAAAACAAAAATTGAATATACCTTAAAAAATTGCAATAAATGTTACATTCATTAATTCTCAATATGCAACAGCATCCACCTTTTTAGAATAATTATATTAATGAATTTCTCTCTGGGTGCCTCAGACCCATTTAGGCATATTGTAACTTCCCATATATATGGATAGTGTTTCAATATCTTTTTTTCCTCCAAATATTTGTTAAAAGTTGTAGCAATGTTAATAAAACAGAACTGAATGTTCCTTTGGTGGCAAAGAAGCCTATGTGGCTAAAGGTAGTGGAGTAAGTTCTGCAAACAAATACAATTTATATTACCGGCTGCTGGCTTGGTGCTGTGCTGAGAAATGTTGTTGCGGCGGTACGCGTCCTCCGACCTTTTCATACCCCCACTATCCACGTCGGCGTGGAGTTGATTTTATATAGTGTGGCGAGCGCAGCGTTATCCGCGTCCCCTCGCGGGGCTCGCTATGCTCACCACGCTTCGGGCTCGCCACACTATGTATAATTAACTCCACGCCGACGTGGATAGTGGGGTTATGAAAACGTCGGAGGACGTGTACCTCCGCCCCTCACAGGCTCGCTGCGCTCGCCATGCATCGGGTTGGCATTCATAGTGGCGGTGGCGTTAACATCGTTTGATCGAATCGATCGCATCGCATGCGATGCGATCGATGCGATCAAAATTATGGCATAAGATTTAAATCGTGGGCGCCGTGCTAGGAAACAAGTACTGTTATTTAAAAAAAAAAGATTGATTACAAATACAAGTTGCGCCTGATTATACCTTTAAAGGTATTTATTATTTTGCATAACTAGAATCTTTGGGGGCCCCATAGCAACATTTTAAAAGGGCCCCCTTGTACCGCTGTCCCTTAGGGGGCTAAAAAAGGGGAGTGAGAGACAAAGATGGTGTCAGGGACAGAAAGGTGAGAGGAGGGTTGTCAGGGAAAGAGAGGGAATGTGAAACAAAGAAATAGAGGGTGTCAGATAGAGAGGGCAAGGAGCAGGAGAGAAAGGGAAAAGAAAAGGGGGAGAGACAGCACCAGGTAGACATATGGGGGGAAAGAAAGAGAGCGGGAGGAAAGAGAGAGGTAAAAGCATGGGGAAAGAGGTGATGAGGATGAAGATAAGGAGGAGAAAGAGACTAGGTGCAGAGCAATTGAGGGGGAGTAAGAGATAGGGCCGAGAGAAAGAAGGGGCAAGGGGAATGAGAGAAATAGAAGAGAGGTGAGGTAGCGGGAGGATGAGTGTGTGGGGGCGAGTGAGGGGTAGAGGAAGTGAGAGAGAGGTAGGGAGAGAGGGCGGGCGAGATGTTCTAACATCTGCTGCCCATTTTCGCCCCCCTTCGCAGGCCGAGGCCACCGCATTCTTAATAACCGCATATGCTCTAACATATGCGATTATTAACGCAAGGGACAGCTCTTGCGATAAGAGCTGTCCCTTGTGATGCGGTGCCGGCACTGGACTTCGGGGTCAGAGACCCGGGAGTCCATCTGCGCATGTGCAGAGTGACGGGGATGGCGGGGGGGCATGCTGGGAGGGATCCGTGACGGATCCCTCACAGTAGCGCTGCGGTAAGAATCCCATAGGCTTCAACAGGGAATCGCCAGCTTTTGCTGGGGATTCCTTCCGCAGTGCTGTTACTGCGGAGGGGGGACAGTGCATACAGAAATGCAGTAAAAACCCCGGTAACAGGGTTTTTACCACATTTCTGCTTTAGAGAAACTCCCCCAGAGTGAGAGGGTGAGTCATTAAGAGCAAGAGGCAGTTTTTGACAGTGACAGAGCAAAAAAGAGAGAGAGAGAGAGAGAGAGAGAAGAAAGGGGGAGTGAGGAGGGAGGGGGAAGAGAGAGGGCAGGTGACATAAGAGAGTGTAAAAGAAGAGAGAGAGGGGGCTGTTGGAGTGAGAGTGCAAGACAGAGGGGGGAGATTCTCCAAAGCAGAAATGCGGTAAAAACACCGTTATCAGGTTTTTACCGCATTTCTGTATGCTCTGTCCCCCCTCAGCAGTGGCAGTACTGCGGAGGGAATCGCCAGCAAAAGCTGGCGCTTCCCTGCAGAAGGCTATGGGCTTTTTACCGCAGTGCTGTGTGAGGGATCCGTCACGGATCCCTCCCAGCATGCCCTGCGGCCGGCGCCGTGCTCTGCACATGCGCAGATGGACTCCCGGGTCACAGAGCTGGAAGTCCAGCACCGGCGCCGCATCGCAAGAGACAGCTCTTATCGCAAGAGCTGTCCCTTGCATTAATGATCGCATATTTTAGTGCATATGCGATCCTTAAGAATGTGGTGGCCGGTGAAGGGGGGCGATAGAGGGTTGCAGATGTTAGAACATCCCGCCCAGAGAACAATAACAGAGAGAGAGAGAGGGGAGAGTAAGCAGGAGTTTACAGGTTGCACAGTGCCCCTCCCCCTCCTTCAGTATAAACTGTTGGTACCTCCAGCAGTGGCACGGCACCAGATCTCCACATCATCTCCAGGTCCCCTTTGCCGTGCCAGCCCTATACATTCTCGCCGGGTCTCCTCAGCGGCGCCGATCTCCACATCAGCGTCTCTGTGTAATCAGTGCTGCCAGGCCCGGGACTCCCACACAGAACCAGCGGTAGCAGCACACACTATACCATTTCTGCGCCGGTGCTGGTCACCAGAAAGTGACGTTGAGCCCCGGCAAACCATGACTGACTGACTTTTTAGACTGCGGAGAGGAGGTTCGCTAGAGCAGGGGAAGAAATGAGATACAGGATGGCGGCACTGGCACTGCCAAGGCACTACTTAATAAAACATTCTTGAGGGTGCAGGGGATTGCCTGCTGAGCCCTCGGGTCCCCAAAAGTCCGGGCCCCATAGCAGTTGCATCCCCTGCACCCTCTATAGTTACGCCACTGGTGGTGATGCTGCCCAAACACCAAAGCAAGATCTTGTGTAAACTGCATAAATGCCACTTGGGAACTGATAAAATTAAGATTTTGGTGAGAATCTATGGGGAGCAATCCTATCCCCATAAAGAGTGGGGAATAGCCCACAACGCCACTTGACTTATAACCCTTGCGGCCTCTTCTATTGCTCACAGCACTATGGTCATATAGCCGCACTTATACTCACACCCAAGAATTCATCACAGGGATTCACCATTTAGTGTGAGTGAGTGGTGGGAATTGATAGTTTGATGACAAAGTAGTGCCCAGTCTGACTCTGCATGATTAAGTGCTAGATACCCTAGGCTTCAAAAGTGATAAAATGGAGAGTGGTAAACAGCCAGCCAATCAGCTCCTGTCTGACATTTTTCAAACACAGCCTGTGACATGGCAGGTAAGAGCTGATTGGCTGGCTGTTTATCACTCTCCATTTTATCACTTCTGAAGCTTAGAGAATCTGGCCCAATGAACGAAAAAGACAAATGCTACTTCAAAGTGCAAAGTGCTTGGTTCTAAGATCTGGTGCTTCTGATCATGTTCATGGCTGCTTTTTCCTAGTAAAATCATTGTAATCCTTTTAAATCTCAGTCAAAAACATGATAGGAAGCCCTGTGTTTCAGAACCCGAAGCTTACAAGCGATTGCACAGTAGATTCCCTATGGATTGTGTGTAAGACTGTTCGTACGTGTATAGGCACAATAACTATGGTGAACAAGCAGTGGCGGGCATTACAGCTAAGGGGCCAGATTCTCTAAGCTTCAAAAGTGATAAAATGGAGAGTGATAAACAGCCAGCCAATCAGCTCCTACCTGCCATGTCACAGACTGTGTTTGAAAAATGTCAGACAGGTTTTGAATGCCAAGGGTGGTCACACTAATGTGGGGTACACACCACGATGACCCGCTCACGATGCACATTGTGAGCGGGTCGTCAGTGTTTCTTCAGACCTGCTCACGATGATGCGGGGGGGCACGACCCGCTCACGATGTGCACCGTGAGCGGGTCCAATCCGATGGCGACCCGCACCCGGCAGTATGGTCATTATTCAGATCCTACTTGCAGCAGGTAGGATCTGAATAACGACCGACCGACCCGCGGGACCGCACATCGGATCGGTATCGGTCCACACCAGGACAGAAAAGGGCCCAATCAGCACACAATCTACATCCAATTGGTCGGAATTGGATCTAGATTGAGGGGATCTGGCCCTAGTCGTCCTGGGTGTGGTATAGTAGCCCGACAGTCGGGTTTCCGACAGTCATTAGTCAGACGTCGGAATCCCGACTGCACAGCGTGGGGAGCGGAATGAAGCCCCTTGCGGGCTCGCTGCGCTCGCCACGCTGCGGGCACGGTGGCGAGCTGAGCTCGCCACCTATTTTATTCTCCCTCTATGGGGGTCGTGGACCCCCACGAGGGAGCAGTCGGGATTCCGACGTCGGAGGAATGACTGTCGGAATCCCGACTGTCGGGGAGCCGTCCGGCACCCGTCGTCCTGGTGTGTACCAGGCAGAGGGGAATATAATATGGTGTGAGATTCAGAAAGTGGGGGATTTTGTGAGAGTTTGCAATCATTTATGACAAGATCAGCCTTTGCAGTGTAAATGATTGGCACTATAAAAAAAGAAGCAAAACAAAAAAATCACAAAAAACTGAGGGTGACATTTTATAGGATGAGAGAATCAGAGAGAGACTTGGTAAAAAAAATCTCCAGTTTTTTTTTTAAAGCAGCAATCATTTACACTGCAAAACCCGTTTGGTTTTGCAGTGTAACTGATTGCCGCTTTTAAAAAAAACCTGGAGATTTCTTACCAAATCTCTCACTTTCTGAATCTCTCATCCTATTAAATCTCACCCTAGAACTCTAACAAAATCTCTTGCTTTCTGATTCTCACACCCAATTACATTCCCCCTCCCTAAATACTGATTTGATTTAGATTTATCTTCTGTTCATTCACTTTGCATTTTGTTAAATGAAAAAAAATAAACTATTATCACTTCTATTGTTAAAGCATTCTTACTTTATTTTTCCTACACCTGGACAACACTTTAGCCCAGTACTGTATAATCTGCATGCTGCAGCAAGCCTTCTACAGTATTGGTTCACAGCATTCAGCCTTAGGGGTTGATCCTATTAGCCGCGCTGAATTCGTGGGCGCAAATCATTGTGACACCGGCCGCACTTTACGGCGGATGGTATTTGCATAAAAGCGCTAGCTGCCACATAACGTAGAAAGCAGCTTACAGGGAATTCGGGCTAAAAAAAACCAGCCTGCGAAGGGTGCAAGATCAGGTCACCATCGAGAGATTTTTTCCCCCCTGCTCCCAGCACCGAGTAAGTCTGGATGGCCGTGGGGAGTATCCCTCCATCCCAAAGGTCGGGGAACGCTGCGTTTCCGCTCCCGATCATAACTGACACCCTGCGGGCAGCCAGGCTACCTTCGGAGGAATGGCTCGCACATACGCACTTCGGACTGTATGCATGCAGGTCATTTGATAATTGAAAACGCAGCCCTGCGACCCAACCTGAATTTGTCCCCCAGTTCCAGTGTATTCCAGTCTGCTCCAAGATATTCTACTTACTTGTATCTTCTCAGTATCTGTTTTACATATATTGCAGCATCAGTCCTGACCTCTGCCTCTCCTGGTGGCCTGCATCATGAGTAATGTGGCTAGAGGATAATCATCATTTATTTGCACATGCCTGTAGCTGATTTTATTTAATCACAGAATAATATCTTTATCCTCATTTTACTTGGGGTGGTGGTGGTGGGGCATAGGAAAACGCAGGGGGGGTTTCTGGTTGCCCTGATACCCGCCTCCTCTTGGCAAGTGCCTTTATTTATAACAACAATAGCTGGTATCTCATATGATCATACAGTGTAAGGGACAGAGCAGAGCTGCTGCACATGCCCAGTGTATCAGCTTCTTCTACCACATTTATTGTATGTGTGGATCTGAGCCCTCAAACATCACAATGGACCAGAGAGCAGCTGCCAGGAGGAAGAGACAGGAGCATTACCATGAAATGGGAGATTGTGAGCTTAGGAAATTGCTTACTGGTTCTATTATGTTTGTGTATTTATTTATTATATGTTTAACCTTTTTCATGACCACTTATCCACTTTTTGGAACAGCGTATACTATAGGTCATCTGTACTGTTAAATATTAATACTGTATTCCATACTGTGTCCAGCGTATAAAAAAAAACTGTTTTCATGGCTGTTTCCTCTCTCCCAGACTCACTTTTTTATTCTCCACCTGTTCCCACTTATTTCACAAGCCCGAGACCTGTTCAAATGCAGAGTAAGTACACCTTTACCATCAATGCTTCGCTTAGATTACTGAACACTATTGGATATTACGATCTACCTGGATATAGAACTCAGGCTGACTGGAGTTAGCTATTATCATTTCCCAGCCACTTTTTTTTGTGGCTGAAAAATGGAAATGTAAAAATGACTGATAACTATTTCAGTGAAGTCAGGTGCAGAAAGTGAAACCACTTCTCCAGAAACAGAATCTTCTGAGGATGAGTTATGATGGAGTAAACTGATAGCTCCCAGCAGTGAATGAGTTAATTGGCCTCATTAGAAACCATGGGAGAGAACGTTGAATGGGCCCCTGTGTCTTGGCCAGTGACTGATGACCATCTGACCTCTAGTCCACAACTGGCCAGCACATGAAAGACTTAAGGGCTAATTAAAAAGATAAAGAAGAAGGGAGGAAATTGGGAGTTAATTAATATAGACACTTTATCCAACCATCTGCAGGGACCAGTAGAGTCTCTGCTGTATCATTATAAAGACCTTAGAGCAATGTGGGTATATAATAACTGGACACATAACCCGGACACTTTGTAAAGTCATTTGGTAAGAGATGAAACAAAAGTGTAAACAGACAACGTGTATTGTCTCGGAACAGACTGATTCTTATAGTGCCACAGCCGCTAGAGGTGAGCACGGCACAGGGAACACTGGCTGCCAGAGCAAATATTGTTATTTACTTTACAATAAAAATCATTTGTTATAATGGTTAATTACAGTAAAATGCCTTTATGAGGCAGATTTTATTTTTATGATTCCAGGTATAACAACAGCACAGCTTGCTTTACACAACCCATAAATAAGGATTTGCTATACATATATATATATATATATATATATATATATATATATATATATATATATATATATAGATACAGGCTTGGATACACAGCAGCACTCAACTCGGTTTTCAATAAACACGCCACACAGCGGGACTCAGTGTCAAATAGCCGACGTTTCGGAATTTACTCCGTTCTCAAGACCAACACATCCAACAATACATACATGAACATATCTTACCTATATACCGTGTCCGCAGACCACCTCCCGCCTCGCCGCACCCACAGCCAGGACGCTCCGTACACCACACCACTTCCGGGTTGCGGGCGACCTCTGACTCCACGTAAAGACGTCATGACGCCTGCTTCACCCTGGGTGGACTGTGGTTGCCAGGTAACCTGACGCCGCTGGATGCCGGCTAACAGGGAGATCTGCAGAAAGAGATTGTATCATAAGTGCACAACACCAATACAGTGAAAAATAAACATGAGGACTAAAAAACAACGGGTAGCAAAACATCAGTGCTGGTACAGGGCAATAATGACTGAAATATCAGAGAAACATATTAAAGAAACATATTATAAGACAGTTGCTCGTTCAAGCCCTTGGGCTGCATAGTGTCCAGTTTATGGATCCAATATGTCTCCAATTGGAGGAGACGCCGGCCACGGTCACCCCCTCTGAGGTCAGCAGGTACATGGTCAATTATAATATAATTGAGATCGACTAATGTATGTCTCGCGGCCACAAAGTGCCGGGCGACAGGCTGGTCATTTTCCTTGTTGTTTAAAGCTGCTTTGATGGCGGAACGGTGAGCCGCGATCCGCTCGCGAAATGTCCTGATTGTTTTGCCCACGTAGCACATGCTACACGGGCATTTTATCAGATAGACCACGTGGGTGGATGTACAAGTCACAGGGTGCTTTATCTGTATCTTGTACCCTAGATGAGGGTGATAGAATATTTTGGAACCCGTCATGCCCCGACAGGTGGTACACCCCACACATTTGTAGCACCCTCCTGGTTTTCTTTGGGTATTGGGGCCGAGCCTTTTAGAAATATCAGTGTTCACCACCCAATCTCTGATATTCCTGCCACGCTTGTAGCAGGGCATTAAGGTAGAATCTTTAAGCTTGCTCAGATCCCGATCTCGTTGGATAACTGGCCAGTTTAATTTGGAATACTTTGAGATGGTGATGTCTGCTTCATTGTAATCACGGACCCAACCAAACCTATCGGAATCGTTTCCCTTAGGAGCTGATTTCTTTAACAGTTCACTGCGGGGAATGCCATCCACCTTAGACCTGGCTGCTGCGAGGATCTTAGGCGAGTAACCCCTCACCAGGAATTTCTCACTCATGGTATCCAGATCCCTGGAGACCACTTCACTCTTGCTGGTAATTCTTTTTACCCTCACCAGCTGGGAAAAGGGTAGTCCCTTAATAAGGGAAGGGGGGTGGTGACTCTGGGCACTCAACAGGGTGTTCCTGTCCGTGGGTTTGGTATAGATCGATGTCTCAATCCTAGTGCCTTCGATCTCAAGATGGACATCTAGGTATTGGATAGCAGATTGGCTCGTATTGTGGGTAAATTTAATGGGACAGTCCCGGGCATTAATCTCACTCATCATCTGGTTGAACAACAGTTCAGTCCCGGTCCAGAATAACAGGACATCGTCGATGAATCGACAGTAAAAGCTGATGTTGGCAGCATATGCTGAATCAAAGAACAGTTCTTGCTCAATGAAGTGCATATATATGTTAGCGAACGAGGGTGCGACGGGAGAACCCATCGCACACCCCGTCCGCTGTAGGAAAAACTCTTTATTGAAGAGAAAAAAATTTCTGGTGAGCGTGAGCTCAAGTAGTCTTGTCATGAAGCTGATGGGGGGACCGGTATAGCTGGCATCTGACTCGAGCATCCTAGCTGTCGCAAGTATCCCCTCACGATGGGGAATGCTCGTGTACAGACTACTAATGTCCAACGCACATAGCCACATCCCGGGGATGGCATCACCAAATGCTGTGATCTTATTCAGAAGGTCGGTGGTGTCTTGGATATACGTGGGCAATTTTTGCACCACTGGCTGAAGGAAGAAGTCCAAGAAGGTAGATATAGGACTATAGAGCGAATCCCGGGCCGCAATGATTGGCCGACCCGGTGGAGTCGTAGGGTGCTTGTGCACTTTAGGTAAACAATATATAATGGGGGTTCTGGGAAAGTCTGTAGTCAAGTACTCTTGTGTGGAAACTGGGATCCATCCCTGGGAGACCGCCTCCTTGAGAATGGTGTCAAGTTCCACTTTATAGTGGTTTGTTGGATCAGCCGGCAACTTGTCATATGTAACAGGGTTGGTGAGCTGGGAGTATACTTCTTTCTTGTATGCCTCCACATCCCACAGAACAATCCCCCCGCCTTTGTCAGCGGGGAGGATCATGACGTCCTCATAGGATCTTAAATCTTTGAGAGCACCCCATTCTTCCTTAGAAAGATTAGAATGAGAGGTGACAGCGGGGGCCGATATTTGGACCTGGGCATCTAGGACTTTGATGAAGCCTGCAATCGAGGTGTTATTAGAGTAGGGGTCGAATTTAGACTTCTTTTTAAATTTCGCGTATTGGGGATCCTGGACATTGCCAGCCCCACCACTCTCTTTGCTGAAGAAATCACGTAGTTTGAGATTCCGATGTAATCGATGGAGGTCTGTCTTCCACCTAAAATCGTCAAACTTTTGAGTGGGTACGAATGAAAGTCCATAACTCAAAACCCGAGCCTCTACCTCTGTCAGTGTCCTATCTGATAGATTGAATATCAGGTTCTCTTCCCTCGCCCTTTGCTTTTTGATCCGACGCCCCTGCCCACCCCTACGCTGGGGTCGCTCTCTTTTCCTATGCCTGCTCGTGTGCGGACGCCTGTCAGTGGGCGCTTCTCGTTTTTTGAAGCCTGGCGATGTTGAGAGTCAGTGTTAGAACTAGCCGACTCACTACTTGACTCTGTCTCCAAGTTCCATCGCTTAGGTTGGCGTTGTTGACGTAAATTCCTTCTGAAATTTTTAGTAGAACCCCTGGTCCACACATAGACCTTGTGCTCCACATAGTCCTTGTTAACCTTCTCGAATTTATTCTTTTTAAAAGCTACGAGCTCTTTTTTGAAAGTGGAGATTGTTGTATCTAGTTTCACTAGCCAATCTTCCGATTTATCATCGGCTAGTGTGTTCTGATGGGTAGATTCACTACATACTATATATAGATACATATATACAAACAAAATAAGTGGCACTCGGAGGCTGATAAGCGGTGAAGATAACAGGAATATTTATTCCTTGTGCAGGAAAACGTTTCGGAGCTCGGGGGCCCCGTCGTCAGTTCAGAAGTGCATTTCTGAACTGACGACGGGGCCCCCGAGCTCCGAAACGTTTTCCTGCACAAGGAATAAATATTCCTGTTATCTTCACCGCTTATCAGCCTCTGAGTGCCACTTATTTCGTTTGTATATTCCTTGAGGACACATCTCCTCTTGAAAGAGGGCACCGGAGCAAGCTAATTTGGCATCCATCTGCAGTCCTGAGTGCCGGCCTCATCGTTTTGTAGATATATATATATATATAGATATATATCTATATATATATCTATATATATATCTATATGTATATATATATATCTATATACATAGATATATATATATATATATATATATATATAGATATATCTATATCTATATATCTATATCTATATATATATATATACAGTATATATATATATAGATATATATATATACAGCAGAGGTGGCCGGACTTTTGTAACCCGGGATCCAGGGCCATCTTAACATCAGGGTGGGCCTCTGGGCAAAAGAATACACCTATGTGCAGCAACGGGTTCGGGTAGCGGCGTCCAGGCAGCTGGGATCCTTGTAGCGTTATTTGTCGGCCAGCGGGTTAACAGGTTGACAGTCATAGGTCGACATGAAAAAGAGCAACAAATGGCAAAATTAGGTTTTCATACTTTTTTGTTTTTTATGTCGACATAGGTCGACATGGACACTGTTTAAGTGTGCCACGTCCCCTCGCATTATAATCTACCTCTATGCCCAGCAGGTCGGTTTTTGTTGTAAAAAAAAAAAAATCATAAAAATTCATGTCAACCTTTGTCGACCTTTTGTCCATATTGACCTTTTGACTGTTGACCTAGACCCTGTGCATCTAATGACTGGATGCCATCTGTAATGGTGCGCTTCCATATAACTCACAGGTCTGTGTGTGGACAGGTGTTTGGTCTACGGAACAACTTATACTGTATTTTTTGTTTTCTCTATAGTTTCCCCCTGCATGTTACTAGGCTATGTATTGCTCTACCGCGCAAAGTAATCTATGTAGTGTGCCCTAGATGGCTGTCTGGCCTGGTGCTTGAGGGGCAAGGTCAGGATGAGCAAGTCGTTGAGCTATTTAAGCAGTGGGTATCCTGCTAGGCACTTTCAATGTAACTTGCCATGTCTTACCTCCATCTATTGCTTATTGAACATTGGGTATATGGGGGAGGGAGATCTTGGAATGCACACCCTAATTACACCTTTAATAAGAGGTGCTACAAATGTAGTTCTACAAAGAAAATATAGTGCTAATGCACACTCTACAACAGGGGTGGGGAACCTTTTTTGTGCCAAGGGCCAGTTGTATTGTGGAAAAATCCTTTGGGGGCCATATGTAAAAATGTATCTTACAAATTGTCCTGCTGCAGCCGTTCCATGCTCCGGCGGCTGCCGCTGAATAGGACTGACAGTCTACGGTTGCTGTTAATTAAGAGGAATCTCGAAAGAACTACCGACCTCTCACAAGAAGTCCCCTGTACTTGACTCTCGGCAAAGCCGCCAGGTGGGTAGGAGGGCCACTTAGACCGGCTATGGGGGCCGCATACGGCCCCCGGGCCTGAGGTTCCCCACCACTGCTCTACAACAACTGTGTGCCACCCCAAGGCAACAACCCAGCCACACCAAGCCAAGGGAAGCCCCGTGACAAAATCATCCCTAACACTGACAAACTGTACACTTGTAGAACTTACCCTAATTGTGCCTTTACTTTTGATATGCAGTCTGTATATACTAGAGAACCAGTAGTGTAAGTTCGTCCCAGGCACCTGGAGGCAAGATGAATGTTGGTGCATATAACGCATAATGCCACACCGTAATGCCCATTACACATGATACCACACAGCATAATGCCCATCATACATGATGCCACATGCCATAATGCCCATTACATATGACTCAAAGCGCTGTAATGCCCATTACACATGATGCCACATGCTCATTGCTAGGAGTTTCTTTCTCATCGCCAGGGGCTTCATGCTTGATGCCAGGGGCTTCATGCTTGTTGCCACAGGGGATTACATGTTTGTTGCTATGGGGGATTACATGCTCATTGCCACGGGGGATTACATGCTCGTAGCCAAGGGGGTTTAATGCACATTGCCATAGGGGAGAGAGGCTCGCCGTGACAGCAGAGAGTGGTGGGCTGCCGGGCTGTACACTCAGAGCAGGTATGCGGCTATTTTGAACTTCCCATTGGACCACGAGCCAATCAGAGCTCACAGTCTGGCAACCAATCAGGAACCACCACTGCCGCTGCTGATTGGCTTCCACACCGTAGGCTCGCAGTCCAGCAGGAAAGTTCAAAATATCCACAGACCTGCTTTGAGTATACAGCCGGGCAGCCTACTTTGGCCGTCACACTGCTTCCATTCTGCTGGGTGCGTAGGTCAGTTGAGCGGCGCTTCCATTCTGCTGGGCGGAGAGTGGCATGACGTCATTACCTCATGTCACGCAATTAAGTGAGGTGGAGCCAGAAGGGGAAGAGGCAGTGCCTGGGTATGTAACCTGGGCAGCTGGATAGTTGAGCATTGCAGCGGGGCAGGTGACCTATATTAGAGTGTGTCTGTGCATACCAGGCACCTCCCTCGCGCACGCCTATGTGCCAAACAGGAAGATGACTAGACGGAAGACCTGTACACTCTGGGTTGTTGCTGCAAACAAGCTGCATTTACTCTGGCTCATTTACAGCAGCAATAAATAAATAAAGAACAGAACACCACAGGCTGCTCCCCTGCATAAATAAAGAACAGAACACCACAGGCTGCTCCCCTGCATAAATAAAGAACAGGACACCACAGGCTGCTCCCCTGCATAAATAAAGAACCGGACACCACAGGCTGCTCCCCTGCATAACTAAAGAACAGGACACCACAGGCTGCTCCCCTGCATAAATAAAGAACCGGACACCACAGGCTGCTCCCCTGCATAAATAAAGAACCGGACACCACAGGCTGCTCCCCTGCATAAATAAAGAACAGGACACCACAGGCTGCTCTCCTGCATAAATAAAGAACAGGACACCACAGGCTGCTCCCTTGAGTAAAAAAACAGGACACCACAGCCTGCTCCCCCTGTATAATAAAAAAGCCATGACACCACAGGCCGCTCTCCCTGTATAATAAAAGTAATGCCATGACACCACAGGCTGCTCCCCCAGTATAATAATAATAATAATAATGTCATGACACCACAGGCTGCTCCCCCTGTATAATAATTTATTATACAGGGAGAGCAACCTGTGGTGTCATGGCATTATTATTTTTATACAGGGGGAGCAGCCTGTGGTGTCATGGCATTTTTATTATACAGGGGGAGCAGCCTGTGGTGTCATGGCATTATTGACACCACAGGCTGCTCCCCCTGCATAATAACAGGAGGACACAACAGGCTGCTCCCACTTAACACATTAAAAAGAGGACACTTTAGGAAACAGCAGCATTTTTTTAATATATATGTGAGTTTAATCCTCACCTGCTGCTGCTGCTGCTGCGGCGGCTCCCAGTTTCTCTACAGTGTTTGCTGCTTCCAAGTTCCTGCAGCCGTCATTACCTCATTACCCCGGCTCCCCGTCCACTCCTCCTCTGCCTGCCTGCTGGCTACTGCTGCTCCAGACGCATGGGTGGGTGGGCGGGCGGCGTCATCGTCATGCGCCCACACCCAGCGTCTGTCACCCACGGCGCATCAAAGGGAACAGGCTGCCGGGACCTCCTCCACGTAGCACTGGAGGCCGGCGGCCATGTTCCTGTAGCCGCGGCCATGTTTTCAAAGCCTACAGGAACATGGCCGCCGACAGTGTGGAGGAGGGGGCCGCGGCCCGCAGCACTCCTGATAGAGCGGCCTGGGGGGCACATGGCACCTAGCCCCCCGCTCCAGCCCGCCCCTGAGTGGCGGTGTCCCTCTGCCCTATCAGTCCAGGGGTGCTGCTGCTGCTGCTGCTGCTGCTGTGTAGAAAACTAGTATCTGGTGAAGACAGACTGGAGTACATTCTAGACACATGTGGGATAAGGGGAGACCATAAATTAAAGATGTGGTTCGTTAACCTAGAGCAAGACTAAAGGCAGACACACAGGCCAAGGCCTTAACCATTCCTTGCCATGTTGTGTCTTTGGCAGCTTGTTTTGTTCTCAATGTCCTCTTCCTTTTGCCTCTTCTTATAATATTTATTTACAGTTTCTTCTATAGTGCAGCATTTTCTGTAGCGCTTTACAATTAGAAACAACAGTGATAAAACAAACTGGGTAGTAACAGACTGATATAGAGGTAGGAGGGCCCTGCTCGCAAGTTTACAATCTACAGGGTAATAGGAGGGATACATAATATGAAAAGTAATCAAATATGGAGGTGATATGTTTGTAGCTAACTATGATTATGAGGACTTGGCCAGCTTTTTCCAGGGGGACCACCTGTCAATGAAATGATGGGTTTATTAAACTGGGCATGTCCTGTTTAAGCAACATGAGGGTGGTTGGGAAGGCCCAAGGACAATTTCATTTTGCACCTCTTTTCTTTGCATTATGAGCTCTTTGGAGCATTGCCAGCTTGTTTTGTGGGGGCCAAAGAAACAACAACCCTACGATGCTGTGACCTAATCTCACACCTTCCCCTATCATACTCCAGGATGTATTTGTCAGCTCAGCCTCTATGAGCATCCATTATTCTTCCTCAGCTCCTCCTCGTTGTCTTTGCCAGCTCCTACTACGACTCAGTGACATTATCTCACACCTGCCCATATAATACTCCAGGATGTCTTCATCAGCTCAGCCTACTATGAGCATCCATTTTCTTCCTTAGCTCCTCATCCTCATCTTTGCCAGCTCCTACAAAGATGCAGTGACATTGTCTCCTGCCTGGCGTCTGCAATCACCATCGCCATCTTTTTTTAAGAAGGACAATTCCATCTTGCACCTCTTTGCATTATGTGCCACTCCATCAGAAAAAATACAGATACCAATGGAGGGAATAGGTATAATTACCTAGCCCATGCCCCCCCCAACCCTCCCTACCTGCAGTCTAATCCTATAACCTCCCCCCCCACCTAACCCTAATACTCCCTTCTAGCGCCTAACCCTTGTACCCCGCCATCCCACAGCCTAACCCTCCCTTCTCAGTGCCTTACCCTAACCTTCCCTGACCCTACTATCTCTCTTGATTCCCCATCGTGGCCTTATTCTACGGAGCAGCACTGCTTGCCAAATTCTACCTGGGATGTTATTAAATTCAACTTTGTCTTAACTAAACAATGACTTTGAAAAAACCCTCTGGTATAATGGAATCCACGTTTTACTCAGCAATAAGAGCTCTATTAATATCACAGTATGACGGACATTTATAAAACTGGCAGCAGCCAACATTAGACAGGAACCTGGGCTAAGCTCGCACACATTTATAAAGCAAAAGTTGCAGTGTCTTCCACTAATGTGACAATGTCAGTGTCCTCTCACAGCCAAGAGGAGCGGTACTGAATTGTAGTTAAACTAGGAATTTTGTAGCCAAATTGGACCCAATTTATTACGGTTTGTTGTAGCTACTCCGATAGGACTATCTTGCAAAATACAATCCTCTGATTGGTGGGCTTTGGGTAACATTCAAGGGATTATGCTGAATAAGACACAAGGGGTAGATGTATTAAGCCTTAAAAAAAGATATAAACGCATCCACCCAATCAGCTCCTATTATGTTATAGGCAGTATTTGAAAAATGGCAGTTGGGAGTTGATTGGCTGAACGTTTATTACTTTTTAATCACCTATGTCTCTTTTTAAAGCTTAATACATCTGCCCCATGATGCTTGAACCAGATGTGGACAGAGGGGCTGTAGCTGCTGCTTGAATGGAAGCAGTATCCTCGCTTCTCTTACCATAATTGGGAGGGATTTAGATGCTTTCAGCCAATCATATGTTGCACCAGGGTTTGTGTACCCACATGTGTCTAACTCACTATATTTTGTCTGATTCGGCCCTTACTGTACTTCAGCTGTGCCTACACCCCCTCTGCCACCCCCATTGTCACCTCCTTAAGATTTGGTCAGTATGCCCTGTGCATGTGCAGTGCTAAAAGACATATCTCACAGAGATAAAAGGCTGTGAAATGAATTTGCGTCCACCTTGTTATATAGTGAAATAAAATGTTCAAGTGTAAAGGCCCCCATACATTAGTCCGACTTGTCCTAAGGACAAGTCGGACCTGATTTCCCCCTGCAGCTCCCCGGGAGGGGGACAAACGATTTGGCACTTGATGTGCCAAGTTTTGCAAATGATACATCGCATGCGATGTATCATTTGCAACTCCCGGGAAGCTGCAATGTGGAGCGAGCAGGGGGGCCGGGGACATCGAGGTGGTGGGCAGGGGATGCTGCAAGGCGGCTGGGGGGACGGACGCACGCTGCTAGTAGTGCGGACGCTGCGGGGGACACAGGCGGCAGTAACATAGAGCCGGGCGGGGGGAGCCGGGAGCTGTCAGTACTAAAAAAAAAAAGCCCATACAATGAACGGGCAGCCTGTGATTGGCTGAGCGCTCTCTCAGCCAATTGCTGACAGGCTGAGAGAGCGCTCAGCCAATCACAGGCTGCCCATTCATTGTATGGGCTTTTTTTTTTTTTCAGTGCTGACAGCTCCCGGCTCCCCCCGCCCGGCTCTATGTCACTGCCGCGTGTGTCCCCCGCAGCGTCCCCACTACTAGCGGCGTGTCCCCCCCCTACCCGGACGGAGCATGACAGCTCCCTGCTCCGGCTCCCCCTGCCGCCCCCCTCCCTCGCCGGCGTCTCCCGCCCCCCTCCCTCGCCGGTGTCCTCAGAGTCCCCACGGCTGCACATAAGATTTATCTTATGTGCAGCCGGTCCGACGTCCCGACTCTGACCCGATGCGCACGGGACCGTGCATCGGGTCGGACCGGGTGTCAAAACCTGCGATTTGGTCCGATTTCACTGCCCGATGCGCACGGGACCGTGCATCGGGTCGGACCGGGTGTCAAAACCTGCGATTTGGTCCGATTTCACTGCCCGATCCATCTGGATCGGGTGAAATCGGGGCCAAATCGCATAGTGTATGGCGGCCTTAACTCTTACCTATTAGAGGTTACCAATAGCAACCATAGCAATCAATCAGATTCTGTCTTTGATTTTCTATGATGCAATAAAAAAAGATAGGCAGAATCTGATTGGTTGCTATGGGCAACATCATCTATCTCTTTTTCTTTCTTTTTTTAGAAGCTTTAGTAAATGTATCCCTTATTCTAAACTGGTTACTTACAGCACATAGTACACAGTGTACATTTCCAGTTATTGGTTGAGATTCTCTAACATTTATCGCACCCTCCACCAGGCTTTGCATTCTTAATAATCGCATATGCTGTAACATATGTGATTATTAACACAAGGGACAGCTCTTGCGATAAGAGCTGTCCCTTGCATTGCGAACACGGCGCTGGACTTCCAGGTCTGAGACTCGGGAGTCCGCCTGTGCATGCGCAAAGTGCTGGGACCGGCCGTGGGGCATGCTGGGAAGGATCCGTGACAGATCCTTCACACAGCGCTGCGGTAAGAAGCCCATAGGCTTTTTCAGGTAAGTGCCCGCTGTTGCTGGCTATTCCCTCCGCAGCGCTGACACTGCAGAGGGGCAATAGAGAATACAGAAATGCGGTAAAAACCCAGATAACAGGGTTTTTACCGCATTTCTGGTTTAGAGCATCCCGCCCTTAGTGTGGTATCCAATTATCCACCCTAATGGGTTCACTTAGTCGAAGGGCAACCAATTAGACCCGACAACCGGCACATTAGTGATTATTTTTCACGTACATAAGGCACTCAAAGCATAATCCCTGATAACCAGCCCTTAAAGCAGCGATAACACATGGGTCCGGAAACTTATCATGGATCCCATTTGTTATCGCCCAAAAATGGGACATATGTCTTGTGAAAAAAAGGGGTTTTAATTGAATTAGCCCATTAATGACTGTTGGGCAAAAATTTTATTTATAAAAAGACATTTTTTTTTCATAAGAAAAATGTTCACAGCTATAGGAAACCTCCTTAGCCTGCAAATTCAACGCAGTCTCTTCTTACATCTCTTCATTATTCTTCAGGTGCTTCCAACAACTTCCTCTCGTGTCACCACTTCTCATTTATGCCTCCTGGTTTTCTCTTGTGCTGCACCTATTTTCCGGAACTCTCTCATTTCATCAGACAGTCACAGTCTCCAAGCTTTGAAATACTTCACCAAATACTCATTTGTTTGACAACTAAATCTAAGAATAGATCTCATACCCCAAGCTGATGTAACAAATCCCACTCTGACAACTTTTCGGTTCTCTAAGAATATAAACTTGTCGTCTAAAGTTATTGTCCCATGTTGCGTAGCTGCTGAAATGGTGTATTATTTATAATGACCTGTATGTGTGATGTACTCCTCGCTTCGTTGTGGATGAGTTTGGTGCTTTATAAAGAAAAACAAAGTTGTCATCTTACTTTAACCAATCTACTCTGACCAGTGACATTTCTATTTATTTCGCCCAGTATATTCACAAAGCTGTCAAGTCACAAAGTTAGATAGCTATTACTAAATACATGATTCACATAGAAGGAGTGACATTAGCTCACATGGATCATGTATAAAGAGGGAATAGTAAAGCGCACAGTTTCACTGGGTATGAATAAACAACTTAATATCATCACAACAAAAATGTACTATAACATCAAGACAGGATGGCTATCATCATAGAACGTGCATCGGAATCGGAGATTAAACACATGGGATTTGGGCCCTTTTCATGAGATTCCTTGGCCCGGAATAAGATAAAAAGGGCCCAAATCACACGAGTGGATGAGTCCGTATTAGCAAGGCATCCTCACAAGGTGGAAGTGGTACGGAGACGGTGGATGGTGTTGTGGCTGCTCTGGAACCGATGTGGTGGAGAAAGGCTCAACACGTTTCAGTGTGGCAAACACACCTTCTTCAGAGCTGAATGGTGGAGGAGTCTCTAGGGGCCTCTGAAATACCCCTCTAAATGAGGTGTGCATGATCAAAATGTAATACTAAATACAAATTGAATATAAATGAAATGTACAGTTTTGTATACACGTCTTTTTTCCCTTTAAAGATCCAAAGCAAATGTACTGTTCTGCAGCCGTCCTAATCGAAATATCAGTTAATAAATGTGAAAATATGCCGTCTTTCCATATCATTTAGCTGTGTTACTAATATGAGCACAGCTATCAACTACAGGGGTCATTAAACAAACACCAATAAGAGGAGGTTTGACTGTGCGATACACCCCCTGAAGGGTGTATTATATAGGAAATGATGTGTGTGCAGGTGTTGATGTTGCAGAGGCAGACAACAGCGGAAGGCACAAGACCCCCTCCCCCCTTCTCTTTACCTGTCAGAAGCAGCTGCTTCTTTGCCCAGCCAGCACACTGGCATCGGCATGCGTGTATGCACGTGATGCTATGTCCCATTGCTGACGATGTCGCTGGGTGCTTCCCACCATTTCTCTATTCATTGGGCCTAATTCAGACCTATTCGCAGTACAAATTTTTTCTCAAAATGGGCAAAACCATGCTGCACTTCAGGTGGGGCAGATGTAACATGTGCAGAGAGAGAGAGATTGAGTGGGCGGTGTTCACAATGAAATCTAAATTGCAGTGTAAAAATAAAGCAGCCAGCATTTACCCTGCACAGAAACAAAATAACTCTCTGCACATATTACATTTGTCCCCCCTGCAATGCTCATGGTTTTGCTCATTTTGAGAACAAGTTTGTCCTGTGATCAGGTCTGAGTTAAGCCCATAGTCTCGAGATAGCTCCCGCAAAAGCTTAGGAGTGATTTGGGTGGCCATCTTGGGATGGGGCGTGAAGCCTCCCTAAAGAAAAGGAATATTGGAGTCTGCACAGTAACACACAGTAGCACATTGCGGATGTGGGGATTTTTTACTAAGATGGGAGTTCTACTTCAGTTGGACAACCAATCAGATTCTATCTATTCTAGAAGGTGCTAAATCAATAAGAAGTAGATTCTGATTGGTTGCTATGGGCAACATCCCATTTGAAACTTCCATCTTAATAACTAAAACCCTATGTGTGTGTAACAATAACTTATGTGCACCTAATACTTGCCTACCCACCCCAATAAGACACAAAGGGGGACATTTATTAAGTTGTGAGTTATATTTCACATGTGATGTTGCTATGGGCAATCAATCAGATACTGGGGGAGATTCTCTAAACCCTTTTTCATAGGATCAGGATAATCATTGCCATCAGTTTTGTGTGAGTGTGCACTGATAAAAGACTGCCCTTTGCCAGATAATACACACATTGCCAGGGTCACTGGTGAAACTCCTGATATTGACCAATAGGACAGAACTTATTACTAATGGCTGATTGGGCGATTGGATCTCTGCACATAGGGCCTAGTTCAAACCATTTTTATATATAAAAAGCCCAGTGGGAGACTTTCTTTTCAGCACATCCCATTTATATAGTTTGTCATTCCTATCTCCCCACCTGACCTCTTATCTATGGAACTCACTTAACTTTTTGTAGGAACCACTATTAGGATGTGCTATCACTAATTAGATCTCACTAATTAGCAGACATTGTAAAAAAAATCCTTTTGTCTGAACTTCACAATGTGTCAGAAATGACACCTGAATGAAGGGAACAAGGGATAACATCAGGTAACACCTAACTGGTCTCTGGTATTGAGTAAAAACCTTCCTAAATCCAAAGCTATCCCATTACCCCTGCGATGTCATTATCCAACAGAGCCAAAACATGAGGGCTATACAGTAGGGCAATGTTCAGCAGTAGATCATGGTACAGCCAATATATGAAGAAGGTTATGGCCGATGACGGGTTTTTTAGAGTTGGTGGTAACTCTGGTGATCTGACTCTCCAGTTTGTGCTATGTTTGCATGGGAAAGCCTATGTAATAAGCATTGTGGTGGAGCAAGTACCCGTGCTGCTGTCGCCATCTCAGGATAGAGAAAAAAAATCATAAAAAAGTAAATAATAAAGAATCAAAAAATATTTCAAAACTAAAATAAAGTAAATCTATTTGCACTGTTTTTTTCTATTAGTGAGAGACATTTATTTATTTATTTCATATATGATCCATAAATAAATTGATCTGTAGATGAAGGACTTTTAGCAGTACCTAGAATCTCCTACAAATCATCTATAAATCATCTGGGGGTCGAGCTTTTAACCGTGCAACTCCGAGTCTATGGAACTCACTTCTCTGCACAGTTCGAGAGACCCCACTCTAGAATCCTTTGAAAACAGACTCAAGACTTTCCTGTTTACTCAAGCATTTCCATATTTTCTTTAAGTATAGATTATAAAAAGCGTTTCTGTACTTCATTGTTCCTGTACTGTAGTACATCCTTTCTATCGGTTAAGAGCCTTGAGTCCTATTGGATAAAGAGTGCTATATAAATAAAATATTATTATTATTAATATTACTACCTAGCTTACAGTTATCACCAATATTGTGCTTGTGATCACACATCCAGTCCACTGACAGCAGCACAATCCACAGCAGACGCGGTGATATCCTACTAGTGGCCTCACATGGCGGTATATTTATTAAAAGGTCAATTTTGGTCACTGTGGGCAGGTGTTTTTAAGTATTTATATTTGTCATTGTTGATTGATTTAAAATTGATCTTAATCGATGTTGAACTTCCATGGCTAGAACACACATTAACTAACATTAAAAAATTTATATAGAATTTGGAAGGTATATATGCGATATATAATGTTTGGTAGCTATTCAGGAAAACTTTCTTCCAATAAACGGCCCATCTGAGCAGCAGTGGGGAGAGGGTAGATAAACCATCCGGTACTTGTGTATTATCAGGGCGCCCGGCTACGCTACGTTTTTAACGTAAGCTAAGCTACGACGTCAGCAGTGGGAGGCAGCAGTGGGAGAAAGGTGGTGTGGTTTATACTTGCCCTCCTCCGGGCGGTGATCCACGATGACTCCCCGGCGGCAATGACGGTTACTCCCCAAAGGCAGCGACGGTCACTCACCGGCGGCAGCGTTCAGTCCCCCTCCTCCGGCACTCGCAGTGGACACTGTACGTAATTCAGCGTAGTGCCGCTGGCGGCAAATCACATGGTTTCCCTGCTCCCCCAGCGGCACTACGCTAATTGTGTATAGCGTCCGTGGCGAGTGCTGGAGCAGGGAGACTGAATGCGACTGCCGGGGAGTCACCGTGGATCCCAGCGTGAGTCAGCGGGGATCAACGCGGTGCCCAGGCTGGAGGAGGGTAAGTATAGACCAGTCATTTTACCCCCACTATCCACATCATACCCCCAGTATCCACGTCATACCCCCAGTATCCACGTCATACCCCCAGTATCCACTTTGGTGTGGAGCTGACTTTATAAAGTGTGGCGAGTGCAGCGAGTCACCAAGCCCGAAGCGTGGCGAGTGCAGCGAGCCCTGTGAGGGGACTCGTATCCACGTCCACTCGCCACGCTTCGGGCTCGGTGTCACGCTGCGCTCGCCACACTTTATAAAGTCAGCTCCACGCCAACGTGGATACTGGGGGTATGACGTGGATAGTAGGGATATTAAGCATTGTGTATTTTTAGAGCTCCAGAGCTACTTACGTAGTTTACGTAGCCAGCATAGTGCTGTATTGGTATTCTGAATACACCACTACGTAAACTACGTAATGGGCGCCCTGATAATACACAGGTACCAACCATCCATATGAAAGTAAGGGCAGTGGACAGTCAGCAGTGGCCCAGCATATTCATTTGCCAGAGTGGGAACCTTTTGTACCAGTGTGTCCCAGTTACTTGGAGAGCAGGGTCCTGAAAGACTTTCTCCCTGGGCTCTTCTGATTGGACATTGACAGATAAGGGAGCGGATAGAACCAGAAGGAGGCAGAAAGACAATGCTATTTGCTGCTCTTCTCCCCTCGTGATGCTCATTATGCCATTCTGAGATTTCTTTTAACGTTTAATATTTAAAAAAAAATTAAATATTTTTTGGAATTTTTGTGAGCAAACGGACAGCAGTGACTGTGCTGTATACAGAGTTAGGATAGTCACACTGCCGTATACATACAGAGTTGGGGTATGGCCTGCAGTCACAGTAATATACACAGATGGTAAGACAGCAGTGACTCACAGTACAGTATGCACACAGTGGGGTTAAATTAAGTATGGCCAGCCAGAACTGATAATGTACATACAGTATGGGGTTAAATTCGCAGTCAGCACTGACAGTGTACATTCAGTATGGGATAAACTTGCCAGCCAGCAGTGACAGCGTACACCACACAGTGGGGTTAAATCTGGCCAGTCAGCACTGCAGTGACACCAATGGCTAGCAGTCACAGTAAAGAAAAATAGGGTTGGTCCAGGACAGTATAATATATTATATTATTTTTATAATTCATGGTCCAGTTAAAGTATTAATAAGTATATCTGCAGAGTCCCCAGCGGAGCGTGCACTTGTATGGGATCTAAGTCTCGTGAGCATCTGACACCGGGAAGACGCTGTTTGGCCTTGCATGGGGATCTGAGTCTGTCGGGAAAAGTCAAGCCGCGGCTTAGCTAGACTTGGATCCCCGTGTTCGGAGCGGATTTGGATTCCAGAGACTCAAGTAACAGAAACAACTTAGATTTTGCTTTTTTGACAACCACTTTCTTTCAACCATAACAATAAAATAATAATATTTGTGATGACGTAGCTGGTAGTCACGTTTGAGACACATAACACATTCATATCTCCTCACTAACGCTGGGAGGAGACATATGCATATCTTAATAACTAGAGACAATTAAAAAATAAGCATGTCATATTCATGATCAGGAGCACATAATTAATCAAAATTGACTTTTAAATCCCTGGCAGCAGATAGACTGTTCCCCAGTGTAATCAGTCCTTTGTGTCACAGGACGGTTGATAGTGAAGTCTTAAGTAGTGTACAGACAGTGCAATTTACTTTCTATTCAATCGAATCAGGATTAAATCGCATGGCGCTTTGTACACGTTCGATTTAGACTATATAGTACAGATCTGTACTACAGTATATAGCCTGTGCAGCACATACTTTTTGTACTAGATCTCATCTCATCTTATCGCAAAACCGAGATGGGATAAGATATGATATTGTATCCAATATTGGATACAATAATTGTAACGTGTATGGGCACCTTAAGGTCAACACACTCAAAAGGTTGACATGACTTTATGTCGACAGGGTCATTAGGTCGACACAAGCTTTAGGTTGACATTGGGAAGGTCGACAGTCAAAAAGTCAACAAGGGTTTTTCAAAAAAATGTTGTCCCGAATGACGATACAGTCAACATGGACACTGTATCCTTGCATTGTTCTCTGAGCTTGCCATGCTTTGGGAACGGTGCCTCACTGCGCTCGGCATACTATTCTGTTCTCCCTCCACGCCCTTGTGTATGGTAGGGCATGAAATACAGCCTATCGGCACATCCCGGCTCAAAAAAAGCAGCCCATGTTTTGACCTTCCCAATGTTGACCTAATGCTTGTGTCGACCTAACGACCTGTCGACCTAAAGCCATGTCGACCTTTTTGAGTGTGTCGAAACTAAGCCCTGTCGACCTTTTCTATGTCAACCTAGTGACCGTATACCATGAATCACACATTTTCGACATTAAAGAATTGATCTTTAGTAAATTTACGCCTAAAGGTCCATACACACTGGGCGATTTTGCCCACCGTGTATCGACAGCGATGATCACTGAAATCGATGGGCTTAAAAATCGCTCAGTGTGTATGCCTAACAATTTTCGCCGCTGTGACTGCAGGAGGCAAAACCAGCAGACGAACGACGCCTCCATAGGCATTCAGGGCTCATCGTTCATCCCTTGCCCATACACATTGAGTGGCTTTTGAGCTGTAAGCAACGCAAATGACAAAACTGATCTGCTTTCATCTCAAAATCGTCCAGTGTGTATGGGCCTTAAGGAAGAGAACCTGAGACTCAAGTTCTGCCACTAGGGCACCTTTTTTCCTCTTTCATGCTGCCTAAAGACCAATCAGACCCCGAATTGTAACCCTCCTGTTGCTTTCTTTTAAGCTGGCTCAGCATGCCAGGACTTGTAGTCCTAAAAAGACGCAGCTAAAAAACTTGCAGCTAAAAAGACACAGGTTACCTCTACCATATAAGTTCCATATATTGTTTGTCTATTGTAAAATAAGGCATCACAGTAGTAATATCGCATACAACATTTTATTTAGGTTTCCAGATTAGAAATAAGGTGATAACAAGTGTCAACAATATGAATATTTTTGATTTTATTTGACATTTTTACAAACCGTACCTCTAAAGGATTGTGCTTAGCTCGCCCTTTTTCACGTCTCTTTGAACCCATTTCCTTTCCTGTGCAATATATAAATCATACCCCATTATAAGTGCTCAGAAAGCGGATGACTCACTAATATTTATTTAAACCCAAAAACTAACATAAAATGAAAATCAGCCCAATATAACATAAGCCAGTGGTGTTTATCTGTACAGGCATACCCCCCAAGCATGCGGCATGCCACATTGCAGTGCGTTACACGTCTGCCCCTAATTTCCTATTTATTTCCCAAATGCACTAAACTAAGTCTGAATGAATGAATGAATTAGTGCTAAAATATCTTTATCAATTATTTCATTCTGCCCAGGTTATTGCGGGTGGAAATGAAGTGGGACAAGCAGAGGAAATATGATCCCGCTGCTGGCAGGTATGTGGGAAAATGGGAGCTGGGAAAAACCTTTGTACAGAGGACTTGAAAGCAAAGAAAGAGTTAAACATTAAGTGTTGTGGCGCGCGGAGGAGAAACTCCACGCCTAATGATTTCGATAATTGCCTTCCCATTTCTTTCCCCTCTCTCTCCTTGCCTGTCTCTCCCTTTCTATTATTCCCCTCTCCTTTTCCCTCACTCTATCACTTCTTCATGTTTCTACTGCCTCCAGTTCTTTACCAGTCCTCACTTTTTCACTTTCACCTTCCATCTCTATTCAGTCCTACCCCCCCATTCCTTACATCTCTTTCACTCTCTCTCTCTCTTTCTCTTCCTCTCTCTCTCCCTCTCTCCTTCCCATACAGTAGATATCTCTTCTTATTCTCTCTCACTCTTCTCTTTTGTTTCTTCTTGGCGGATTTGCAATTTCCCTATAAAAGTGAGAATTCATTTCCAGGCTAATGCAGTGTCAGGCGGCTGTTTACTGAGCATGGATGATATATCGGGGACAGTGCATACAGAGGACTAGTTAATGATGCATTGAATTAAATCCTGACTCCTCAGCTGAGCTGTGCGCCTCCCCCTAGTTCTCAGGCTCCTTTCTCTCTCCTCTCCAACAGCACGAGCCTTCTCCCTGCCCATATCACCACTAGGGGCGCTGTGGGATGTCAGGGGTGCACTGGTGTCAAGAAGAAGAGAGGGTCCCTGTGGACTCAGTGGGTGACCACTGTGGCCGATCGCATACAGAAGACGGATATCAGCATTGACCACTGGAAGGGACAAAGGGTAAAGAGACTGTGACAGAGAAGAATGCAGCCACATTGGAAGCAGGTTGCCATCATGTATCTAGAAATCACCAAACAACAGCAACATATATACTTATGTATAAACACTGCATTTATTAAGTTTATCTGTACAAACAACATGTAGACACAAATGTTGCCCAAAACGTTCACATATATAGTACTATACCAATGTTAGGTACTTATGTATTATCTGGGCTCCCATGTTAAATACACCCCATTTTTTTCATACTCCTACTATCCAACTACGCATGGAGTTGATTTTATATAGTGTGGCGAGCGCAGCGAGCCACCGTGCCCGAAGCGTGGCGAGCACAGCGAGCCCCGTGAGGGGACGCGGTCTCATAAGAAAAACGGGAGCCCAGATATTACATAAGTACCCAATGTTATTTTTATAAAATAAAATGACCTAAACTGTTTGGTCTGATTTGTTTACTCTACATACCCAATGCAGCTATGATGCTTCTATCAGGGGATTTGACCATTGACGGAGACCAATAACCAGGGTGTCAGTGTTCCACAAGTATTGGAGGTCCTCAACAACCATACACCCACAGTTCTAGAGAGGTTACTCTACAAATGTAAGTTTGGGTGGCGTTCTGCCTTCATAATAGAAGATGCCAAATAATGAAATGGTAGAGGCTGTTATTGCTGACTATTGCATATAATAATAATAATTGTATTTATATAGCGCTCTTTCTCCAATAGGACTCAAGGCACTTAACAGATAGAATGAATGTAATACAGTACAGAAACAATGAAGTACAGAAAAGCTTTTCATAAACAATACTTAAGGGAATGAAGGAAATACTTGAGTAAACAGGAAAGTCTTGAGTCTGTTTTTGAAGCATTCTAGAGTGGGGGCCTCTCGAACTGTGCGGGGAAGTGAGTACCATAAAATCAAAGCTGAATTAGCTAAAAGCTTGACCATCAGACCGCAGTAATCGGGTGGGACAGTATAGAATCAGAAGCTGGTTCAGGTACCTTGGGCCTTGGTCATGTAGGGCTTTGAAACTCAGTAAGTTGATCTTGAAAAGGATTTGCCACTTTATGGGCAGCCATGCCATCCAGTGAAGGAAGTAGAGAATGGATGTGTCTAGAACGGGGCTGGTTGGTTAACAGCCTGGCAGCTGTGACTTGTATCAGCTGTAATTGGTGCAGTTCTTTTGCTGGGAGACCAAGGTAGAGGGCATTGTAGTAATGCAAACGAGATGATACAAATGCACGTATGACTTTGGGCAGATTTTCAGTTGGGATTAAGTGTTTGATTTTTTTTATGTTCCTCAGATGAAAGAATGAGGATTTGATTGTGGCTGATATCTGATGTTTAAGTGTCAGGCCACCATCCAGCACCACGCCAAGATTCCGCACATGATCAGAATTCTGTAATTCTGTACTCCCAAGTGTCAGTCCAGTTGGGTGGCTGTGCTGCGGTCTTGTCCTTGGATGTTGAGGCCCTATCATAAGGACTTTATCAGGATTCAGTCTCAGCCAACTAGCACTCATCCATCCTGGAGCTCAGCTAGACAACCATTTAGGGTTGTTATTGGGTTTACAGAGCCGGGAGCAAAGGACAAGTACAGCAGTGTGTCATCTGCATAGCAGTGGTAGACAAGGCCATGGCGCCTAATTATTTCCCCCAGTGGCAGCATGCGCACTGCAAAAAGCATGTGGATAATATAGAACCTCGTAGGACACCGCATGGCAGTGGCACGGATAAAGATGAGTATACTCCAGATGACACCCTCTGTGACCTGCCAGCGAGAAATGATTGGAACCAGCTTAGTACTGTGCCACCCAGTCCACAGAAATTTTTTAGGCACTCAATTATATACTGTAATAATACGCGGTCTTCTTATGATCATCATGTGTGTATTATGTATTATCAGAACATTTAGAGGGTAACAGAACCCAGTAGCTGAATGCACCGAGCCATCCCTCCGCACACACGTAAGTCACTGGCGGGGTGCGCCATATTACTAATGATCTGCTAGGAGGTGTCACACGCCCATTGATGATCATCACTATGAGGAAGCTTCCTTTGCCTTCTTGGTTAAATTATGTAATGTTACAATTTGTCTGTTACATTCACACCCATGTCCTGTATTCCGTGTCATAGTTCCCTGTCCTAGGCATGCAGCTAGGTTGCCACTGAGTCTGGAATTTGGCAGCACTTCACTACCGACTTTTCTTAAAATTCATCAATAAAGGCAATATGAGAACTTTGCTTTTAATTCAAAATAACTATAGTTCTCTTATAGAATCACTTTATTAATTATGATTAATGAAAATGATTTAACATGTACAATTTTGGGTTGCCATACTGTACCGGAAGCTGATTACCCAGGATGAGACCATTTGTGGTCCATTGTTTGAACTATATGCGCCATCTGTTTGGGGGGGGGGGGGTTTGAAGTGACTGTATTGAATACACCAGATACAAGACAGTTGGTGGATTGGGGTTAATTGTTCATCCTCCATTAAAGGTTAACAATTAGCTAATATGGGATTGATCTGTTTATATGGTCCTCCTAATTAGTCCCTTTGTATAGTTCATTTAATGCTACATGGATTGCAGATTAGAGTCTTTTCTAGAAATACGGTTCTCCTCTATTAGTATTTATAGTAGTGATGAGATCTACGTCTACTACAAACTTCTCAGGTCCGTCCAGTATAGAGAGATTGGCATGGGTCACTGGATTTTGTCCAGACATTATTAGAGGGACTGAATTTCCGAAAAGAACGGACGACCAGTCGAGATTTCAGAGATCTGGTTGGTGAAATAGAATTTCCTAAATTTATACTTATATAGCGTGGAATGTTGAGAAATTTAATACTGCTAGATTGAAAACTCTGATAAATAAAAACCCGTCTATTTTCTATATGGGATCGGAATCCTGTTTACTCTCATACTGCACACAGCAATGCCAGCACTCAATGAATAAATTGTAATATTAATTGGGTGAGGATATGGTGCATCTTCTGTCCCAAAGTGTAACCCTGTCCTGTAGAGGAGAGGCTGAGGGCAGGCCAGTTGTCACCCTCTCTCGCTGTACTTGGGTTGCCTGTCTCTCTGAGTCTCCACACAAGCTGTCTCCATCTCTATACCCCTCCCCTCCTCCCTCTGTTTGATTTATGACCGGTCCTGCAGTTTCTGACAAACTATTTGTTGGAAAATGAGATTTTTCTGCTGTTGGATGCTTCCTCTGGGAGAGTGGGGGCTACCCGCCTAGCCCCCCCACTGCACACACAGTGCCACGCATGAGAGGGGTCCCCCAGCAATAACCCAGCCACTTAAGATAAATGAGAGAGATTAGGAAAGCGTTTTACAGACACTTCTTACTACCTCTTGTGTGTCTGTCAGTGTGTCACTTGTGTCATTGTGTCAGCCGTGTCGTGGTTTCATTTATATGCGTGTGCTATGTTGTGTGCGTGATATATGTCTTTATTTGTATGATGCATTTTCAGTACTATTCATGTCCATCTGTCCGGTGTATACAAGTCAGGATTATGAAAAAAAAATAGCACTGCTCACATAGAGCCTGATTCTGATTCACTTGCAAAAGCAAATTCTCTCTCTAATGAACCATACCATGTGCACTGCAGGTGGGGCAGATGTAACTTTTGCAGAGAGAGTTAGATTTTGGTGTTATTTTGTTTCTGTGCAGGGTAAATACTGCATACCCTCCAACTGTACCGTTTTAGCCGGTACAGTACCGGTTTTTAACAGGCCTGCACTGGCTAACAAAGCCTGTACCAAATGTACCGTTTTTAAGCAATAGCACTTCCTCCCCCGAGGTAGCCAAGGGGACTCTGGAAGGTGTAGTTTCCTACACTGCCGGCTGTTTCCTGGGTAGCGTGAGGGGTAGCCAGCTGACAGGACTACAATTCCAGAGGTGCACCACGAGAATCACAAGGCACAGTGTATATTGGCGCTGCGGCTGTACAACTGTGGGGTGGGAGAGCACCGGCGCCGGATGGGGGACATGGAGCAGGACAGATAAGGTATGCACTATCAGTGCATTGGGTTAGCGACAAAAATGTTGGCAGACGTAGGGATCAGGGCAGTCGAGAGGGGGGGGGGGGGAGCGGGTACTAATTACCCGGGCCCAGGCTTGCTGGAAGGGCCCCTCCGTCCCTCCTGGGTAGCAACAGCAGCACACACTTCTACAGCATGCGCTGTGCTGACAGCGTGAGAGGTCATGCTGAGCCTGCTGTCAGCACAGCACATGCTGTAGGCATGTGCTGCTGCTGAGATTACAGTTCTTAGAGTTTTCTTTCACCCTCCTCTAATCATTTTGGGGCGTGTCTTAAGTATGGGAGGTGCCCACACTTAGACCACGCCCCTAAAAATTTTCCGGGACCCGGCATTCCTCTCGGCTGCCCTGTTAGGGACGCTAGAGCTTACTGGCAAAGGGGGAGCATCCATGCAAAGCACTGCAGCCAGCCAGCTGCCCATAAAGGGGAAGTGCTCCAAGGCTCCCCGCACTTCATAAGCGGGGGGTGGCTGCAACAGCGATGGTGGTGATGCCCAGTGCTCTCCTGGTGAAGAAGCATTGCACTATGGCTTTCTCTGTGGGGTTTGGTATAAGATGAGGTAACGGGAGTAATGTACCGTGCAAGGCCAGCAGTGACCGGACGTGTTATAGCTCTGATCCTCTAAACAACAGATCAAATACTACCCTCCAAATGTACCATTGAAAGTATAGGAAAGGAGGCATGACCACGCCCCCTTCCCTTGGCAATGCCCCTTTCTGAGTTGTACCGATATATCTGCCCTTCAGATGTTGGAGGGTATGATACTGCCTGCTTTATTTTTACACTGCAATATAGATATCAGTTTGAAGTCCAAACCCCACCCAAATCTAACTCTCTCTGCACATGTTACATCTGCCCCCCCTCCCCCCGCAGTGCACATGGCTTTGTACATTAGAGAGAGAATTTGCTTTTGCAAGTAAACCAGATTCAGGCCCAACTGTATCCTGCGCTGATACAGTTGGGGAATGTATGACATAAGTGTGTTTATAAAGGTTGGGGTGTGTTCAATGTGACCAGCAAGGGGGTTAAACGGCAGGGATCGCCGAAAACATTCCGGACGAATCCTTGCTGTTAGGGGTCAGCGAGGATTCCCCCAAACAGCAAGGCTCGCGGCTAATGCAGGGAGCCAACTGCATGTATCCGCGAGTCTCGCTGTTTTAGCGGTCGCATACGTCGTTTCCCATTCGCTCCAAAAACCTAGCGAGGGAGAAACTGCGTGTGCATGGGGTCAGTTGAATACTGACCCTGCGAGCTGTGACAGCGAGCAGGCAACCCTGCTCACTGTCACAGCTCGCAGGAAGCATTGAATACACACCTAAATGTTATATTCATGCCTCCAAGGTGGGTGAAATGTAACAGCCTGGGAGTTGGCAAGATTTAAGTTGTTTCTGCCTTAAAAATATAATTTCTACTGTAAATCTCATGGCTAAAGCTCAAATTCCCCACGCCACAACTCGCAGGATAATACATTTGCCCTGGTATGGTTCCATTGTCCTGTATCATATCACTTATACACCTGCACTGAATTACCAGGTTCAGGCCGTTTGTTTTCGGTTCGACTCGGTAATAGGTGTGATCTGAAAGGGTTTACTGCGTTAAGCAACCCAGCATCAACCCAGGATTACGAACCGGTAAAAATGCAGGGTTCTTACCGGTTCGTTGCCGGGTTGCTGTGCAGTTTGAACAGGTTAATAATCCTACTAACCTCTAACACGGAAATTAAAAAGCCCAAGTTGGATATTTAACAAGCTAATTGCGTGCATGCATTACCCTGATTAGGGAAGTTGGAGGGGATTAATTACATTACTAAAGGGATAGAAATTCAGTTTTTTTAGGCTGTATTTTTAATTGTTCAGTGTGTTTATAATTTTTATTATATTAAATGTACTTTATACTTTGCTAAAGCGCTGTTTCCAGTGGTGTGTTTTTTCTGTAATCAGGTGAAGCGACTGTTCCTGTTTATTGCCGGTTCCAATATTGCCGGTTTGCTGAAGCGGGCCAGAAAGAGCAAAATGCAGGGTCGCATTGGGACAGAACAGTTTTGAAGTCCCGGTGTGACCCTGACCCTGAGATGAAAAATGTCAAAACGCATGTGTTTCAGCTCCAATTCCGATCCAATGCATGGTCCCAGATTGAAGCCGGATATCACAAGGCCTGCGCTATAGATTTATCGGATCCAGCAGGCCTTGCAGGGATTGCAT
This sequence comes from Crinia signifera, assembly GCF_055691185.1. NCBI lineage: Eukaryota > Metazoa > Chordata > Amphibia > Anura > Myobatrachidae > Crinia > Crinia signifera. The sequence continues at coordinate 277,151,590 of NC_139220.1, forward strand.
ACCATACATCATATCCAAAAGGACCGTCTATGATGTATAGTATGCTATCCTGCCATTCGGGAAGGTCCCAGGTGTTCTAGGGGAATCGGCTACAGGTTTTCTCGGAGTTGGTGGGGAATTATCCGGACGGTCTGCAGGGCGTGCTGTGGCAGCTGAGTGATGTCGCACACAGCTGCTGCGGAACAGCTAGGCTGCGCAGGCAGGGAGCTACCGTGAAGATTCAAGTGTTTTGCTATTCAGAAAAGCATTCTCATCTCTCCGATGCGATTGCAAAATGATCAATCGCATCGCAGGAATCCGGCATGCAGGGTGGTCTTGCCAAGTGACAGCAGTTGTAGCTTTGCGAATCTTTGCAAAACTACAACTATGGAGAATTAGTCCCAGACTCCGTAACTCCACACTACATTCAGAAATTTGTGGGCAAAAAGATTTAATTGTAACTTGCCCTCCCCAAATCTAAAAACATTGTGGTGCTACTGATAAACAATATACCATTAAGAAGTTAAATGAAGGAATAAAAATTCAAATGTGTAACATCACCCTGAACCACAATGGTTGTGGTGTGGTTAATATTAATCACTGACAGACACACAACCAGGCAACACTACAACGGTAAATGGGGAGCAATGTGTTTGTAAATAGATACTGGACTATCAGACATAACTCTGGGCTAACTATTAGTGATCTAGTAGACATAACACATGATTGCTGACTGGCAGGAGCCTGAATAGTTTCATCTGAAAAAATTAGATGATGAATGCAAAATATTTGACAGATTATAATAGAGCCAGAATTACTTTAAGTGTGGGATGTATTAATATACATCACGGCCTTTGCCATGCCCCCGCCGCATTGCCAGCGCATATGTACTAACATATGAGGCTGGCATCGCAGTGCAATGACAGAGGCCCCCCCCCGCAATACCTGTACTGTGGTCTGCGGGGGGTATCCATCACCTCCCAGCCGCCTGCTTCTCCCCTGCAGCCGGGACAGCTCAGCGTGGCTGTCCCCGGTGCCTCCTCCCCCCTGCAGCCGGAAGAACATCCGGCTGCGTTGCTAGGGGGAGGAAGGGCTTACCTTCCCAGGGTCCAGGAGGACCTGCAAGAAGGTAAGCCCAAGGGAGGGGGAGAGGGGGTGGCGGCGAGGCAGCGGGGTTGCGGCAGAGGCGGTGGGTGGCGAAAAGAAGCCCATAGGCTTCCATAGGGTATCGCGGCCGGGTAATAGTACATAGGAAAATGTAAAATGAGTAAAAAATAGGTGTATTTGTATCCAAAAATACACTTATTTTTGACATTTACTATCCCGAAAATACGGCCATTCGTATTCGTATTGATAGCACATCAATACGACTACGAATTGCCATATTTTCGGGATAGTAAATATAAAAAATAAGTGTATTTCTGGATACAAATACACCTATTTTTTACAAATTTCCTTTAGTAAATTTCCCCCTATATTTCCTATATAAGGTAAACATTACAGATCATTATGATGAATACAAATGTTTGCCTAGCAATTTTCACACCTATTTTGACAACTTCACTTGACACTCAAAGGATTCATATAAACTAAAATACAATCTGGCTGAGGGAAGGGAAGCTTACCTCCAATTCAGGGGAGCTTTAAAGGTGCCCATACACTTGTCTGATTTGGGCCGATTTCACCTGGACCCGTCGGATGGGCAGAGAAATCAGATGTGTTTGATGTCCCCCTCAGGATCCAATGCGCGGTCCCATGTGCATCAGACTTGAGCCAGAGGTTGAACCTGTTGCCCATCCAGCCTGCAAGTCAGCCACCATCCTTAAGAAAGAAGGAGGACCGTACAGCCACCTCCATTTGGGCACCCTCCTCTCTGTCAGAGTGCTGCACCACCCAGCGCAAAAGTCTGAGCACTAGAATCCTCAGATTCTACTGTGCATGTGCAGACCGACAGGAAAATGGTGCGGTGGCCATTTTTACAAGGAGTCCGGCATCTTCCGATCTACACTGTATACTAAGGCACCTGAAATAAATAAATGTGACTGAAGTGGCCGAATGCAGTGGTCTCTGTAAAGCGCAGTGGAATATGTATGTGCTATAAGTAACTGATAATAAATAAATGTATGTATTGATTCTAAAGACATGGATGGAGGATACAGTAGGAGAGACAACAACAATGTAGTTATCAATGCTGCTGGGAGCAATGCAAACCTTCCGATTTTAGTAGGACAGTCCTGTTTTTTTAGGAACTGTCCTTCTGTCAGGTTGCTATGAGCCACTTTTGCACTTGACTGCTACTACAAACTGTAGTTGGTGTAATACATCTTCCCCTGTGTCCAAATTTGTCATCATTCTGGTGGGTGCACAGAGGGAACATGGCAGCATTGAATATATGGTTACATCAGATCAATCCCCAAGAACTGTGGTCCTGGGCTTGAAGGAAAGAAAGTGATGGTGGGGAAAGGAACTCTATTACCCCCACTCTGGGTCTACTTTTGTAGGGCTTGGTTTACATTAGGATTCCCTTAAGCATTGGGCGACTTATTATTAAAGGCTGCCAGTTTATCTCACCTTATATGGCAAGTTACAGCAGGCATCCTGGATTGGTTGGCTCCAGGCAGCCTGAGGAAGTTTAATTTGGATTGAAGGTGGATTCATTCTACATAACGGAGGCAGTGGTGGGATTCAAATAAATTAACAACAGATTCTATGTCCTAATGCCCATTGCGCATAAAGCCGCATGCCGTAATGACAATTACCCATAAGGCCACACACGTATACCCATTACACATTGTGCTACACACCATGATGCCAGTTACACATTATGCCGCACACCATGATGCCCATTACATATTTAAAACATAAGTGCCACTTACCTACAGGCTCATTGCTAGGGGGGGCTTCATGCTGGATGCCAGGGGCTTCATGCTGGATGCCAAGGGGGGCTTCATGCTCATTGCCAAGGGAAAATACATGCTGGTTGTCGAGGGGGAGTAATTTGCTCGTTGTCAAGGGGGAATACATGCTGGTTGCCAAGGGGGAGTAAATTGCTCGTTGTCAAGGGGGAGTGAAATGCGGCCACATCTTACTGCCGCGGACGCTCACAAGGTGCTGTGACAGCTGGGCAGAGAGCTGCATGCTGCCCAGCTGTATACTGAAAGCAGGTCCGCGGCTATTTTGAATTTTCCCGCTGGACCACGAGCCAATAGGAGCTTGCTGCCTGGCAGCCAATAATGAGCCACCACTACCGCTCCTTATTGGCTGCCAGACTGTGAGCTTCTATTGGCTCGTGGTCCAGCAGTAGAATTCAAAAATAGCCGCAGACCTGCTTTGTGTATACAGCCGTGCAGCACGCAGCTCTCTGCCCGGCTGTCATAGTTGCTTAAAGCGTCCACGGCAGTCCTTAGAACCGTTGACAACCGGCTGAATCCCACCTCTGAACGGAGGTCAATACAGGATTACTAGAAACTTTACATCCTGCATCATGCCAAGTTAACCCTTAGCAGTTTCAATGGTGCCTGGGATGGTTGGCACTTCTAGTACAATGTGCCTGAGGGAGTCCTTCCAAATCTATAACCAACCTGAGACTCAGCTCCTTGGTTTCTCCAATTGACTAGGTTTCCAGGTGATCCAAAGTGATGATGACTCCTATTTTAGGAGTCATCATCACTTTGCGCTGCGCTCGCCACATTTTTTTTATTAATTTTTCAAAAAGACAAAAACAGTTACGTTAACCTACATAAGCAAATAAAGCATGAACAAAATCTGGTGTAATTGGTACAGTGTCATTTATAAACATTACACAGCAATCATGTGTTCCATGTATACAGAGTAAAAACAAGGAAATAGTACAATGTAGGTATCAGCGGAGGGGCAGAACAAATAGGATCCTCGCGCTCCGCTGACCATTAAACTCAGTGCACATGTGAACATGATATGACAATATGAAGAAATAAAGAAAGACAAGTGTTCAAGGTCAAGTGGCGTATGAAGATTCTAGCCATCTACCCCAGACTTTGTGGAATTTACGTTCTATGGCCCTTATTCTAGTTGAATCGGACGGATGCGTATTTCGGGCGGGCACCGAGTGTTCTTAGCCCCGCCTACCGTATGGATCGCTCACACCGTCCAAATGCGGTAAGACACCGAGCGAATGGACCGCGAGTGGATGTTTCTTGCGAACACCTCCCCCATCTGTGGGAACCTCCCCCATTCTCCGATGGTCGCCGACCATCGAATGATGGACCGAGTGGTCAGTCAGCACCGAGTGCTCCAGATCACTCGGACATTTTACCGAATGAAAGCAGGGATATGGGCGGGCAGCTGGCATCAGGCTATGTCAGCTGTCCGCCCCCCACACGTGCGTCACGGCCGGATTACCATACGTACGGCCAGCGGTTTCATGGGAACGCCCATGAAACGCAGGGCGTGCGCATATGGTAATGAGCCCAAACATCCCTTCATGCCCCTCCCCACCCCCTGCTCGGATAGTTCCGACTGATGGTTTTCTGCACATAACTCACGCCGTGTTGGGATGTGCGAGGCGTTCACACATCCGCAAATACGCCTCTGCACATGCATAAACACCAAACAGTGGCCGTCTGACCAAACACGCAGCCGTCTGACTCAATCAGAATAAGGGCCTATGTTCCTAGCCCTGTATATATATTTTTCATGGGCCATGGTATTGTTGACAAAAGCTTTCCAAGTAGCAAGCACTGGGCCATTAGCGGCCATCCACGTCCTGGCAATGGTATCCGGACTGATCCTACATTGACTCTAAGTTGACAGTCATAAGGTCGACCACTATTGTACGACAGTCAAAAGGTCGACAGGGTCTAAAGGTCGACAATGTCCAAAAGTCGTCAGTCAAAAGGTCGACAGGGTTTAAAGGTGGACAGTGTGCCGAGCGCAGCGAGACACCGAGCCCGAAACATGTCGAGCACAGCAGTACACTTAGACAGTGTGTCGACCTATGTCAACCTTTTTCATGTCGACCATTAAACACTGTCGACCTATTGTCTGTCGACTTTTGGACCCTGTCGACCTTTTCACTGTCGACCATTAGGGGTCAACCATATGACTGTAGACCTAGACATTGTAGATCTAATATACCATAACCCCTGGCAATGCATTCCTTAGCGATAGTGCAGAGATTGTATATATCCAAATGTTCAAGCGTTCCCTGAAAACTCACCTCTTCAGGCAAGCCTATCATATTTAAGTTCTACACACATAACCCTCGGAGGCACTTATGTATTATATAGCTTCCCTTCTGGACTTGTAACTTGGTGGGACTGCTATGCTATTACTGGTGCCTGTCCCTGTGTTTCCCTCCTATGTCCCTATAGATTGTAAACTTGCAGCAGGGCCCTCCTACCTCCAAGTCTGTCTGTTGTTACCCAGTTTGTTTTATCATTGTCTACTATTGTAAAGCGCAACAGAATCTGCTGCGCTATATAAGAAACTGTTAATTAATAAATAATAAATAATTAAATATATATTGTCTAGCGCTTCGTTCTAGTGATTCCTCATCTATAACAGATAAAATACAAGCGGTAGGGGTAAGGGTATCCCAGGGGATATCAGTGGAAACGATGACATCTATAACCGCTATCCAATATTCAGAAATGGCGGGGCAAGTCCACAATGTCCCCTCTCCCGAGGTGCAAAACTCGTCCCAAGTGCAATTCGTGCGGCAGGGTACAGCAAACCTGCCCGTGTCCGCTTCAGGGAGGCGGTCAGGGTTAGGGGTTCGGTCACGCGTGCGTCTTGCACACAAAGGATGTGTGCGGGCGTAAGTGCGGCTCATGAACAATAAAGGATGCATTTGCCAGTGCTCCATGTTATATACTGGCAAATGCCGCCATTTCAAACCCTCACTATCCAAGTCAGCCCCGTGCGTGGAGATCGCAGCGCAGTACGCATCCTCCCGACCTGTTCATACCCCCACTATCCACAGCGGAGTTGATTTTATAAAATGTGGCGAGCGCAGCGTGCCCCGCGAGGGGACGTGGAAAACTAGCCCGAAGTGTATCGAGCGCACATGTAATACACGGCAAGTATTCCGCGTTCCCTCACGGGGCTGGCTGCGCTCACCACGCTTCGCGCTCGTTATCCGCGTCCTCTCGCCACTCTTCGGGCTCATCTTTATAAGATCAACTCCACGCCGATGTGGATACTGGGGGTATGAACAGGTCGGGAGGACGCGAACTGCGTCCGCTCGCCACACTTTGGGCTCACGTGGATAGTGGGGGTGTTTCAGGAACTCATTCACACCTAACAAACACAAGACCACCCTAGGGCGGTCAGATGGGCGCTGCCGTGGGGTGTGAGGTCAAAATAGAGCTGCTACTTGAGGGACTGAGTAGGTCCCTAAATATAGAAAAAAAGGGGGAGGAAAGGAAAGTAGCGCTCACCAATGAGGAATTAAAGTAAAAAACATTTAATGTACATATAGATAACAATAAAAATTACATAGACATATAATGAATATAAAAACTCTCATATACGGCCCTTTATAAGCCACTGTGTGGGTGATGGTTAGGATCCGCTCCTATAATACCGCCTAGATGGTATATCAATTTAGTGCAGTTCTTGTGGGGGAGTAATGGGTTAGCTTTCCACTGGATTCAAAAATGTATTTTGTACGTAGATATAATTACCACTTTGGGTCACCTGGGAGTCTTGTATCCGTTTTAGGATTGCATGTATAGCTGTGGTCGCCGTTGTGTGAGGTAGATGAATCTTTTCTCCACTTCAAGAATCACGATGGGTTTTGGGTTTTGGGTTCTGATTACCTTGAGGTTTTGGGTTCTAATGGGTTTTGGCAAAACACCTCCTAAAATCGCAGAATTTGGGTTTTTTATTTTTTGCTCCTACGCTATATTAACCTCAATAACATTCATTTCCACTCATTTCCAGTCTATTCTGAACACCTCACACCTCACAATATTGTTTTTAGGCAAAAGGTTGCACCGAGGTAGCTGGGTAACTATGATAAGCCACATAGGGCCTTATTCGAGTTCACTCTTTCAGATAAAATCCTTCTTAGATGGACAAAACCATGTGCACTGCAGGTGGGGCAGATGTAACTTGTGCAGATCTAATTAGATTTGGGTGGGGTTTTACTTCAAAGTGAGATCTATATTGCAGTGTTAAAATAAAGCAGCCAGTATTTACCCTGCACAGAAACAAAATAACTCACCAAATCTATTTCTATCTGCACATGTTACATCTGCCCCCCTGCAGTGCACATGGTTTTGTCCATCTAAGAAGGATTTTGTCAGAAAGAGTGAACTCGAATAAGGCCCATAGTGCGGCACAAACACTAGACTGATATGGCACACTTAGCATCCCCTCTAGGCTGATACGGGTGTGGTATGGGACTCCGACAGTCGGGATCCCGACAGTCATTATCCCGACGTCGGGATCCCGACTGGCCAGAGTCAGACAGCATGGCGAGTGCAAAAAAGCCCCTTGCGGGCTCGCTGCACTCGCCACGCTGCGGGCACGGTGGCTCGCTACGCGAGCCACCTATTCTATTCTCCCTCTATGGGGGTCGTGGACCCCCACGAGGGAAAATAGCGGGTGGCCGTCGGGCACCCGGCTGTCGGCGTTTTGACAGTCGGGATCCCGACATCGGGTAAATGATTGTCGGGATCCCGACTGTCGGGAACCTGTCCGGCACCCGCTGATACTGCACACCTAGAATTACCCCTGGACTGATATGGCACAGGTAGCATCACCCCTGGACTGATACGGCACATTTAGCATCACCCCTGGACTGATATGGCACACTTGGCAGCACCCCATGAATTATACGGCAGACTTGGCTCACCCCAGGAATTATTTGGCAGACTTGGCTCACCCTTGGACTGATATGGCACACTTAGCATCACCCCTGGACTGATACGGCACACTTAGCATCACCCCTGGACTGATACGGCACACTTAGCATCACCCCTGGACTAATACAGCACACTTGGCAGCGCCCCATGAATTATACGGCAGACTTGGCACACCCCAGGAATTATTTGGCAGACTTGGCTCACCCCTGGACTGATATGGCACACTTAGCATCACCCCTGGACTGATACGGCACACTTAGCATCACCCCTGGACTAATACAGCACACTTGGCAGCATCCCATGAATTATACGGCAGACTTGGCTCACCCCAGGAATTATACGGCACAGATGGCAGCACCCCTGACCTGATACAGCACACATGGAATTATACGGCACAGATGGCGGCACCCCTGGACTGATACAGCACACATGGCGGCAGGCATGGAATTATACGGCAGACAAATTCCTGTAGTAAAAATAAAAATGTGTATTCTTTTAATTATAAAAAAGAGCAGCACACCTTACTTAGCAACACCCCATGAATTATACAGCACTCTTGGCTCACCCCTGGACTACAGCGCATTTAACAGCCCTTGCAGTAAAAAAAAAAAAACACCTTATTTTCATTTTCATTAAAAAAAAGGGCAGCTCCCCTGGTCTGATATGGGACACATGGGGCACCCCTGGAATTATACGACACACATGCGGGCACCCCAGGACTGATACACAACACATGGGGGCACCCATGGAATTATTTGGCACACATGCGGGCACCCCTGGACTGATACAGGACACAAGGGGCACCCATAGAATTATACGGCACACATGCGGGCACCCCTGGACTGATACAGCACACATGTGGGCACCCCTGGACAAATACAGCACACATGTGGGCACCCCTGGATGGATACAGTACACATGCGGGCACCCCTGGACTGATACAGCACACATGTGGGCACCCCTGGACTAATACAGCACACATGTGGGCACCCCTGGATGGATACAGTACACATGCGGGCACCCCATGACTGATACAGCACAAATGTGTGCACCCCTGGACAAATACAGCACACATGTGGGCACCCCTGGATAGATACAGTACAAATGTGGGCACCCTGGACTGATGCAGCACACATGCGGGCACCCTGGACTGATGCAGCACACATGCGGGCACCCTGGACTTATACTGTGCACTGGCAGCAGTCATTTAAAAAAAATATATATTTTTTTTGCTTAATTAAAATAATGTAGCACTAGCAGCAGCCCCCTATGCATAAATCATCCCCCCCCCCCCCCAACATTTCATCCCCCCAGTATGTTTCCCCAGCAGCTCAGCTCGGCAGACACCACGGACACATCCGTGCTGTCTGAAATCACCAGCCTGTTTGAAAATGGCGCCGACCGCCGGGAACTATATATCCCCAGGTCTCGCGAGAATCCGACAGCGGGAAAATTACATCCGGCCTCGTTTTGAACTCAGAAAAATGGCGGCGACCATCGAACTCCCTGGATCCGGCCTCGGATCAGGTAAGTTCGTGGGCGCTCGGATCTCTAGAATCCGAACCCGCTCATCTCTAGTGGAAAGAGATGGAATTTTCCCAATAGGCAGTTCTCCGCTGTTAGGAGGATGAAGGCGGCTGGTTGGATCCAGAAAGTGCATAGTGCAATAATGGCAGTTAGGGGCCTTGAGAGTAGCAGCTTCCAACGCGTTTCACTGCCTCTAGGGGCAGCTTTTTCAAGGATATCATATCCTTGAAAAAGCTGCCCCTAGAGGCAGTGAAACGCGTTGGTAGCTGCTACTCTCAAGGCCCCTAACTGCCATTATTGCACTGTGCACTTTCTGGATCCAACCAGCCGCCTTCATTCTCCTAACACCGGAGAACTGCCTATTGGGAAAATTCCATCTCTTTCCACAAACCATCGTGATTCTTGAAGTGGAGAAAAGATTCATCTACCTCACCCAACGGAGACCACAGCTATACATGCAATCCTAAAATGGATACAAGACTCCCAGGTGACCCACAGTGGTAATTATATCTACGTACAAAATACATTTTTGAATCCAGTGGAAAGCTAACCCATTACTCCCCCACAAGAACTGCACCCCTAAATTGATATACCATCTAGGCCAGTGGTGGGCAACTATTTCGGCTGGGGGGCTGCTTTACACTTCGAGTAAATATTCGAGGGCCGCATGTGTGTGTGTGTGTATATATATATATATATATATATATATATATATTTACATACATACATACACACACACAGTGTTACACACACGTATGTATGTGTGTATATATATATATATATATATATATATATATATACACACATACACACACAGTGTTACACACGTGCATATGTATATATATTATGTACATAGCTCTGCAGCAACAAATTACTTGTAATACTGTAGAGTAGCCTTCTTTGGTGGTGGACTCGGAGCCTGCCAGAGGGGAGCCAGGACAGGATTCAGTGCCCGCCGCCGAAGCATGACCGCGCCATCCAACCCCACAGCATTACTGGGAGTGTGGGAGGGGACGCAGTCACGCAGCAGCCACCTCCCCGCCATTGGTTGGTGCTGCCGCCACGTGACCGCGTCCCATCCTACAATCCCAGTACTGACTACTGCTGTGCGTGCGGGGGACACTTGTCATTGGGGTAGACGGGGCAGTGGCGGGCCGGATGCCAGCATTTGGCGGGCAGCAGCTGGCCCGCGGGCCGCCTGTTGCCCACCCCTGATCTAGGCGGTATTATAGGAGCGGATCCTAACCATCACCCACATAGTGGCTTATAAAGGGCCGTATAAGAGAGTTTTTATATTCATTATATGTCTATGTATTTTTTATTGTTATCTATATGTACATTAAATGTTTTTTACTTTAATTCCACATTGGTGAGCGCTACTTTCCTTTCCTCCCACTCATTCACACCTGTCATGTCAGGCAGGTAAAATATGGTCAATGGTTCCCACACAATGTAATAAGCGCTGACACAACGCTGACTGACTATGCTAACTACATAAGCTCCGGTTAGGCGCAAACGTACACACAGTCGCAGACACAAGCTGACTACGCGCTGAGTGCGCTGGCTGCGGGAACACGACGCTGATGCTGACAGGGACGCACTGACTATGCTGGCTGCGATGCTGACAGGGACACTACGCTGACTACGTAAGTGCCGCCGTGAAACTACACAAGTACCAACAACTGATTTGGAGGGAGCACATTGGGATAAAATAGGCAAGTCAATAACAAGATATAACGGGATAAATCTTGTTATTAGCTTGACTATTTCATATGTGCACCCTCCATATAAATATCGTTTTCTATCTTAAGGTGCCCATACACTGCCTGCAATGTCTCGCAGCAGTGTACGGACACCCGACAGCCTGCGAGCCGCCGGGACCTTCCCATCCGTTGTGATGGATCGCATGCGTGCCCTGCTTCCCGCCCGCCTCGCCGCCAGGAGGAACGGGTGGTCGGAGGGCCTGCCGGTCCAACCACCTGGTCGAGTCCAATGCGCACGGACCGTGCATCGGACCCGATGGCATGTCAGGGAAGGCCGATTTGGTCCGATTTAACGAGCCGATTGGTCGCAATCGGCCGAAATCGGACCAAATCGCCTCTGTGTATGGGGGCCTTTAGTTTTGAGACTGGAGTTCTGTCTCCCTATTGTTGGGCTGCCATTTAAATGCACAAATTCAGTACCTTCTAATCTAATTGTTTTAGGGTATATTTTCAGCTGAGCCAAATTGAAAATGGGGGGGGGGGGTCAAGGGGTGCTGTGAGGGACAGGGGGTTGGAGGACTAAGGGGAGCTGACAAAGATGGGATGGGCAAGAGGTGAAGTGGGAGGTGAGAAGTGTGCAAGGCTGGTCCTACAGGAGAGACAGCCCACAGTATCTAGCCACACACTGTAGGAGCTGGGTGCAGAGGGCCCTGGAGGTCATGGAGAAAGGCTATGGGGTGCGTGTGGGGTGGGGGGGGGGGGGGGGGAGCTGCCCAGAAAGGGATTTATTTCTCTCCTGGCACTGCCTGTATTAGCTGTAGATGGCAGCCACACTGCGCCAGGAGTTTAGACAGGGTAGGCAAGTATGACTATAGTACTGCACTGTATAGGGAATGTGTATTTATTCAAATCAGTCCATGCCCCAGTGGAGCTTACAATATAATTTCCCTACCAGACGCACACACAGTCGGGATATCTTTGGACAGAAATACAAAAGTTTAGGATTGGGGAGGAATCATCATAATAAAACAATGGGATGCTTGTACCTGGGGTTGGGGGATTTTTGATGTGTTGTTTTCTTGAAAATCAATAAATGTGACTTATTCACATTCGTTCGGTCGCAGGCGCGTTTCTGTGCATGTGCAGATGTAGGGTGCGTGCACCCACGGCGAACTTTCGGTTTGCCGGGTGCACACACCCATGACATGCCGGGCTGCCCCATTACCATATGGGAACGCCCATCATTCCATGGGCGTTCCCATGAGAACGCTGGGCGTTCTCATGGTAATGAGGAGGTGACGGGGGTGTGGGGGGACGGCAGCTGACATCACCGGATGTCAGCTGCGCCCCCATATCCGTGCCAGCATGCACACATATGTAAGTGACTTGACAGTCACTTTTATATGCGTGCACCCACCACATCTTTCGATGGTCGGCGACCATCGAAAGATGTGGGCGGTTACCCGAGGCATTCGAATGGAGCCTGTGGGGGCGGACCCGCACTATGAGGGGGGGGGGCGTTCATTCGCCGGGCGGGATTTGGAGGACTCGCAAGGCTGCGAGTTCGCACCCTTGCGAATCAACCAGAATAACCCCCTAAATTCAAAATACTAAATCTGCTGTCCCTGGAACTAGGACCATACTTGCCTACCCTCCTGCATTGGCCGAGAGGCTCCGGAAAATTGTGTGGCCCTTCCGGCCCCCTTAAAAGGTGGGCAAGTCTCCTGCATCCTCCTCGGACTCCCGCATCCCATTGGCTGCAGAGACAAATGATGGTAATTGCAGCACTTTAGGTAGGGGCTAAAAATTAGATATATGCATCATTTTAGTGTCATGTTAACAACACCCCCTCTTTGTATACCTGCAAATCACAGTGTTAATGACGTTGACGTCTGTCCCCATGTCAACATGGTCAAAGGTCGACATGACAATGACATGACACACAATTAATCGACTGATTTTTCCCATTTTTATGGGGCAAATCCTGTGTGCTCTGTAATATGTGAGCACCATCAGTAGAGAACATCCCCTCGCAGGCCTGCTTCACTCACCACGTTTTGGGCAAGGTGCCGGTGATTCCCAGTTGCAGTCCACTTGAATAGGAAATGAAGCAAATGTTGGGAAAACATGTCGAACATTTGTGTGTCAACCACTGTCATGTCGAACTACTGATCTTGTCCACCTAATGCATGTCGACCTATACACTATCTATTTTCCTAAAATCAATTAATATAACTTTTTTATTCATATATATTTTGGGGGTTAAGGTATATTTATCATTGCATGTGACTAGAACTCTATTGTAGTGGGTCCCAAACTGTGTGCCGTGGCACCTTGGAGCACCTCAGAGCTGCAGGGTGCTCTGGGTTGGTGGTCCAGGATCAATGCCAATTATTTATGGTCCATGTAATAGGCAAAACCAGTGCTGGTGGCCTCCAATCATAAAACATAGCTCCCAACTGTCATGATTTTCATGGGGCCAGCCCATTTTATGGGATGCTCCCACTTCCCACCAAGCTGGCAGTGTCGTGCAGTGCGGGAGGGGGAGTTGGGAGACCCTCCTTCCCGGCATGCACATACAGCATCTATTCCCGGATACAGAGAGGCTGGGGGCATGGCCAGCAGATCACAGAGCACTGGCCATGCCCCCATAGTGGCAATAATTGGGCCTCATGGGAGTGACACAATTTGTAAACCATACCTCCTACAAGCTAGGCCATGCCCACACATTTTGGGCACGCACCTGCGATACGTGCAAGGGTCCCGCCTAGCCTGTTCCAGAAGTTGTAAGTTATGCATAAAATATGTAGACAAGCAGAAGGGAATACTGTCCCTCAACACATAACTGAACTGAAGGATGACATATAAACACAATGGGGGAAATGTAATAGGATGAGAGAATCAGAAAGGGAGAGATTTGGTAAGAAATCTCAAATTTTTTTTTTAAACGGCAATCATTTACACTTCAAGATCAAACTGGTTTTGCAGTGTAAACGATTGCCGCTTTAAAAAAACCTTGAGATTTCTTACCAAATCTCTCACTTTCTTATCCTATTAAATTTCCCCCAATGGGTGAAATTTACTAAGATTTACAAAAATGACCGATGACAGGTATGGCTGCATACGACCGACATCAGCTGCATTTTCTGGAATATACGTCTCATAAATAGGGGAATTATATGTGTAAGCGGCGCTACTCCTGTGAGAATTATGCTCTAAGCGGCTCTACTACTGTGAGCCTTATGTGTGCATTTGGTGCTACTTCTGTGACTATTATGTCTCTAAGTGGCACTTACTGTGCACATTACATATGTAGGTGGAGCTACTACTGTCTAGCATAATGTGAAAATCGTGTAATATGTGGTGTAATATGAATCAAGGGCACTACATGAGGTGTAATGTGAATAAGACTGTGCTACTGTGTGGAGCAGTAGCGCACGCAGGGGGGGTTTCCGAGTACCCAGAAACCCCCCCAGGAATCTAAGGGCCATTGTCTGAAAGCTGAGGGTCCCCTCTTTCCAAGAGTACAAGAATTTTTTAAATCGGACCTTGGGAACTGGAGATATCTGACTTCAAAGCAGTGGTCCCCATCCAAGCCTGTTAATTGCTGTTCCCAGTCAGATATTTCAGGTTCTGTCTGACGTAGAGTTTTTCTGAGGATATATTCCAAAATCTGTGACTCTCCCCTTTGAAGGAAACTGAAAGCTTGTCTCTACTGTTCCCAGAACCAGAGATATCAGCCTTCCAGCAGCTGGTTACTGCTCCAGCTCCACACACCTGGTATGTAGTTATATATATATATACTCCTTGGCAGATTGCTCTGCCTCCTGAACTCTGATCCCCTCGTCCCCAACACCATTTGGTAGGTGGGATTCTCTAGTTTTTAATTCCATTAAAATCTATGAAATCTATTTACGGGAACTGGAGATATCTGCAGTCAAGGAAGTTGTCCTCCCACCAGAAAATTATGAATAATGAGCCCACTCCACTATACACCCCTCCAGTGCATATTAAACATCCCCTACCACCCTGGAAGTTATGTATCAGGGCCCCTTCATTCAGCCCAATGCCCCCTTCTCCCACCATCTGTGCAGTAAAGGGGTAATTAGTGGAAATTACTGATCCAGACCCTACATGCTGAGCGGTTGATATAATACCCCCTACCACCCGCGGGACATCAAAACATATACTGGGTCACCTAAGTGTCCATCTCAGTACTTTGCTCCGCACCTCTGGAAACCCCCTTCTGAAAATCCTGCGTTTGCCCCTGTGGAGTAATATAAAATAGGGGTACTATAGTATGAGCACACCCCTTTCTTCCGGCATGCGCTGCCACTTTGTATTGTATGGGAAGGCGCAAATTTAAAGTTTGCAGGGTGGCTACAATCACCCTAGCCTTGGCCATGTATGGCAGTGTGGAGTCAAGGGGGCAGTAAATTGAAGTTTTGCCTAGAGTGCAAAGAAACCTTACACTGGCCCTGATCACTATCCTTCTAAGCCCGACTCCAGGCTCCCATTGGCTAGGTGTCACAGGAGACTGGGGATGAGCTTTGAAGGAGATTGGAATGCTGTGTCTTGTGTTAAGTGGCAGCTGTGATAAAATCCTCAGGAACCTGCAGGGGGCGGGTACTTTTTACCCAGGCCCGGGTCCCGCCCCCTTTTTTCATGGGGGTGTGGCCACGCCCCCTCCCAGTGGCCATGCCTCCTCCATTTTACCAGGGCCCGGCCAACCTGTCAGTGCCCCTGCATATGTTACATAGACCTCTGCATGTAGGTCCATATGTGCTAACCTTAGCCCCCTTCCCTGGCTACACCCTAACCCCCTTACCTGCCCCGATGTACTTACAATTGTCATTCCAACACTGGTATTCTAATTGATGATGGGATTCCAGCGCCGGTCAGCCGAGATACTGAAGCTTCCCTATATGACACAAATTTACTAAGCCAAATATGTCTAAAATAATTCATTTGTACTGCAAAATACGATTTTTTTTTAGGCGTATTCGTATTTTCAGGATTTACTATCCTGAAAATACGTTAATTCGTATTCATGGCATATTCGTATTTACAAATAGGAATGTAAATGCCATCGATAGAATACGAATAGAATTCAAAAGAATGGTGATTCCTAATTTACTAAGCGGCCGCATTGTAAATACGGGTGCTACTTACTGGAAATTAGCAGGATACGGCCGCTAATTTGCCAGCCAAATACGCCAGGAAAATACACTTCATTTTCCTGGCGTATTTGGCAGAAGCCCGCACGGATCAGTCAGATCCGTGCAGGCTCCAGTGTGTAAAATGATCCGAATGAATGAATCCGTGCAGGCTGCCTATACGAATTCGTATTAGCGGACGTATATCCGGCCGCTAATGCGAATTCACACGCCATCAGAAAATACAAAGCCGTCGTATTTGACGGCTTTGTAAATCCCCCACCGGAATACAAATTTGCATAGCATTATAACCGCCGTATGCATTCCTATTCATTCGTATTAAGAATACGAATACGAAAATGGTATTTGTATTCTTAGTAGATTTCCCGGTACTTATGTAGTATCTGGGCTGCCGATTTCTAAATCGGGTCGGATCGGGAGATCGCATCGCATCGCATGCGACCATGCGATTCGATGCGATGCGATGCGATGCGATGACCCGATTTTTCCATAGGAATCAATGTTAAAATGGACTGAGTCCATTTTAACATGGAATTCAATGGGAAAAATGGGTCCTTTTCATACCCCTACTATCCAAGTGGGCATGGAGTTGGATATAAACCTGTGGCGAGCGTAGCGAGCCACCGAGCCCGACGCGTGGCGAGCGAAGCGAGCCCCGTGAGGGGACGAATACCGTCCCCTCGCGGGGCTCGCTTCGCTCGCCACGCTTCGGGCTCGGTGGCTCGCTACGCTCGCCACAGGTTTATATCCAACTCCATGCCCACTTGGATAGTAGGGGTATGAAAAGGACCCATTTTTCCATAGGAATCATTTTAACATTGATTCCTATGGAAAAATCGGGTCATCGCATCCGATATCGGATGCGATGCGATGCGATGCGATGCGATATCGCATCGCATCGCATCTGATTGTATGCCTTAACTTAAGGCATACAATCAAAAAATCGGCAGCCCAGATACTACATAAGTACCGATTTCCCCCAGCATGTTCTACTACATGATTATTGTAGAATTTATCAATTCATCTCTGCATACTTATACTTCTGGAAACATTTACAAATCAGTGATAGGATGCAGCATCCAGAAGCATGGACCAATCTTATCTTCTGTAGCAGATTATGAGCTAAGTACATCACACTCTGACCTCTGGTTCTAAAACTCTGGCCATTTCTTGTAGTGTGAAATACCTAATAAAGTGCTCAGAACACAGATTGATGCTGGAACATCTAGATCGCAATACTCTGTTCAAAGCTTTCCCTTATCAGAGGAAGTGACAAAAGTGACCTTTATTCCTTTGTCGTGTCCCACAAAGCCCTCTAACCATTCCTTATCTTCCAGATCAGAGGCACTGATAAGGAGGGGGCTTCAAATTAAACCTTCCACCCCCTAACATTATACATTAACAAAAGGCAAGGTGTTTGTAAATAAACAACGGTGGTACAGTACAAGGGAAGATTGGAATTGAGGGCAGAGGTCCAAATTCCCCCAAATAATCCCTGGTACAGGACAGAGGTTATACTGACCTCTTCAATACACATCACAGCCTGTAATGGTTTAAAATTAGGTCCATCGAGAGGTGTTAAAGGTTTCGGCACTGACAATCCCTTTCTACACTTTATATGTCATTTCATTTGATATAAAACAATTCTGTGTTTAACGTTATCAGCTGCACGTTTCAGCTAACTAACAGTAGTAGTGTAATATAAGATAGCCGAATATGGACTTTGCTAAATATGTTATGTTTTTTATATGTTTCTTTTTGCTGTTGTTATCTTAGAAGAGAGTACTGTTTGTTCTATGATGCTGGAGTCATTCTCAACAGGTTTCTCACCATGGTTTTCTGGATATCTGCACAGCGCCACTTCCATGTACCTAGGTTCTAGGTTTCTCAATATTGGCCTCATTCATGTGTGTACACACTTGACTACGCAGTTGTAATTTTTAGGCTATGGACAAGTGAAGCTGACATCCAGAAATCAAACCGGAGCCATGGCAAAGTCCTCAGCAACTGAGTATGCATTATTGCTTAAATAATGAGGAACATTGAATCAGTGGGGGAAAGTTACTATGATACCCATAGAAACCAATCAGATTCTACTTTTTATTTTCAACCTTTTTAAACTCGTGGCACACAAAACAAGATTTTAAAATTGCCAAGGCACACACCATCAGACCTAGGGTTGCCACCTCATCCCTTTAAAATTGGAGACATATTAATTACACAGGTTCTGTGGCTGGCTCACTTCAAGACTCAATTTCAACTGTTTTTTTTCTAAACAGCCATCAGACTTCATTCCAACTGTATTTTTTTAATCAGCCACAGAACCTGTGTAATTAATATGTCTCCGACCCCACAGGGAAAAACACATTGGCCCCCACAGGCAGAAAAAAATCCGTCGCACTGAATCTATGGTCCTGCAGACTTGGCGAGACAGCTGCAACGCTGGTGCCATGTTTCTCTATGTACATGACCGCAGCTGACAGTAGATACACACCCTAAATACAGCCATGACATGCCTTTATTTTTGCCACAACTTCCCATTACCTCCCCTAAATGGCCCCTTGCTGTCAATCACTCTGCGTTAAAAATGTCACTGTGCGCAGCATCTCAATTGTGCATTGACAAGTGCGCGATGTGACTGTGCCACATATACAGTCTGCCAGTTGCACGGACCTCAGCATGGCATACGTATAGGAATCAGACCCTACATGTCCCCACCTGTATGTACAGACACAGCACAGTACCACTGTTCTTGCTCTGCATACCTGAGTGCAGTTCATTCGACAATGTCTCGGTCAACTCCAAAATGTCAATATGCACAGGGTCGATACGTGAAAAAAGGTCAACGCGCGTAAAAGGTCGAAGGGTGAAAGGTCGACACATGGAAAGGTCAACATGCGTTTTTTTACTGATTTTTGGTGCCAATTTATAGATGTGACGGTACTTATATGTTAGTTGGGCACCCACTTGCCATTTGCTTAGTTTTCCGCGTCTTCCGCGTCCCCTAGCGGGGCTCGCTACACTCGCCACGCTTCGGTCTCGGTGGCGCGCTGCGCTCGACACACTATATAACATCAGCACTATGCCGACATGGATAGTTGGGGTATGAGCGAAGTAACTATAGTGGGTGCCCAACTAACATATAAGTACCGATTTTACTATGCGGAACCACAACTAGTATACCGCGTTGCATTTTCAATGCTTCGGGCCCGGTGCATCACTCTGCTATCACTGCGCTCGGCCCCCATTACCATAACTAAACGTAGTCCAATTGAATGGTAAACTTTTAAAAATAAAGATTAAAAATCATGAAAAACTCATGTTGAGCTTTTTAGGCATCGACCATTTGATATCAACCATATCTATGTCGACAATATGGTGTTGACTTATTGACAGTGAACCTAGACATTGTCTGTCAGTCATCCAGACACCAGAGAAAACCTACCTTTATTCTGCCTCTTTACTCAGACAATCCTCTAACCCACAACCGTTGCTGTGTGACAGGGCGTCAGCGACAGAAATGTGCGGTCAGGGCCCTCTAATATTACATTCTTATTCATTTATACTCACTGCCTCCTTGTATAACTATAGGGCAGATGCACCAAGCTTTGTAAAGAGATAAAGTGTAGAGAGATAAAGTACAGTCAGCTCCTGTCGTTTTCCCAAACACAGTCTGTAAAATGGCAGTTGGGGGTTGGTAGGTTAGTAGTTTATTGTCTCTCCACTCTATCACTCTCCAAGGCTGAGTACATGTCCCCCTGTGTCTGTTCTCTATGATGAAACAGGGATGCAGCCAAGCTAAAAATGCAACAAAGCTTCAAAAAAATGATTTGGCCACTGTTATCATACACCCCAAACTCTGGAATGTGATACAACCGTTACCCTATAGTATTATTTATTATTACCAGTTATTTATATAGCGCACACATACATTCTGCAGCACTTTACTGAGAATATTTCACCATTCACATCAGTCCCTGCCCCAGTGGAGCTTACAATCTATATTCCCTACCACATGTACACTCAAACACAGAATTTCTAGGGTTATTATTTTTAGTTGTGACACAAGAAACCTACCAGTATATTTTTGGACTGTGGGAGGAGACCGGAGTACCTGGAGGAAACCCACACAGCATGGGGAGAACATACAAACTCCACACAGTTAGGGCCATGGTGGGAACATATGACCTCAGTGCTGTGAGGCAGTAATGCTAACTATTACACAAGTCCATGCTGCCCTATGGACTTTTTTAGGTACTTGTGTAATAGCACGGCGCCCATCGCATCGCAGACCATATCGCATGCGATGGTATGCGATGCGATGCGATATCGGCCGATGTTGTACAATGGCATACAATTTTAAAATTGTATGCCATTGTATATGGCATACAATGCCATGCAATGCGATTATAAATTGTATAAGCACCCCAATGGGTGCTTACAATGGTTAAATGCACCCCACGCCACCCCCCACTATAAACATGAACCCGAAGCGTGGCCAGCGCAGCGAGCCCGCGAGGGGCGGCGGTACGCGTCCTACGACCTTTTCATACCCCCACTATCCACGTCGGCGTGGAGTTGAGAACAGAAAGTGTGGCGAGTGCAGCGAGCCACCGAGCTGAAGCGTTGCGAACGCAGCGAGCCCTGCGAGGGGACGCTGATACCTTCACAGGTATCCGCGTCCCCTCGCGGGCTTCACAGGTATCTGCGTCCCCTTGCCACGCTTCGGGCTCGCTGCGCTCGCCACACTTTCTATTCTCAACTCCACGCCGACGTGGATAGTGGGTGTATGAAAAGGTCGTAGGACGCGTACCGCCGCCCCTCGCGGGCTCGCTGCGCTCGGCACGCTTCGGGTTCACGTTTATAGTGGGGGGTGGCGTGGGGGTGCATGTAACCATTGTAAGCACCCATTAGGGTGCTTAAGAACACCCATTAGGGTGCTTATACAATTTAATATCGAATATGAGTTAAAATCGCATCGCATGCCATCGGGTGTATGGCATGCGATGCGATTAAAAAATCGGGCGACTAATTATCGGGCTAGTACACAAGTACCCTTTTTTATATGTCTCACCCTGAGAGGAATCCAATCGGATCCCTCCCAGCACCCTCGCAGCAACAGAACAATTCTTACCAGGTCCTTTGAAATTTTGTTTAAGCATATTGAGTTAATGAAGGCCGCTCTGCTTGTGATGAGTGGTGTGATGTATCGCATGCAAAATGTGATGCTTGATGCATTCCACCCACAATGGTACATTTTGCAGTGCTGGACTCTTCTGTTGCATGTCCAGTCAATAAGTACAAATAGAGTATATATATGTATATAAGTACAAATACAGTGCCATCCTGTGAGTCACCACAAAAAAGAATGGTGGATGGAGGGAAATAAATATTAGTAGCGGTAGGAGCGATTAGTGAAAAAAAGCTGAAATATGTCTGATATTTTTTTCCTGACACAATTAGAATTCCAAATATTTCTTACACCTAAGTATTTATGTGAAGTTTTGCGTGCAAGCTCTGCGGCTCAGGCTGAGAAAGTGGTAAAATGTAGCAATGAAGGAGCATAACATCACCTCTGCCCCCTAACTCATTAAACATTTCAAACAAGGGTTATAAAGTGTGTTTTCTTTCCATTAATTGATAGATTCTGTCTTCCCATGCTCAGGGTCATAAAGCTGACAGAACAGAGGCATTCTCAGGACATCCTTACCTTTACAAACAGTACACCCCCAAATGTAGGACACATACTACCCTTTGTACTCATACAGGGAATTCCATGCCTATATTACGTTCTGCTAAGTTATGCTATAGGTATCACCGGCTGTAGGTGAATCTTTGTAAACATGGTTATAATTCATGGTTTATAACTAGTGAGCTATTGGGTGACATGTAATAGGATGAGAGATTCAGAGAGTGAGAGATTTGCTAAGTAATCTCCAGTTTTGTTTTTTAAAGCGGCAATCATTTACACTGCAAAACCAGTTTGATTTTGCAGTGTAAATGATTGCTGCTTTAAAAAAACCCTGGAGATTTCTTAGCAAATCTCTCACTTTCTGAATCTCTCATCCTATTAAACTTCCCCCGTAATGTTATCACGTATGTGGTGTGTATTTATATGCCATAACACACCCCTCTTGTAAATGATAACAAATATTAGAAGCTGCGTCATTGTTTTGTGACCTGTGGGCAAAACTCATTGAGCTGCGGCCTTATAAACATATACTCAAGGGAAGTCTAAGGGCCAGATGTACTAAGCTTGAATAAAAGTGATAAACCACCAACCAATAAGCTCCTACCTGCCATGTCACAGGCTGTGTTTGAAAAAATTACAGGTTGGAGCTGATTGGCTGGTGCGTTATCACTCTCGTTTTTATCACTTTTCAAGCTTAGTACATCTGGCCTTAAGTAATTTATAATTTATTATCAGGAGCTACATTACCTCTTTATCTATTACACAAGTGACATTCCTTTCTCTGTAAACTTGTGTAATTTACAAGGCTTTAGACATTCATTTTGTTATAATTATAAGAAACGATGTGTAATATTAGAATATTGAGGGGAAAATTTACTAACATGTGAATTAGACTTCACATGTGATGTTGCTATGGGCAACCAATCAGATCCTGTCTAATATCTTCTAGAGGGAGCTAAATAAATGAAAAGTAGATTCTGATTGGTTGCCCATTGCAACATCACATGTGAAGTCTAATTCCCATTTTAGTAAATTTTCCCCTGAATGCCATACATGTGTTTTAGGTTTACCCATCGCAGATTTACAGTAAATAATTTGTGTCTCTTCAGGTACTCTGAATCTACAAGTATCGCTATGTCCTAGCCAAAATACTCTCTCCTGGGATGAATGTTGGTACTTGTGTAGTATCACGGCACCCACGATGGGCATCGTACAGGGAAAAATCGCATTGCATCGCATGGGATCGCATGAGATCGCATGCGATCCGATGTCATTTTTCACTGAAATTATGGACATGAGTTGAAATCATGTAAAATGCACCCCAAATGTCATTTTTCACACTGTACCACCCCCCACTATCAATGCCAACCCGAAGCGTGGCGAGCGCAGCAAGCCCCCGAGGGGCGGCGGTGCGCGTCCTACGACCTTTTCATACCCCCACTATCCATGTCGGCGTGGAGTTGAGAATAGAATAGTGTGGCGAGCGCAGCGAGCCACCGAGCCCGAAGCGTGGCGAGCACAGCGAGCCCCGCAAGGGGACGCGGATACCTTCACAGGTATCCGCGTCCCCTCGCGGGCTTCACAGGTATCCGTGTCCGCTCGCCACACTTCGGGCTCGGTGGCTCGCTGTGCTTGCCACACTTTCTATTCTCAACTCCACGCCGACGTGGATAGTGGGAGTATGAAAAGGTCGTAGGACGCGTACCGCTGCGCTCACCACGCTTCGGGTTGGCGTTGATAGTGGGGGTGGTACAGTGTAAAAAATGACATTTGGGGTGCATTTTACATGATTTCAACTCATGTCTATAATTTCAGTGAAAAATGACATCGCATCGCATCAGATCGCATGCGATGCGATTTTTATCAAAAATGCATAAAAACCCGGTAAAATCGCATCGCATGCCACTACATATGGCATGCGATGGGAGCCGTGAAGGTATACAAGTACCTGAACGTTAAAATAAATCATATATGATTAATCTAATGTACTGTACCTACACTGTATCAATATGTGTAATGCATTGTTTCCCAACCTTGTTCTCAAAGCACCCTACAGACCAGGGGGCAATTGTACCACATGAAGCTGGAGTAATTATATGATCAAAAGATCTATCTATCTATCTAGTAAGTATCTATCTATCTATCTATCTATCTATCTATCTATCTAATCCATCCAATCTCAGCCATGATATACTGTAGTATGCGCAGGCTCACTCAGACTCTGGTGCTGTGATCTCCTGGAAAGATTTGGAATCACCCATCCATGTGCAGATCCCACCTCCCAGCCGCCCTGGAGCACCTGCAGCCAATCCCAGCCCTGTGCAAGGTGCTAGGCAGCCCCAAGACCCCTCCATGGGATAAATCCTCCGCCCCAGACCCTTTCCTTGGAGGACAAACTTCCTGCAAAGTGTCTGTGTGAGAGAGAGACAGAGAGATCCTATAGGAACAAGGTAAGGAGCTGGGAGTGAGCATCGTCTGCCTGTCACTGTGATACCTATCCCTATCTTATTATCTATCTATCTCAAATATATCTTTTTATAATATTTATATATTAAATATGTGTGTGTGTGTGTGTATTACATCAACTGACCCAGCTAGAATGGTGTAAATAGGGGTGGTAGTAATAATAATACCTGTTCTATCTACAGCCCGATATGACCCTAGTTACATACATGCCCTGTGACAGCATGACCCTTCTTTCCTCCTCACCCTGCCCCGTGTCTTTCTGCCCTGCCTCTCTGTCGTATTACCCCGTGCCCCTGCCTGACTGCCCCTGCCCTGTATCCATCTCCCCCCTGCCCTGTATCCATCTCCCCCCTACCCTCTGCCCCTCGCGCTGTGTCCCCTGCACTGCCCCCTGCCCTGTATCCCTGTGCCCAGCCCTCTGAATGATCCGTGTCTTCCCTGCAGGTCACATTGGCTGATCACCAGGACATCGAGGATCGCACAGAGAGGAGCACAGTGATTCCAGGATTACAAGCACTATGCCCCACAACAGCATCCACTCCGGTGAGTAGGGTGACATGGGGGGCTGCGGGGGTCCTCCCTCACTGATGTCCCTGCCTGGATGCTACAAATGCTGTATTCCCATGGCGGGCTACACAGGGTTCTAGCTACCTCTGCTATGCCAACAGATCAGTGTCACTCACATAGACAGCAAGGTCTCCTAAATTCAGTCCACACAAATAATGAACCGAGGAGCTAACAATCCATCCGGCTTAACACAGATGTCAGTCATAGGCGAGGTAAATGGATGTATCAGTGTCCAGAGAGACGAGATCCTGGAGTCAGATGTGTATATCTGTAATGTGACCATTTCTGTACAGGAGACATCGCTAATGGGGACCATTTGTTTGTTTGTGTTCTGTATGATACAAGGTGGCGATCTGTGTATCGATCAATAGATCCAATCATATGATAAATGTCTGTGTATATTACTCATCTCCTGCAGAATGTCCAGTTACTGGGATCTCTATCTATCTATCTATCTATCTATCTATCTATCTATCTATCTATCTATCTATCTATCTATCTATCTATCTATCTATCTAATAAGTAGTGGATTCTATTTACCACTTATAATCAAGTCATCTATGCATCTATCTCTATATCTCAGGATCCTATGTATTTACCACTTATCATAAAGTCCTCTATGTATCTATTTATGTGTCTATCTATCTATCTATCTATCTATCTATCTATCTATCTATCTACCCACCCTATGTTTCTATCACTTCTCACCTTGAATGCTATACTGGGAGAGTCCCGTGTGCTGGTGTGTCCCCATTGTCACATTGTGACACACTGATTAGTTGTCTGCTGCGGTTTGTGTGTTCTGAATATGATTTATTGTAATGTTGATCACTATCCGCTGTTTATATGGATTTGTCCAAGTGGCGACTCTCTCTGTATCTTCCCCATCAGTCACCATTAATAGACCAGGGTCAGGCTGTGAGTAGGGAAAGTGCAGAGACATGCCATGCAGCACGGATTGCTGAACTCTTGCGTGTTTGTCAGGTTACCCGGTCTCTGGAAATATCTGCCCACAGCTTGTATACATATTATATATTTACTTATATGTATTTTATATTGTGACCACAGTAAAACTATCGATTAGGACCACCAAGAAGGTTCTATTCCCATCCACCTGATTTATTTATTTATGTATTTATCTAGTCAGACTCGATCCACAGATTGTATAATTCCCACGTGTCCTGGTTTATAGACGTGTAATTATCCCCAGCAAATATTATCGTACAATATCCATCG